>NC_051070.1:49585932-49910932 GCF_004664715.2 Peromyscus leucopus
CAAGCTGCTAGCACACCCAGAAGTTTTATCAAGGACCTTCTCAGGGACCTCTAGGAAATGTCACTCAGGAGGGTGAACAGTGCACAGTTAGTAGACTTCATCTTTCTGTTCTCGGCATTTGACAGGCAAGGGGATCTGATGATGAACTTTAGTGTGCCATCTGACTGCAACCTTGTGGATTTCTCAGTAGTCAGGCGTTGCACCTGCTCCTGTGCAGCCCCTGCATCTGCAGAGTGGTGACTTGAAGCTGACTCACTCAGTCCACAAAGAATGAAAACAATAATCACAACTGCCTTTTACTCAGCATTTACCAAGGACTTGCCGCTTGCAAGGCACCATGCCGAGCTCCTCGTGGTTTATTCTATGAGCTGGTGACGGCAGGAAAATCAGGATGCCTTTTCGCCATGATTGACCTACTGCGTCGGAGTGTGCTATTCTCAACCCCCCACTGCACCATTTTGCCTCACTTGAAGACTCAATCCCAGACATTAAAAGTTTAATAGTCATATGTAACATTTTTTTCCTTCTCTGACTTCAGGCCTTTTGAGGAGGCTGTCAATTACTTTCCTTGTTATCGTGACCTGCCTGGCAAAAGGGAAGAGAGAAAAAGAAGAATTTTTTTTTTTTTCAGTTCACAGTTTCATAGCTAAGGAGACATGGTGGCTACAGCTCTGGCTTTGTTCTGGGAACTTGTTTTGGGTCACATTGATGGTGACATTTCAATAGCAGCTAAGATGCAGAGAGACAAGACAGACTTGGGCCAAAGCCAGAGCCAGGCTGTAACCGGTCAGTCTGTTGCTACTGGTGACTCATGTCCACCACCAGCCTCACCTCCTAAAGGATCCACAACATCAAACAGTGCTACCTGCTGGGACCAGGTGTACAGACACGTAAGCGTGTGTGGGCGACATGTCATATTCAAGCCAGAGCAAGTACAGACATCTACTGCGGGCACAGAGGCACAGCGTTCTCCCAGCCTTCTGTACCTTCCATCTTCCCCTTCCTCCAACCCAGAGCCAAGGGAGGAAGGGAAGTAAACTACAGACACCCCACACACACACCCAGATCATCTCAGCTGTAGAACAAGCCATGAGGGCAAAAATCTGTCCACACTCTGGGCTGTCCAGCTTTAGTCTCCCCCTCCTCCAGTCCTCAGAAGTGAACCTCTGCCCTCCAAACGGATGCCACCTCCCCTCCTTTCCCAGGAGTCTTTGGGAAAGTATCTTCTCAAGATGGCCAGAGCTCTGTTAGGTTCCACACAACAAGTGGTCCTCAGGGACTCGTGGGTCATCACCATTGGCTGCCCTGCGGCTCTGTTCCAGACTTTCTTCCACTACCCCAACTTTGCAGGAAAATCCTGTGTCATACATTTTTTCCCCTTTGTTTTGTTTCAGCTTGGTTTTGTTTTGTTTTGTTTTGTTTTGTTTTTGTGACAAGGTCTTGTGTAGCCCAGGCGGGGGTCAAACTTCTGATCATTCTGTAACCATCCTGCCAGGAGAAAAGATATTCTAAAGAATAAACCTTTGCCCTTCCCTTTGGTTAATAGACTATTAAAACAATATAACTCAAAGAATTAAATATCCCCAGGAATTCCATGCTGGGGGAACAGAAGGTTGAAGGCCTAGTGCCAGCCAGAGGAAGAACTTGCCTCCCAGGAAGATGTCACATGATTCTGACAGCTTACCAAATCACATTGCAGGATAAAACTGGAAGTGAGACACTGACGGGTCAGGGATGGGCAAGACCACACCTTAACTAAGATAGCTTCATGATCCATGGCTCTCAGCCTCTACTTAAACCTAAATTCCATGCTGGTATCCTAAATATTGTAGCTTGAGTTTTTCTCTCAGGGTCCCGCCAAGCCCCGGCAGTCCGGTAGCGCACCTATGAAATAAACATATAGACACTTACATTAATTAAAACTGCTCGGCCATTAGCTCAGACCTACCATTGTCTAGCTCTTACTCTTATACTCAGCCCACTTTTGTTAAGCTATATGTTGCCACGTGTTCCACGGCTTTAGCTGTTGCCTTTACATGATGCTCCCTGGACAGCAGGCTGGCGTCCCCTCCAGACTTCCACCTCCCAGCCTCTCTTCTCTGTTTGTCCCGCCTATCCTATACTTCTTGCCTGGCTACTGGCCAATCAGTGTTTTACTTATTCACAGCATGCAGGACATCCCACAGCAAGAGAGAGATGTGGAACATCACCAGGCCCCTTTATCTATTCCCCTTCCAAGCATGGCCTTATTGAACAATCTTTTCTATACTTTTCACTATTACATGTCTCTTTAGTTAACATGTAAGGAATAAGCAACTGTGGTGGTTTGGATGATAATTATCCCCATAGTCTCATGTGTTTGAGTGCTTGGTCCCCAGTGGAACTGTTGGAAAGGATTAGGAGGTGCGGTCTTGTTAAAGGAGGTATGTCACTGGGCTTTCAGGTTTTAAAACCCACACCACTCCCAGGCAGTGCTCCCCCACCTCTTCCCTCTGCCCCTCCCTCCTAATTGCAGAACAAGATGTAAATCCTCAATTGCTCTAGCCAACATGCCTGCTGCTGGCCACCCATCATGGACTCCAACCCTCTGAAACAATAGGCAAAATTTATTGTAAGTTGACTTGGACATTATGTTTCACTGCAGCAATAAAAACAAGTCGCTAAGGCAGTGGCTGAGCCTAGCTTACTGCCAGAGACCAGGCTTTGACTGTAGTAATCCCCAAGTGCGGTCATTACAGGTGTGCACTCCCACACCCGACAAGTGCCAGGGAAACATGTTCCCAAAACCTCTCTGTCCATGTCCCAGATGAAGGAAGGAGTTCCCCATTTGTACTACCAACTTCTGTGAGGGCCTGGAAGGGGCTTCATCTTATTAGAGGAGGTAAGATATGTTGGAAACAGATGGACAGAAAGCCAGAATTGTCTATTCATATAGATTTCTTCCAACACAATTCTTTCAAATTTCCTTTTTCATAAATTGCATGTAAAAATGGTCCCTAGTGGCCAAACCAGAATTGCCACCCCATTTGGCAAGATGACATTAGATATAACTATGTCTTATTTTTGAACTATGTGAGCAGTTATTCCATAATCTGAGATCTGGGACTTCAATCAAATTTTCAGATTGATAGTCCATTGTCATTGTAGAACACATGTGTCACGCATACAGAACCCAGATGTCCACTTCCCTTTCCTGATTGGAAATCGGCTTCCTAATACACAGACACAAGGACACGCCCTCTCACAGCACCAAAGTAGCGGCTAAAGCACCACCCTCAGCATCAGGGATCTATTCTTCACCTTGCACAGCTCCCTCAAGGGTAGCACTAATGGCCACCAAAGGTACACTTCGGTCTGTGTCTACTCACTAGGATGAGATAAGAGGGAGCCTCCCTCTTCCACACTGAAAAAGAGGCTATGCATGTTGAATCCTTCCACTAGAAAAATTGTACAAGGGAGTGTAGAGAAATAATTTTCCATTAACTATCATCTTTGGAGATCAGGAGAAAAATTTCTAATGAATTCAGTTCCTCATAAGATGATTTCAAATAGACACTCCATGGATTCCCACATGGATGCCCTGTCTGTTCCTGTTTCTTTCTCTTGGACTCTTCCTATAGTCTCATTCTCCATGTGTTCCATCTTCCTCTCAGCAAAATAGCCCCTCTCCACAGGGAGAGATCTTCTCTCCTGGACCCAATATCTGCTTTTTAGTGGCTTATTATAACATATTTTAAACAATAAGAAACTCTTAAGAGTCACATACCAAATATTCCCTTAAGCACTTTATCATATTACTTAAGACTTTTTATCTAGAAAAAAAATATTTTACAAAAATGATTGAAAACCCACCATCCTCCTCCAAGCCCAAACTCTCTTCAGGTCCCTCTTGACTCCTCGCCCATTCCTACTTCCCTACTAAAGAAAACTGCTCTTAGAGAGACTGTGTTCTGCTTCACAACGCTGTTCCTAAGTCTAAATTATCTGGGCTATAGCAGCCTGCAGTTTGCTTTTTCATTATCTCCAAATTTATAGAGCTGGAGAGGATAGAATTGGGTTCAGCAGATACCACTGTCAAAGATGCGGGATCTTCCAGGCTGGGTTGCCCTCATCATGGTTTATCCATGAATTAATTTGTTCATCAGTTAGTGTATGTGTGTGAGAAACACTTTTCTATAGAAACACAGTAGTGAGCAAGGCAGCCTGTTGCCTAGAGGAGCTCCTACACCTGTCAGGAGGAAGGATAATAAAAGCATCAATGAGTAGGCCAGATCACATAGATCATGGATTAAGAGGAATGACTAACTCGTGCCTCAGAAGAAGTGGCCGGTGTAAAAGATGATGAGGAAGAGCCATCCTCAGAAGAATGGGGAAAGGACTTTCCCAGGCAGAAAGGACTAAACATATCAAGATGGAGTAGGAGTGAACTCAGGATGGTCATGGAATGAGAGGAAATCCCTGTGCTTATAGCCTGGAATGAGGGGTCAGGGGGAGAAAAATAGAGCCACACTTATGTGGGGGTATGAATTATAGACATTTGTATAAGACCACTGTGGTGGTTTGAATAGGTATGCCCTCCATAGACTCACGTGTTTGAATGCTTGGCCAATAGGGAGTGGCACTATTAGGAGGTATAGCCTTGTCAGAATAGGTATGGCCTTGTTGGAGGAAGTGTGTCACTGTGGGGGCAGACTTTGAGGTCTCATATGCTCAAGCTACACCCAGTATGGGACACAGTCGGCTTCCTGTTGCCTACAGATCAAGATGTAGAACTCTCAGCTACCGCTCCAGCACCATGTCTGCCTGTATGCTGCCTTGTTCCCACCATGATGATAATGGATTAATCCTCTGAAACTGTAAGCCAGCCCCAATTAAATGTTTTCTTTATGAGAGTTGCCATAGTTATGGTGTTTCCTCACAGCAATAGAAACCGTAGCTAAGACAATCACACATTCTCTCTGTGAAGATGGGGTCAGGTCAGGAGTGGGGCTGGTGGGCAGTGCAGCTTAAGAGTGGACACCAGCCCTTGCTGCCTCATGGCAGCCATATGACCTCAAACTCTTGAGCCCAAAAGGACGATGATGTATAGGAAAGTGCTCATCTCTCTCCCTTCTTGCCTAGGGTCTCCTAAAATTGAAAACAGATCTCTAGCTCACCTTAAGGTACATGTCAAACTTTTTCACAAAAAGACATATATAATAGGCAATTTTGGAAAGAGTCCTGTTAAGTGCTTTCTCTAAGTTATGGCTGTAGTGAGTCTCCATGTAGGAAAAGAGAAGTGGATTGATCCTATCTTTTTAATGTATACACACACACACACACACACACACACACACACACACACACACACACTGCTTAATCTAGTCCCCCAGTAACTCTACAGGAAGGAAATCATGAACCCTGCTTCTGAGACAAACAATCTGGGGCTCAGAAGTGCATCATCTCTCCATTGGTCTACAGTCATACACCACGTCAGGTACATTATGTTTCAGTAAAATATGAGTATTACATGGAATGGATAACAAGCAAATATCTCATCATGCCTGTCCTATTTGCTTTTATGGTGTAATGAATTACCTTCAAAAGGAAAAAAAAAACTCATTATTGTTTTCAGGGCTTTGAGCCACAAGGAATTATGACCCTTGCTGAATGACTCAAGTGTGTTCATCTGTCCAAAAACAAAATTGTCCTGATTCAGTCACAGGCTTTCTGGGAAGCACAGAAAATAAAAACATCATGAGCCATTCCAGAACATTTACCACATGTGCACTGATCTAAGTTTGTCTACATCCTCACAAGCCTCTAAAATCATCAGTGCTCTGATTATTCCCCTTTACCAAGAAAACAAGGTACAAAAAAGTGGGAGTAACCAGCAGAACTAGGATTCGAGGATAGATCTTCTCTTACCACCAGAAACCCCGGGCCTCCATCACTGTTCTGACGTCTCCCTGAAAAGCAAACCAAGGAGAAGAGCAGCCCTGAATCAGAAGCAGTGTGCTGCAAAGGACTCGGGGAAGGGCTGTGCTGACCCTCCCTTCAGCTCAAGGCGAGGGTGTGAAGGCACACAGCAGCAAGGTGAGAACCAGGGCCCATTTGCCTGAAGTCAGACTCACACCTTTAACACCAGTGGCTCTCGGAGTGGCCCTGTGTGACTCCCCAGGAAGGGGGCCCTCCAGATGTCCTCCTTGGTGAAAAAGAAAAGAGGCCATGATGTGCCCAATCCAGGAAGGAAACGGGAAATTAAGAATGGATATTTTACATATTTTGAGCAGATTCTAATTTACTGTTCTCCACTCGAACCAGTCCCCTTCCGGAGTAACATCCACAGGAAGAAGAAACTGACTGAAAAGAAAGAAAATTACCTTACTCCAGGTCTACAAATTCTAATTATGCAAATTTTTCATGAGAAGGCTTCCGGTAGATAAGGTGTTTCTCTTCGGCTTATCTCACTTCCAGGTTTCTTATACCAAATAGACAGGGATTGTGTGTGTGTGTGTGTGTGTGTGTGTGTGTGTGTGTGTGTGTGTGTATGTGACAGAGAGAGAGAGATCAGTGGTGTCCTCGAGGTGCCGCAATGAAGTCTCAAAACGCTGTAGGGGAGTTACATTAGCATCATCTTACAAAAAAAGGATAACTAAGCTGTCCTTACCCTGAGGGCCAGGTGCTGGAGCCAGCCACTGTGCACGATAATCTCATATTTGCTGAAGTGACAACAAGCTCTGACACGTCATTAGCTCCATCCATGCATCAGACAAACTTAAAGGACATATAGAATCAATATAGGAGCATGAAATTTTGGAGGTAGACAAGCATCTGGGCTCCACTGGCTAAATGGACATCTTAAGGCTTGGACCTCTCTCCAAGCTTTACTTTGCTCCTTTGTGAAATGGGTTGATTTCTCACCATTGAGCTTCTCAACTACAAGAATATATGCACAGATCTCTTAAGATTCTTCCAAAATCTAGGCTTAGGCTTAGGAGGTCTGGACATGGCCAGAAATTCCAAATTCCTAATAAGGCCCAAGGAATTGTAATGTAACAACTGTTCTGTGGACCACATTTTGAGAAACACAGATGCTCAGGGTTTTAGAATATGACTATGTGATGCCACCACAAACTCATAATTTCAATGGTCGGTCCTCAGAAAGTGGCTTCATTTTGGAAGACTCTGAAAACTTCAAGGAGATGATACGTAGATGGAGGATGGCAGCCACGACACACAGGTTCTCGGAGATATATTGTCACCAGCGGCTTCCTGTCTTGTTATCTGCTACTGAGGATGTGACCTGAGATACTCTGCCATGATGGGCTGAGCCTTCTGAAAATGCTGCCCATGATCCTGTCAGAACCAAGAGTGTTCAAGTTCTTGGTGTCTCATTCAGAGACTAGAAAAGCACACACAAATGGTAACACAACAGGAAGTTTTGATTAAAAGACTATGCAAGACACACAGAAAAGCAGCAGGAGTCTACTTGAACTAGAGTGCTCAAGAACCTTTGTCATTATTTGGGACTGTTAGGGAGTTAGAAGTTGGTCTTGATGGGCATGGAGTGTGTGGTTCTGTTTTGATTGCCTGGCTTGAGTTATATAAGTTTTTCTTTACTGGGAGTGTGCCTTCCTGTGATGCATCTGATTTCAATCATATCGGCACTCAATTATGCATAGGCATAAGATGGTAAGATAGGGAATTTTCTCCAAAATTCACCCAGAGGATAAAGTTTATTAACACCCAAAACTAGTTCAGGCTGGATAGGACTCATGCCTCTTGAACCTGGATATATTTCAAAACCTGTTTCAGTGGGTTGTTGGAGCAATACACTCCATTATTTGAAGTAGGGGTATCATGCAACTTGATGCAGGTGACAGTCCCAAGCTGCCAGGCTCATTGTTAGAAAAAGCGTGTGGTTGCTGTAAGTCTCAAGTCAAGCAGAGACTGGGTTGCTAAGTTATTCCTATGCTGCCTTAAAACAATGAGCCAAAATAATTATTTCCAAAATAAATTTCCCTAAATCTTTTAACTTGTGCATGTCTAGCATTCTGTCACTAGAGTTTAAGAGTTAAATGACATCATATACAGAGTGTGGCACATCATAAATACTCAGTGACTACTTGTGGATGTTGGTGGTTAGAGTCAACTGCAAGTTATTGAATGACTCAAAGTTAGAGGTTGTGTAGTCTGTAGGATCCCTTCTCTAATGTTCTAGAAAGTCCTCTAGTAAGTATATCAAAGGTCAGAGCAGAGTGGCAGATCAGAAGAGAAGAAAACATGACCTGGAGTCCTGCCATCACCCTATGGGCTCATTGTGAAAGTTCTAGATCTTTGGAGATAATAACAACTATGCTAGAGGATAGAATTGTTGTTAGAATAAAATGTAAAAATATATAGGGACATGCTCTCAAATAAACGATAGTACACTGTGTGCTTCTACATGGGTGTAAATATCTCCCAGATCCTTCCTGCTCACCACTCTCCATCCACTAACAAGTGTTAGATCTTCTTGTAGCTCCTGGTGTAGGAAGACACAAAGGGAAATGAGACCCAACCCTCAGACATCGGTTGGGGGAAATAGATTCAAGTATGCTTATCTTTGTTTAGTTATTTGTTTTGAGACGTGATCTCATATAGCTCAGGCTGGACTCAAATTTACTATGGAGCTAAGAAGTGACCTCCAAGTGCTGGGATTATAGGTTTGGGACTCCATGCTGGCCTTCAAACCATGTTACATGCTGTTTCTACCCTTTTTGCTTAGAATATAGAAGAGGGGGAGCTTACAAGACAAAATTATAAAGGTAACTATCAGGCCAGCTAACCGTAAACCCACATTCTCATCTCCTACTCTATGCATCTACCAGCACACTGAAAAGAACAGTCTTTCTAAGTTAATAGTTGTGCAAGGACATTAGCAGACAGCTCAGACCTCCATTCTCACTGCCAAGAAAGGGAGACCCTGAGAGTCACGTTCAAGTTGGGACCTTGGGGAGAACCACATGAGAGGATTTGAACTTGATTCCCATATATGTCCTAGAGAAGAAAAGGGAGGCCCTCCAGGTCTGATCACGCATGCCCACATCAGAAGTTCATATGCAATCTGAAGTCAGTATCTTGACTTGGTACCTCCAGGGGTGCTCTGTGGTCTGCATGGCACCCTCAGGAATCAATTCAGTCAAGGGACTGATTTTCCAAAGTTGACAAATATTTCTCAGTGTTAGCATAGGAAGGTCTTTATATCAACCATGACAGGTGGCTTAAAAGGAAAGTTGCTATAATTATAGGTAAACCAGATAATGATTTTCTCAGATAATTTGTGTACCTGCAGATGCATGGATGTCTGGTGACTTAGGATATCTGGAAGAGTAACAAAATGTTTACCCACTTGAGCATGGCCATCAGCGTGACAATTAAAACTAAAGGCTTCAGTGATGACTCACTCGGTAAAATGCTGACCACACAGCATGTGGACCTGAGTTTGAGCCCCAGAACCCAAGGAAAGAAGCCGCATGTTATAATGTGTGCTTGGATCTTACTGCTGGAAGTCCAGACTGGAGAATCCCTGGGGCTGGCTGGCCAGACAGCCTAACCTAATGGGTGAGCTCCAGGTCAATGAAGAAATCCTGTCTCAAAAAGGCCAAGTGGATGACACTTGGAGAACAACACCTGGGGTTGACCTCTGGCCTCCAAATGCATGTGTGCAAGTGTACACACACACACACACACACACACACACACACACACACACACACACATGTTTTTAAAAACTGAAACTGGGCTCAGATCTCAACCTACCTTTCTAACCAACTACAGCAAAACATATAATGGATCAAATCCATCATAGTCAGGTTTTACACAAAGTCTTAGAGACCAGAAGCCTCCACTAGTCTGACTTTATGAGTTCAAATCCAGACTCAATTGTCTGTATCTTTGCTGTGAGATCTTAGAACAAATTAATTAACTTTTCTGCCCCTAGTTACCTTATCTACAAAAATGAGGCTGATAATAGAATCTGTCCCCTAGAGCTGTGGTCAGGATCAAATGAGTTTGTATGTGGAAAGTGCTTTGAATAATAAGCAGGTACAGTAAACATTTCAAAATAACAGAGTCTTGTTATTGTAAAACCTTAATAAATTGCTTGACCTCGCTTGAGGGAGGGCATTCCTTCATTTGCATAAGTATATGCTACAAATGAAAAGAAGCAATGTATGTGGGGCTTTCTTAAAAGTTGAAAGAGCTAGATCATCTGGGGTATGACACAAATGTTTATTGGGAAGGGAATTTTTATTTTGTGCCTGACTTCAGCTTGGCCCAAGGAAGGTTTGGAGCCTCACAGTGCATTCTCTGGAATTAACATTCTCATTTCTCTAAATGTCTGATACTGTTTCCGGGACTTGAGCTTGCCAAGAGATTTGTTCTGGCACATTCAGAGGTCACTGAGGGAGGAATTACCTCATAGGGATTAGAAACAAGTAATGAACTTGAAGTTAACCCAAGGTTGGAGTTAGGAACAAGTCCTTCCCAGGCTGTGAGCTGATGTGTTACTGTAGTGTTTTATTAGCTACATAATTCCAGGTGCAAATACTGGTGTAAGAGCTGTGCTTGGCTGAGGCTTTAGATTCCCAGAGCTCTTGAAGTCACCAACTTCTAAAAAGGGTGATCCAAAGTCAGCTGAGACCTGTGTGCACAGTGTTTTTGCTATGGAAGGTGACTCTGCTCAGCTTTTCCTTGAGGAGTTTACATGCCCTGTTCATACCAAGGAACACCCCAACCATCACACAACAAAATGTCCACAAAAATGCCAAGAGGCAGTCTAGGGAAGGCAAGGATGGGCTGTGCAGACAGACTGGGTAATGCACACCAGTTCTAGCATCTAAAAGGTCTATAAACTTCTTTGCATTTCCCTGTAAAATGAGTAAGTAGTAGTTGTTTATATTAGCAATCTATTGCTATATACCTAAACTCCAACTGTAGTAGCCGATACCATGGGCAAGGGCTCTGCAGTGCCTTAGCTGGGAGATCCTACTTTACAATCTTTCCAGAAGCTACAGTCAGGCTGCTGGCCAGGGCTGCAGTCGCCTGAGACAAGAAGATCTGCTTCCAGACTTCCTAATGTGGTGTTGGCAAGCCTGAACTCCCTTCCTGGTGCAGGATGGAGTCCTCAGTTCCTTGCCAAGAACACAGTTACAATCTTCCATGGTCTCATCTGGGAAGGGAAATGTCATCCTTTCTGTCCAAGGTCATTGTTCACGGTTCTGGTTTCTTTTTTCTGTTGCTGTGATAAAATACTCTTGGCAAAAGCAATTTAGTGGAGAAAAGGGTTTATTTGACTTACACCTCCAAGTCACAGTTCATCATTGAGGGAAGTCAAAGAAGGAACTCAAGCAGGCGCTGAAGCAAAAACCAGAGAGCAAAACTGCTTGCTTGCTGACTTCTACTCAGCTACCTTTCTTCTATAGGTCAGGATCACCTGCCTAGGGATAGCACCACCCACTGTGGGCTGAGCCTTCTCACATCAATTAGCAATTAAGACAAAGCCCCATAGACAGGTATATATGCCAATCTGATGGAAGCAATTCTTTGAGGTTCCCTCCTTCCCAAGTGACTCTGAATTGTATCAAGTTGACAGTAAAAACTAATCAGGACAGTCACACAAGCCAGCAGTGTGAGCAGTGAAGACACAATAACATGCATAGTGAGAGCTGAGGACCAGAGGAGGTCCCATAGAGACAGGTTGATACGGCACCGGTTAGACTTAACTAGGAGAATTCATAAATCAGTTTGTGTAAATGTCTTGGATGAGGATCCAGCATATAGTGAGTAGGGGTGATATGCAAACTATGATTATCTCTGTATTACTTTTTTCATTGTTGTCTCTAAGAACTAAATTAGTAGCTAGGAAATGGACATATCAGTCAACTTGCCCAGAAACTCATGTCCAGCCCTTACCTTTTATTGTGTGTCAAGATGTCTACTCACCCCAGATAGAGGGGGGACAGGAAAAGTATCAGCCCAGGAACCCCAAGACCAAGTTCTCAACACAAAGGAGATTTACTTGTCCCTGAGGGACAGAGGGCAGAGAATAAGAGACAAAGGCAAGAGACAGAGGATGTGGGAAAAGGGGAAGGGAGCAAGGGACAGGGGGCAGGGAGATTTATTCCAGGGGTGGAGGTAGACAAAGGACGGCTGTGGCACATAGGAAAATGGCAGTTTATAAAGGTAAAAGGGGAAACCCTGTGTTAGGATGAGGGGGTTAATTTTAATTGGGCCAGTTAACTAGGTGAGTCAAGGGGGCTTTTGATTGCTGGACTTTAATACTTTGATAGCTGAACCTTGGTAGTCAGCCTCAGGCAGAGGAAGTGGCCAAGTATGGGAACAGACCTTGGAGGCTAGCTTTAGGAATGTAATCTAATGATTTTTAACAAGGCGGAGTGAATGGGGGAGAAAGGCAAGGCCTGCCAGAGCTATGTGTGTGAGCTGGCAAGAGTCTCTTCAGGGATCCCACATCAGACAAAAGTGTGTATACCACCAAGGTCCAACTTGGTGAACCAATGAGTTTTCCTGGGGTTGCTTACAGGGGTATTGGAGAGGGTCTGTTCACAAGAGTAGAAATGGCATGTCAAAGACAACTGTGTCACCACAGCCCACCCAGCCTGGGCAGCGGCTCACAAAGCTGGGAAGCTGGAGCACACGGCACAGCCCGCAGGTGTTCCACAGTTTGGAGAGTGTCCCTTCCAAGTGACTCAGTTGGTCTAAAACTCTCCAGACAGACGGTCTGGCCTCGGAATCTTCTCTGTAGAATGGCTTGTCTGAGAGTGGCCCTTAGCCATCTTTATTTCTAACCACGGTAGGGGTGGGCCTAGTAAATGCGGTCACTTTCAGAGACGTCCTGAAGCCATTTTAAGTAGTTTACCTTCCTGCTGAAGGAGCTTCCCTGCAAGATGGAATGCTTCAGTCTCTAAGGAAACAGCTGCACAGCATCTTGTCGGTGGCTTACCCCAAACCAACAAACAGCCTCCTCTCTTGCAGATTCTTCTTTATTTTAAAATAAATGTTTACCGAATTTACTAAATCTAGCACAAAAAAAAAAAAAAAAAAAAAAAAAAAAAAACTAAATCCTCTATATGCCAATTACTTGGGAATTTCAACAATGCAAATCTCAAAGTTTCAAGGAAAACCCTCTAGGATGTTTTGTCCTCTCGGGTCACAAGAACCTGGGGTGAAGGCAGCCCCACACTTGGCTCAGAAGCTCCACTGTCATTCAGGACTGAAGACATCTCCATCTCTCCCTCCTACCATCCATATGCCTGGGTGACGTGTCTTGTTATGACCCATACCGTGTAGATTCCTGTCATGACTTGAATGACACCCCAATGTAAAGGCAGGAAGAAAGGACATGAGGACAATGACAGTGAGAGGACTTTCCTAACATGTCTGTTTTCCTTAACTTACATATGTATGGGTATATATGTATGGGTGTGTGTATGTATATATGTATTATGTTTGGGTATATGTGTATGTTGTATATATGTATGTATGTATATATATGTATGTATGGGTGTGTGTATGTATGTGTGTATGTATTTTTTGATCAAAGGAAATACTTCCTCCAGAAGTTTTCCAAATGAATTTCTTATAAAACTTCATTAGCTACACACCCACACCTAATTACAAAGAAGGCTGAAAGGACATTGATAATTTGTGAGATGGTGTCCCCATATGACCTATTATGGAAAAATAAAAGGACACATGATTTGGCAACTAAATACCACAGACTACGGTAATTTGGCCCAAAGACACTTCATTCTCATAGTTCAGGAGGATGGGAGTAGGAGGTCATTGTGACAACTTCAGGTGATGAGGACCACTCCTGACTCCCCCAGTGTCTCCTGTGGCTTTTCTTTAAGGGGACGGAGGAGTAAAGAAGAAAGAGGAAGAGAGAGATAATTTTCTGTTGATTAAATTTTAAAACTAGAATAAAGTAATGAATTCCATCGACATTTTCATGCATACTTAAGATTGTAGTATACTCCCATTTGCTCACCCTTCTCTAGCCTTCTCTCCTCCATCACCTTACTGGTCCTTTGCTGGGCCCCTTCCTGCACCCCAAACCCCTCTTCTGATTTCATTTCACACACAGAACATAGATATTCCAGTTTAGATTCTAGGTATTAGAGCAAACATGATATTTTTCTTCTAGTCCCTCTACTTCCCTTTCCCCTTCCCCACCTCCTCCCTTAAGACCTCTTCCCCTGATGACACCCTTTCTAATTTCATGTCAAGTGTGTGTATATATGTATATGTGTATATATACATATATTTATTTATATACATATATAGAGAGAGACTTCTGACATGGGAGAATATATGCTGTATGTATCATACTGAATCTGGTTTATTTCATTTCGCATGGTGTCCTGTTTCAACCACATGGCAGATCAACATTTAATGTTTTGAGAAACCTCCACACTGAGTTCTACAACGCCTTCCTCAGTTTATATATCTACCAGAATTGTATAATGGTTTCTCTTCCCCCACATCCTCACCAGCATTTGCTGTCACTTCTTAATTTATCCACTCTAACAGGCGAAAACTCAAAGCAATCCTCTTGTGCACTTCCTTCCTAAGTGTGTTGAACACTTTTTTTCAAGTATTTATTGGACACTTGTTTTTTTTTTTTTCTTTTGAGAAATGTCTGATCAAATTTTAGCCATTTATTGATTAAATAATATGCTTTTTGGAACTTGAAATTTTTGTAGAGTCTAAATATCAGTCCTCTGTTAGATGGATAATTGGCAAGGATTTTCTTCCACTCTGTAGGCGATCTTCTCACTTTGCTGATTGATTCCCTTCTATGCGGAAGTTTTTATTTTAATTTCATGTATTGTCATTTGTCAATACTGTGGCTTATTTCCTATGCTCCCAATGACCTTTCCAGAAAGTCCTTGCCTATCCCTGCATCTGGAAGGATGCTGCCTATTTTCTGCTAGCACGTTCATGGTTTCAGGTCCTACATTAGGCTTTTGATACATTGAATTATGAACAGTTTGAACAATGTAGATCTAGTTTCATTCTTCTACAGGTGGATATCCAATATTCCCATCACTATGTGTTGAAGTGGCTATCTTTTCTAAAATCTATGTTTTTGACACCTTTGTCAAAAGTTAGGTGACTGAAGCTGGGCGGTGGTGGTACATGCCCTTAATTAACCCCAGCACTCAGGAGGCAGAGGCAGGCAGATCTCTGTGAGTTCAAGGCCAGTCTAGTCTACAAAGCAAGTTCCAGGACAGCCAGACTGTTACACAGAGAAACACTGTCTCAGAAAAAAAAAAAATAGGTGACTGTAGCTGTGTAAGTTTATACCTAGGTTCTCTGTTCTATTCTTTTTATTTACATGTCTTATTTGTGCTGTGTGCTAGTACCATGCTATTTTGTTACTATGGCCCTGAAGTATAATTGGAGATCATAGATCATGTTATCTCTAATTTGCTGTTTCTACATAGGATTGCTTTATCTATTTTTTTGTGTTTCTATGTGAATGTTAGGATGTTTTGTCCTATTTCTGTGCAATATGTCATTAGAATTTTGATAGGCATTGTGCTGAATCTGGGGATCACTTTTGGTGACATAACCACTTTCACAACATTAATTCTATCAAACCTTGAATACTGGAGGTCATTTCATCTTCTAGTGTCCTCATTTTCTTTCTTCATTGTGTTTTCATGGTAGAAGTACTTCACCTCCTTAATTAGGTTTATTCCTAGAGGGTTTTTTTGTTTGTTTTATTCTGTTTCATATTATAATTTTGAAGCTATGAAGAATTATTTTTTCTGATTTCTTTCTCAACAAGCTTATTATGGCATATAGAAAATCCACTTTTTTGTATGATGATTTTATATCCTGCTACTTTGTTGAAAATGTTTATCAGATTTAAGAATTGCCTACCTGGTTGAATCTTCAAGGTCTTTTAAGTGCAAAATCAAATAGTCTCGAAACAGGGATAACTTGACCCAGTCCTTTCCTATATATGTCCCTTTATCTTGTCTCTTGCTGTGGATAGAAATAAAATACAGTATCATGAAAGGAAGGGGAAAAGAGATACCCTTGTCTCTGGCTCTCCCATGCTGCAAGGAGATGTTAATGGTACCAATCTTTTGAGGATCGTATGCAGGTCATCCCAGCTACCCTGATTGCAAGGTGATCAAGGAGGACCAAGTTCTACAGCAGACATTGCCTCAAAAACATAACCACTTTGGGATTATTCTTTCTACCTACAACACAATTTTGCATAAAGTAGCATGGCTGTCCACTAAACAACTCATCTGTCAGTAATGGAGTCTTGTTGATATGGCATCATTGGTGTACAAAGTGTGGAACATTAATGAACTCTGCAGTTAAGAATTCTTGGGAGTTCTAGAGCTTGCCATATTTTAAAGTATTTTACAGCAGTCATCAAATGAAACGCTTCTATATCTTACTTGGCCATGGGTCTGCACATAGTTTCACATTTTCTGAATGGCAGAGCTACTGTGGTAAGTACCAGTGATTGCACTTTCTATAAGCACTCTAATGCCCCATGAGACAGGATTTGAACCAACACTGAAGGCTTCTATGTCATTCAGTCTGATGTGATAGTCTACATGATACTGCACAAAATCTGTTTCTCTTTGGGTAAAATCTTCCTCCGTTGAAGTCATTTGCTTTTCTGCTGTCACTTTTATTTCTGTTAAACTTCTAACGTCATTCACTACCTGCTACTTTTTGTCCTTCAATGATGACAGATGAAAGCACTGAAAGGCACTAGGGGAACCATGAGGAACTGTAGGTGTCTCCATAGGAACAGGGCCATAAGGAGAGCTGCCAGACAGAGGTATTATGGAAATGTTTAAGCATTTTCTATCTGCAGGCCAAGGACACCAGATGGCATGCTCAGCTAGCCCTTTGGTAATTTTCAAAATGCCAGGGTAGCTTAAGAAAGCTAATTCATTGTTCTAACAACCTGATCTACAGCTAATATGTTTTATTTTCCAATCAGTGATATCATTTGACTATGTACTCCAAAATTGGAACCTTGGTTCCCAATCAGAAATTCAGATAATCATTCAGTCTTGATAGCTCCACCATCATGCTTGGGTTAGGTGTTATCATATGAGTGGCTTTATTATAAATGTGAACTCTACCTACCTACCTACCTACCTACCTACCTACCTACCTATCTGGCTAGCTAGCTATTTATCTATCTATCAATCTCTGCCTTACTGTATCATGCCTCCTTATACATGTTGTTATGAGTGCATTATGTTATGATATCTCAGGAAGGGCCTCACCAAATGCTAGTACCATATTCTTGGTCTTGACAGCCCCTTAACTATAAAGTAAACAAAGCCCTATTTGTTATAAATTTATCTGTGAGATTCAGTTAAAGAAACAGAGAGTGGATAAAGATAACCATAAAAGTCAACATTTTCATAGAGCAGGGAAGGACAGTGGTCTGGAAGTCTGTGGAAATCAGCAAGTCTGGTCTCTGGGCACTGGAAGAGTCAGGAGATGATGCCCAAAGGGAACTTGGTACTCTCTGTGCTATGCTGAACAGAACAGGATTCCTTACCAATGCACTGCTCAGCATTACGTAAGAATGGTTTTGTGGTGCTCAAAGGCCGGCCATGTAAGATCATCGAGATGTCTACTTCGAAGACTGGCAAGCATGGCCATGCCAAGGTCCACCTGGTTGGTATTGACATTTTTACTGGGAAGAAATATGAAGATATCTACCCATCAACTCATAATATGGATGTCCCCAACATTAAAAGGAATGATTTCCAGCTGATTGGCATGCAGGATGGGTACCTATTCCTGCTCCAGGACAGTGGGAAGTACGAGAGGACCTTCGTCTGCCTGAGGGAGACCTTGGCAAGGAGACTGAGCAGAAGCATGACTGTGGAGAAGAGATCCTGATCACGGTGCTGTCTGCCATGACAGAGGAGGCAGCTGTTGCAATCAAGGCCATGGCAAAATAACTGGCCCTCAAGGTGGCGGTGGTGGCGGCAGCCATCCTTGAGCCTACAGAGGCCCCTCCCCCAGCTGGGTTCGGCTCTGGCTGGGCCCTTGGCTGGACTCCTATACAATTTATTTGACGCTTTATTTTGGTTTTCCTTACCCCTTCAAACTGTTCAACTGGGACATCCTGAGTTGATGAGAGGGTCTAAGTTTTATGTTTGGCAACTGTTTCCAAGTCAGAAGTGACCTCAAATGTTCTCAATACTCAAGAAGAAACTTTAATTTGCCAAAGATGATGAACCAATTGTTTTAGCAGAACTCAGGTAAGATTTCCTGTCTGACTTACATCAAACAGCATCATCCTTTGCAGGCTATTCCACTGATAGCCCGATCTTGACAGATAGGCAAGGTTAGCTCTGGCAAGTTCCTTATGTTCTTGAGTCTCCTATAGTGGAAGACATAATTCCTAATTAAAATGCTTCCTTGCTTAATAGTTTCATTGTTATGAGAGATGTCAATGGTACAAAAGAGATTAGCTACCTTAAGAGCTCTTACTAGTAGCCTTGCAATGGTTATAGGAACACAATCCAAGAACAGAGTTGCATGAGGAGAATTCTGAGAGCTTGAGAGAAGACTCAAAGTATAATCTATAAACAGGCTTAAGATCAGAAACCACTTTATTATCTCAGTCAATGCAGACAAGTCCTTCAATGACATTCAAAACCTCTTGGGATAACAAGCTCTGAAGAAACTAGGAATAAAAAGAGCATAGTAAAGTCTGCATAACATAAAGATATAGCCAACATTATATTAAACTGGAAAGGCTGAGAGCATTTCCTCTAATGTCCAGAACAAGGCAAGAGTTTCCATTCTCACACCTTTTATTCAATACAGTGCTCCAAGTCTTACCTAGGGCAATAAGACAAGGGAAAGATGAGATGCTACAAGTAAGAAAACACCCAAATGATCCCGATTTACAGACAAACTGACCCTACACTCAAAAACCCTAAATATGCTACCAGAAGATTCTGAGACTTACAAATACTTTCAGCAAAGTAGCAGGATACAGAATTAATATAATACACAATACACCTTTATATACTAATAATGAATTTGCTAAGAAATAAATTATAAAAATCGCATGCTCAATAGCTACCAAAAAATGAAGTATCTAAAAAATAAACATAACCAAAGAGGGGACAGACCATGGAAGGAATTCATTGAGACACTAAAGAGTGAATCAAGTTGAAGAGATACAAAAGTATAGAGAGCCATGCTCATGATTGGGCAGATTTCATACGTAAAAAACAGCTGTTACTGAGTGCAACCTGTAGATTCAATGCAATCCCTATCAAAATTCTAGTATCCTTCTCAGAACTAGAAAAGAATAATCCTAAAATTCATATGGAAGCACAAAACACTGGAGAAATCACAGTACCTGATGCCAAATTATATTACAGAGCCACAGTAATGAAAATAGTCTGATATTGGCACAAAATAGGCATGGAGATTATTGGATGACAATAGAGGACATAGGTAAAATCCCACACAGCTTTAAATACCTAATTTCCAACAAATGTGTCAAAAACATATTGGGAAAAGACAGTTCCTGTAACTAATGATAACAAGGAAAGCAGATGTCCAAGCACTGAAGAATGAAACTAGATATTTATCTCTCAATCTGCATAAAAATAATTCAAAATGTATCAAAGTATTGATGTGAGATCGAGAATTTTAAACTGCTAGAGTAAAATGCAGGTAAAACACTTCGTGATATATAGACACAGGCAAAGATTTTTAAAACTTAGGGTTGGAGAAATAACTCCATGGTTAAGAGTACTTCTTGTTCTTACAGAGGACCCACATTCAGTACCCAGCACCTACACAGTGGCACACAACCATCTGTAACTCCAAATCCATGGAATTAAACACCCTCTTCTGAGCTCCAAGGGTATCAGGAGCACACATAGTGCATAGACACAAGTAGGCAAACATTCATACAAATAAAATAATATTTTAATTGATTAAAAAATCAAAATAAGGACCAACCCGCACCTCCCATCCTGCCCCGGACTTCCCGTCTGGACAAGAGGTGAGTGCCTGGCTCAGCCTATATCCCATCCCTGGGCACCAGACATTCCAGGGAAGACCTGCCCAACTTGGCTCCAGGTTCTAGCCATCAGGCAGAATCCCTTCTACCCTAACCGGGAAAGCTCCCCTTCTCCAAGACCCCCGGCAGACCCTGCAAACTCCACGCCCTGCCCCCACGCCCATCCACCCAAGACCCCAGCCACTTCCTGAGACTTAGAGACCAGCCCCCATCTTGCCCCGGACTTCCCATCTGGACAAGAGAGCTCCCATCTGGACAAGAGAAAGAAACTTCCTGAATCTGTCAGCTCTATCTGGACAAAGTGCACTGATAAGACCAAGAAGGAACCAGAGGAGATGGGCAGACATCAAGGCAGAAGTACATACAACAAAATGAAGAGCAATACAGCATCACCAGAACCTAGCCTTCCTCCAACATCTAGACCTGAATATCAAAAATTGGAAGAAGCAGAAGAAAACAGCCTTATGAATAACATCATGAAGAAGGTAGAGGCTTATATAGAAGAATCACAAATGAAATTGAGGAAAAGACAAACAAAAAATGGGAAGAACGCTATAAAAAACTAGAGGAAAGGACTAATAAAGCAGAAGAAAACAATAAAGCCTTAAAAGAAAATCATGAAAAAGCAATGAAACAGATGAAGGAAACAGTCCAAGACCTGAAAGGGGAAATAGAAAAAATGAAGAAGATACAAACAGAGGGAATGCTAGAAATAGAAAATCTGAGTAAACGAACAGGAACTTCAAATGCAAGTATAACCAACAGAATGCAAGAGATGGAAGAGAGGATCTCTGGCATTGAAGAAATAGATTGATCTGTCAAAGAAAACACTAAAGCCAACAAAGTCATGAACCAAAATGTCCAAGAAATTTGGGACACCATGAAAAAACAAACCTATGAATAATAGGGATAGAGGAAGGAGAATATCAACTCAAAGGCCCAGAAAATATATTCAACAAGATCATGAAAGAAAACTTTCCCAACTTAAAGAAGGAAATGCCTATGAAGAAACAAGAAGCCTATAGAACACCAAACAGACTAGACTGCCCAAGAAAGTACCCTCGCCACATAATAATTAAACAACTAAACGTACAGAATAAAGAAAGAATATTAAGAGCAGCAAAGGAAAAATACCAACTGATTTATAAAGGCAAACCCATCAGAATAACACCCGACTTCTCAATGGAGACGTTGAAAGCCAGAAGGACCTGGACAGATGTAATGTGGACACTAAGAGACCATGGATGCCAGCCTAGACTAATACACCCAGCAAAACTTTCAATTATCATAGATGGAGTGAACAAGACATTCCAAGACAAAGCCAAAATTAAACAATACTTATCCACAAACCCAGCCCTACAGAAAGCACTAGAAGGAAAATTTTAACCTAAGGAAGTCAGATACACCTTTGAAAACACAGGCATAGATAAAGCCACAGCAGTAAACCCCAAAAAAGAGAAGCACACACACACTACCACCAAAAAATAACAGGAATGAACAATCACTGGTCATTAATATCCCTTAATATCAATGAACTTAATTCACCTATAAAAAGACATAGGCTTACAGAATGAATATGAAAGCAGGACCCATCTTTCTGCTGCATACAAGAAATATACCTCAAATTCAAAAATACACACTACCTAAGAATAAAAGCCTGGGAAAAGACTTTCCAATCAAATGGTCTTAAGAAACAAATGGGTGTAGCCATTTTGATATCCAGCAAAATAGACTTTAAACTAAAATCAATCAAAAGAGATCAAGAAGGGCATTACATACTCATCACAAGAAAGATCCACCAAGATGAAGTTTCAATTCTGAACATTTATGCCCCAAACACAAGGGCACCCACATATGTAAAAGAAATATTACTAAAGCTTAAACCACATATAAAACCCCACACATTAATAGCGGGAGATCTCAACACCCCACTTTCACCACTGGAAAGATCTCCCAAATTGAAACTTAACAGAGAAATAAAAGACTTAACTGATGTTATGACTCAAATGAACTTAATTGATATCTACAGAACATTCCATCCTAACAAAAAAGAATATACTTTCTTCTCAGCACCCCATGGAACCTTCTCTAAAATCAACCACATACTTGGCCATAAAGCAAATCTCAACAGATACAAAACAATTAGAATAACCTCGTGTTCTACCAGACCACCATGGTTTAAAGTTAGATTTCAACAACAACAAAAACTACAGAAAACCTACAATCTCATGGAAACTGAATAATGCTCAAATGAATCACCAATGGTTAAGGAAGAAATAAAGAAAGAAATTAAAGACTTGCTAGAGATCAACGAAAATGAAGACATCACATACCCAAACTTATGGGACACTATGAAAGCAATAATAAGAGGGAAATTCATAGCACTAAATGCCCACATAAAGAAGTTGGAGAAATCTCACACTAGTGACTTAACAGCACACCTGAAAGCTCTAGAACAAGAAAAAGCAAAGTCTCCCAGGAAAAATAGATGCCAGGAAATAATCAAATTGAGAGCTGAAATCAATAAAATAGAAACAAAGAAAGCAATACAAAAAAATTAGTGAAACAAAGAGTTGGTTCTTTGAGAAAATCAACAAGATAAACAAGCCCTTATCCAAACTAACCAAAAGACAGAGAGAGAGAGGATCCAAATTAACAAAATCAGAAATGAAAAGGGGACATAACAAAAGACATTGAGGAAATCCAGAGAATCATCAGGTCATACTTCAAAAACCTCTACTCCACAAAACTGGAAAATCTAAAAGAAATGGCTAATTTTCTGGATAGGTACCACATACCTAAGTTAAATCAAGAGCAGATAAACTATTTAAATAGTCCAATAACCCCTAAGGAAATAGAATCAGTCATGAAAAGTCTCCCAACCAAAAAAAGCCCAGGACCAGATGATTTCAGCACAGAATTCTACCAGATCTTCAAAGAAGAGTTAATCCCAATACTCTTTAAATTGTTCCACACAATAGAAACAGAAGGAACATTACCAAACTCCTTCTATGAGGCTACAATTACCCTGATTCCTAAGCCAAACAAGGATCCAACAAAGAAAGAGAACTACAGACTGATCTCCCTCATGAACATTGATGCAAAAATACTCAATAAAATACTGGCAAACAGACTCCAAGAACACATCAAAACAATTATCCACCATGATCAAGAAGGCTTCATCCCAAGGATGCAAGGATGGTTCAACATACGAAAGTCTGTCAATGTAAACATATAAACAAACTCAAAGAAAAAAACCACATGATCATCTCACTAGATGCAGAAAAGGCATTTGACAAAATCCAACACCCTTCATGATAAAGGTCTTAGGGCAACCAGGAATACAGGGAACATACCTAAACATAATAAAGGCAATTTACAGCAAGCCAACAGCCAACATCAAATTAAATGGAGAGAAACACAAAGCGATTCCACTAAAATCAGGAACAAGGCAAGGCTGTCCACTCTCCCTATACTTATTCAATATAGTACTTGAAGTTCTAGCCAGAGCAATAAGACAACATAAGGAGATTAAGGGAATACAAATTGGAAAGGAAGAAGTCAAGCTTTCCCTATTTGCAGATGACATGATAGTATACTTGAATGACCCCAAAGATTCCACCAAAAAACTGATACAGCTTATAAACACCTTCAGCAACATATCAGGATACAAGATCAACTCAAAAAAAAATCAGCAGCCCTCCTATATACAATTGGCAAACAGGCTGAGAAGGAAATCAGAGATACATCACCCTTTACAATAGCCACAAATGATATAAAATACCTTGGGGTAACACTAACCAAGCAAGTGAAGGACCTATATGACAAGAACTTTAAGTCCCTGAAAAAAGAAATTGAAGATGTCAGAAAATGGAAAGATCTCCCATGCTCATGGATAGGCAGGACTAACATAGTAAAAATGGCAATCTTACCAAAAGCAATCTACAGATTCAATGCAATCCCCTTCAAAATACCAACACTATTCTTCACAGACCTGGAAAGAATAATACTCAACTTCATATGAAAAAACAAAAAACCCAGGATAGCCAAAAGAATCCTGTACAAACAACCTCTGGAGGCATCATGATCCCTGACCTCAAGCTCTACTATAGAGCTACAGTAATACAAACAGCTTGGTATTGGCATAAAAACTGACATGTGGACCAATGGAATCGAATTGAAGACCTTGACATTAATTCGCACACCTATGAACATACAATTTTTGACAAAGAAGCCAAAACTATACAATGGAAAAAAGAAAGCATCTTCAACAAACGGTGCGGGCATAACTGGATATCAACATGTAGAAGGCTGCAAATAGATCCATATCTGTCACCGTGCACAAAACTTAAGTCCAAGTGGATCAAAGAACCCAACATAAATCCTCTGAACCTGCTAGAAGAGAAAGTAGGAAGTAGTCTTGAATGCATTGGCATAGGAGATCACTTCCTAAATATAACACCAGTAGCTCAGACACTGAGAGAAACAATCAATCAACGGGACCTCTTGAAACTGAGAAGCTTTTGTAGAGCAAAGGATATGGTCAACAAGGCAAAGTAACAGCCTACAGAATGGGAAAAGGTCTTCAACAACTCCACATCTGACAGAGGACTGATATCCAGAATATATAAGGAACTCAAGAAATTAGACATCAAAATGCCCAACAGTCCAATTAAGAAATGGGCTATAGAACTAAACAGAGAATTCTCAACAGAGGAAACTCAAATGGCTAAAAGACATTTAAAGAATTGCTCAACATCCCTAATTATCAGGGAAATGCAAATCAAAAAACTCTGAGATACCATCTTAGACTTGTCAGAATGGCTAAGATCAAAAACACTGAAGACACTTTATGCTGGAGAGGATGTGGAGCTAGGGGAACTCTCCTCCACTGCTGGTGGGAATGCAAGCTTGTACAACCACTTTGGAAATCAATATGGAGCTTTCTTAGAAAATTGGGAATCAATCTCCCCCAAGATCCAGCTATACCACTCTTGGGCATATACCCAAGGAATGCTCAATCATACCACAAGGGCACTTGCTCAGCTATGTTCATATCAGCATTGTTTGTAATAGCCAGAACCTGGGAACAACCTAGATGCCCTTCAACTGAAGAATTGATAAATAAAATGTGGTACATATACACAATGGAATACTACTCAGCAGAGAAAAACAATGACATCATGAGGTTTGCAGGCAAATGGATGGATCTAGAAAAAAATCATCCTGAATGAGATAACCCAGACTCAGAAAGACAAACATGGTATGTACTCACTCATAGGAGGATACTAGATGTAAAACAAAGATGACTAGAATGCTACTCACAACTCCATGGAGGCTACCTAGAAAACAGGACCCCAAGAAAGACACAAGGATAGCCCAATGACAGAGAAATGGATGAGATCTATATGAACAACCTGGACGTGAGTGGGGGTAATGAAGGGCAAGGGTCAAGGGAAAGAGAGCTTAGGGGAGCAGGAGATCCCAGCTGGATCAAGAACAGAGAAGGAGAACAAGGAATAAGAGACCATGATAAATTAAGACCACATGAGAATAGGATGAAGCAAAGTGCTTCACGGAAATCCACAAATATACTCCCACAATAGACTACTGGCAATGGTCGAGAGACAGCCCGAACTGACCTACTCTGGGGATAGGATGGCCAAACACCCTAATTGTCATGCTAGAAACCCCATCCAATGACTGAGGGAACTGGATGCAGAGATCCATGGCCAGGCCCCAGGTGGAACTCCAGGAGTCCAATTGGCGAGAAAGAGGAGGGTTTATATGAACAAGAATTGTTGAGACCAAGGTTGGATAAAGCACAGGGACAAATAGCCAAATGAATGGAAATACATGAACTATGAACCAATAGCTGAGGAGCTCCCAACTGGATCAGGCCCTCTGAATAAGTGAGACAGTTGATTGGCTTGATCTGTTTGGGAGGCATCCAGGCAGTGGGACCAGGTCCTGTCCTCAGTGAATGAACTGGCAGTTTGGAACCTGGGGCTTATGCAGGGACACTTGGATCAGCCTGAGAGGAGGGGACTGGACCTGCCTGGACTGAATCTACCAGGTTGAACTCAATCCTCAGGGGAGTCTTTGCCCTGGAGGAGATGGGAATGGGGGATGGGCTGGGGGAAGGCGACAGGGGGAGGGGAGAGAACAAGGGAATCCATGGCTGATATATAAAATTAAATTATATTATAAAATAAAATAAGTTATGTATAAACACTCGTAAATGAGTCTGTACTAATGTCACACTAGCCATGTGAGTGTCCTGCAGATGTGAGCTCTAGTTCTATATGCAGGCACAGGTATGTGTTCATCCCCCTTACAGTGAACCAAATGAATTTGCCTCCTAACCATTGTGACTCCATGCTACTGTTTGACAAAAGTGTATCTTGTTTCAATTTTGTGTGTGAGTAATAACGCAGACATCTTTTTGTATAAAAAAAAAATCGAAATAAGGCAATAACTGCTGAGAAAGGGAGAAATAGTCTTTCCCAGAAATGAGCCTCTAATACCAAGTGGCCAGTCCTAAAAATTATACACATACAAGCAACACTAAAAAGATTTAATGGATTTCATTTATATACTTATTCACATATATGTAAATGTAACAGTAATAATACAGAAAAAGTGGCCATGAAATAGAAAAGGAGTGAGGAGGGGGATTTAGGAGGGATTGAAAGGAGAAGAGGAAGAAGGAGGAAAAAGATGTAATTCTATTTTAATTTAAGTTTTTTAAATAGAAGTAAAATAAATGGTAAAAGATTAAACAGTTCTGAAAATAGATAATAGAAATATCTAAACAATAATGTAAAATGCACTTAGAGACTCTCTGTATCCTTTATATTAATAGCCAAGTAGTAAATTTCATACATTTACTTTACCAAAAAATAATTTAATTTCTTTTTTTAACTTAAGAATATCAGACCAGTTATGTCCTTATGTTGATGGCTATTTACTAATCCCTGAATGTATTTGGATGTCTTTGTGGAGAGCAATCATATGATAGTTAAGATAAGATGGGTTTCCAGTAAGCCCCCACATCAAAGTGGCTTTTCACATCTCCACTCAGCTTTGCCCCATGTGGAGTCCTTGCTCCCATTTCTCCATCATGCTTGAGGACTTAGTCTAGCTAGGAGAGAACAGGCTGGAGGATAACACTGCAACCCAAGAGTGGTCTACTCCAAAAGAGACACATCTCATCTACTCACAATCTAGTGGTGATAACTAATTGTTGCCCAGCTGCACAATTATCAGGAGTATAACCCTTTTATGTGCTTGGGAAGTGAAGAGATCTGAGTTTGGGAGAAATTATGTTGCTGCTGGAAAGTAAATATTTTCCAGGAGATACTCACACCCAAGGT
The DNA here is from genome assembly GCF_004664715.2 of Peromyscus leucopus. Taxonomy (NCBI): domain Eukaryota; kingdom Metazoa; phylum Chordata; class Mammalia; order Rodentia; family Cricetidae; genus Peromyscus; species Peromyscus leucopus. Next base: position 49,613,404 of record NC_051070.1, read on the forward strand.
AATAAATTCAGGAGCATACACATCCATTCAACAAAGCTTATTCTAAGTTCTGCAATAGCTATAATAATATGTCCTGCTTAAGTAAGAAATGACTGAAAAATCTAAATGAGTAATCACAATGGCTATGAGGAAAATCTGGAAGCTTATTATGCCTTAACCCCATCAAAAATGTGTGTGTATGTGTGCATGTGTGCATATGTGTGTGCATATTCATGTGTGCATGTGTATGCACATGTTTATGTGTGCATGTGTGTGTGCGTGTATCTATATCTGTATCTCTTTTGGTGTGTATTTGTGTCTTTCTCTGTGTGTGTATGTAAATACATCAGTTATGAGACACTTGAACAACTGGAAAGGCTAGTGCCTGAGTAACATTTATCCTCAATCTCAAACCTCTTGTTGTTGAGAAAGGGTTCTTAAGTCTGGGAGTGCCAAGGGATGCAGGTACTTAAAGTGATTATTTACAAATACCTTGCAAACTTAGTACAAGTCCATACTTCAAACATGGTCCCAGAATCTGTGTAATAGTCATCATTAAAAATAAATTATAACCAGGTGTGGTAGCACATGCCTTTGATCCCAACATTCAGAGGCAAATGGTAAGTGGATCTTTGTGAGTTCAAGGACAGCCAGGTCTACATGTTGGCCTAGATATAATCAATACCATTTTAAATATAAAGCCTTAATTTTCTGATTATTTTTTAAATTTTTAACTAAATATGTCCCTGTATATAACTAAGAATTCTTTAAATTCCATGGTAATCAATAACAACAAATGCTATTCTGACTTGGACTTCAAACTTTTGAAATTGGAGCTTGTATTATAGTATCATGACATAAAGCATTTTCCTAGGAGACTCTTAGAAACCTTTCTTGAATATCTTTCTTGACTTGACCAAATTCTGCAGTAATTGTCCTCTCAGAAGCCCAGTGTCTGCAGGGCTGAGGATGGCAAATGTCCACACATGGGATTTTGATTCCATTCTGGCACCCATGTGCACACACAAACTCCAACATCCCTTTGGAGAAAAGCATGTTCAAGCATAGCATTCACATATCTCTTAATATTAACATTTGCTGTGGGATGTCTTTACACATGCTGTGAATATGTGTTGCTCTGATTGGCTAATACATGAAGCTACATTGGCCTATGGCAAGGCAGCTTAGAGGCAGGCAGGAAATCTAAGCAGATACACAGAGAAAAGAAAGGAGAGGCAGGGAGAGACGCCAGTCACTGCCTAAGGAGCAGCAAGATGCCAGCAAACCAGTAATGCCACGGCCACATGGCAACATATAGATTAATAGAAATGGGGTAAATTATAAGAGCTAGCTAGCAAGAATTCTTAGCCAAAGGCCATACAGTTTGTAAATAATATAAGCCTCTGTGTGTTTACTTGGGACCAAGCAGCTGCAGGACGCGGGTGGGAGAGATTCATCTCTACCACAAGAACCAGGCTGGGTGGGACAAAGGACATCTTTCAACTACAACCATTGATACCAACCATTTAATATTTCTCATTTTTCAAACCATCCCCAAGTCTCCAACCCCTGTACATGGAATTAGGTTTGTACCATCTCTTAAAACAGTGACTGCTGATGGCCAAGTAAAAGCATTCTGGCCCTGGGTGGTAGGTAGTGGTATGAAAGGGGGGTAGGGAGCTCAGGATTGGGGGCTTGGGAACAAATATCCATCAAATGTGATCTCTTGTATTTTGTCTCTCCCCTCCTCTCTTCTCCGTTCTTTTGTTCCCTCCTCCCTTAATTTTCTTAAAAAGAGTATGTCCTATTTTTGTGATAGTCTAGATAGATAATCAGATTTTTTTTTTCTCTTTCTGACATTCCTAACACATAAGAAAGCTGGGAGGGAGGATATTGTGGCACACTCAAGAAGATGTTGGAGACTATTGGGGTGCTCAGTGGCAGATGAGGCTCTGGGGAATACCACTCATTGCTTGGACTTTGAGAATGCTTACATTTAAATGGGGCCCTCCAAAGCTCTTCTACCCAAGGCTTCTGATTCCAAATCTCTCCCTCTGTCTGCCTCTTCTCTTTGTCTCTTTCCTTTTCCATGAGTACCCTCCACCTTCCTGTGTCTATTCCTATGTTGTGCTAAACTGGAAATAACTGTCTTTTTGACCTTCCTCCATAAACCCTGTAATCAGAGGAGGAGCTGCATCACAATGTCAGGTTTCTGTTGTCCCAAAGAGCTGGGGAAAGTATAATTTCTTACCTTATGGAAATCACCAGTGTAAGGAGGGCTAACATTCTTATTTAAGTAGCTAGTTGATCTGCGTTTAAAGTGGAGAGTGAGGAGGATAAAATGCATCCTTGTTCATCTTGAGCTGCCCAGAATGCAGGCATTTTATGCTGGCACCATCACTGGCTAGTTACCTTGCAAGCCCCAAAGTCCCAATGCTGGCCACTAAAGAGCATCTACTTTAAACTATGACCACATCAGTTCTGGGAGCTATCTGGGCAATGCACTAGCTATAGTCACATTGCCTCTTCAAAAGCTGGATCATGTGTTGCTCAGAAAATGCCACAGGGCGTTTTGAACATCAGATTCTTTGCTGAACTGCCCTTTGAAGTAGCATGCTTCTAGGCAGGAAAGTATAAAGGAGATTTCGTATTTCCTGCAGAGAGGGAACAGTGCAATTATCTCAGTAGGAGTCCTTCTCCCTTTCTTCTGTCATCCACATGAATAACAATAAAAAGAATCGATTTACAAAATGAAGCTAATGATAGAGCTGACTGTGTTTTCAGTAAAATGCTGACAGAGAAAGTGTTGTTGTGGTGGTGGTTCACAATGAATGCCAGCTAGATTACAAAAAACCTAAGCGTCACGTGCCTACAAGTATTAGGGATTTTAAGACAAGAAGAAAAACATTTCTGGAAAGGGGGAAATAATGGGCTGCATCATGTGTCCATCACACAGTGTCCAGGCGTTGTAGATCCCTTGAATATGAAAGGCTTTGTTGCCATGGCAATTTTTGACACTTCCTTTTACAACACAGGCAAGGGAAAGGTTAAGGGGTCACCATGTTGATTCATCAGACTTTGCTCTTCTGTAAAGTGGAGTGCTTTAGAAAGAGGGAACAGTGTAAGGAAATCCCAGAGCTGATGCCCTGACTGGGTAGTAAAGAAGAGTGGTAGCCTGGTCTCCTGGGGTGGTGCCTGCCAAAGTCATCATAGGGGAGAGCACCAATCCTACAGAGATGGGAGTACCAAGTGATCATCCAGAGAGGTAAAGTGGGTTTCACCAAGACATAAAGGGCCCTTCAGAGCCAATGGGAAGGGAATTCTTGCTTACAAAAAGGAAATCAGAAAATAATTTTAATTATAAAATGTTGGCTTATAGAGTTTAAAGCCACCAAAAAAGACATTCCTATTCAAGTTCATTTTGGATAGGGTGGTTCTTACCTGTTTAGCAACTTGGAATAATTTTCTTTCTCAGACTTTCTAAGAAAGAGGGTTGTGTGTGTGTGTGTGTGTGTGTGTGTGTGTGTGTGTGTGTGTGTATACTTTTCATTTGTTTCATATGGCATGAATAATTTTTCACACTGAACATAGCTACATTATTTTGCTTTTGGGGACATTCCAGATCCAACTACAGTAAATATTAGTTTAAAAACTTCCCAGTTCTTTCTCATCTCCACGACCACTTTCTCTGAGGGTCTTCAGCACATCCTCCCAGCAGCTTCCTGGGGACAGCAGCAAGGGTTCATTTGCTTTTGTAATTCAAGTGCCAGCTGCTTTGTTTTCATTATTTTATTTCTTAGACACAATTTACACATGCATTCTTCTAAATTATGAGCAGTTAAAAATACATCATTACCACAGCGAGAAATTATCTAAAGCAAAGCCACCGTCTACTCCCACTATATAAAACAAAAGTGATGAAATATGGTCTGGAACCACTGACAGGAATCCAGAAATTAAACAAACAGGAGTTTAATGTGAGTTGGAATAAACAGAATATTAAATCAACCATAATAGTGTGTATTACAAAGTTATAAATATAAACACAGTAACTTCTACAGAACTATCATAATTTCAATTTTATTATACAAGTACTTATTTCAAAACTCGCTGGGCTGAAACTAAATTAGCTTTTCAATATGGTTAAGTGGTTGTTCTTAGCTGGGGTGAAATTTTGTTAGATGAATAAGTATAAAATCTGCTTCAATAAATTTGCTCTAATTGCCTGGGTCTCCTAACCAAAGAGCAGCTTGAAGATGTGGGGCTATAATTTGCCACCCTGAAAACTTTGAGAAAATATTGTTAAATGCTGAGTTCGACGAAAGAGTTTTAAGTATTAGATATTGGAATGTTCTCAGAAGACCTGATTCTTCACATGGGTTAAAGTGGATCAACACACAAGATCTTCAGTGTTCACAGAGAAAAGATCACACTGGAGCTGGGGAGTTTAATGCTTAAAGCAGAAGTGTGCTATCAGCAAGTGTGAGGACAGGGTTTAGATCCCCAGACCCAGTGCCAACGTAGGTTTGGTGTGGCGACTCACCTATAATAACAATACTTGGAAGACAAAGACAGGCGATCCCAGCTGCAAGCTGGCTAGCCAGACTAGCCTATTGGTGAGCTCTGGGTTCACCTGAGAGAACCTGCCTCACCTATCAAGTGGAGTGTAATTAAGAAAGGGTCAGGTGTGAGCACATGGCCTATGCACACACAAGTCCATACATGCTCACACGTGCAAACATACATGCACATACACAAACACACACATACAAACCCCACATCGCATGCATACACACACACACACACACACACAGAGCACCTTAAGTCATGAACAAGGCAAGAAGGACCTCCCCCCACCCCCCGGGCCCCATGCACATTCTCAGAGGGAGAATCACATACATAGATTGAGTAGAGAGTAATTTGAGACAGATAAACGAGAAACCAGTTTGAAGGAGGACTAGAAAGTTTACTCAGAATTCTAGCCTCAATTTGTTTGCCTTCAAGAAAGGCTCCATTACCAAACTGTAAAGCAGGAGCTAGTGTTCACACTTTACCAAGAAAGAGAGGTACAGAAATCGTAATAATGTGCTTAACAGTATATTAGCGAGGCAGGAGCACTGTTGGGTCTTGAACCCAGGTATTAAGTTCCAGAGTCTATAACTTGACCAGAGAGTTAATCTGGCCCTAAGAGGCAAAATCAGAAAGCCTCTTCCACTGGCGTGCTCAGCACTCTTTCCTTTTCCTTCACCATATTCATTATAACTCACACTACACATGCATGTGAATAACACAGACATCGGACACATATACATCAGTTTGGTTTCCTGCTTGCTCCCACCACTATCCCACTGATTGCCATGAGGACAAGGATGCTATCTGTTCGGCTGACCTATATACCTAGTTCAGAAATGGCAAATAGTACTACTCAGTAAATACTTATGATTGAATGTCCTCATTCCTTCCTCCCCCTAGCTCCTCATTAATAGGTTATAAATTAATAAACCTCAAATTTACTGCCTTTGTAAAAATAAAAGTACTCAAGATTTCATGAATGCCGCTTCTCTGTCATACACAGAAAGATTAGCTCATAACATATCCTGGTCCAACCTTCCTGACCTCTCTTCCACAAAGTTCCCCAAGTCTTAGGTATAGGGGTTCTGCTGTGGATGTATCAATTTCATCTGGGCACCCCATGGTAAGTGATCCTCTGCATTGTGACAAGTTGTGATGTAGTGGGTAGCCATTCCAGCTTTGGTCTGGAAGTTCCAACCCCCATTGAGGCTTCAGTAACTATCATGCCTACAAGGCAGGGCCAAGAGAGGGCCCCGAAGACCCGAGATCAGAATGCGCTGGCGCTCTTCCTGCTAGGAGCCTGGACATGAGAGGTGGACTGAGGAGAGTTCTCCAGAGAACACCGCCGGACTGCACTGCGTGCGTCTTTCCCAGAACCATCAACATACCTATTTGTAAGTTACGCCTATAAATAAATCTCCCTTTTAACTACGTGGAGTGGCCTTAATAATTTCCCCAATATCGTGGTTTTCTGTAATGGTGTCTGTCTGTGTCAAAGAGACGCTTCTTGGATGAGGGGTGAGAGCTACGTTTATCTGTATAAGAATAACTATTTGGAATGAAGTTAGAAATTACACTGGTTTAGAAAAGTGACAGTAGTAGGTTCTCCTCCACGGTCCATGACTACCAGCCATGGGTAGTTGGAAAAATTTGTAGTACCGGTCATGAATTGTCTCCACCTGTTGAGTGGGCCTAAAGTCCAATCAGATAGAGACGCTACTATTGTACCTTTGAAAATATCGTGCTGTCCTGGTCACTGTTGGGGTCACAGGCTTTCCACCTGAGTTGGTTGCCTACACAGTGCCAACACAATGAGAACACCAAATGACACAGCATCATGGATGGTGGAAATCTCACAAGGTACCACTCCTAGATGAAGAGCCCCAGGATGCTAAGCGAGGGAGATTCAGTCTTCTCCAGAGACAGCCCCTGACAGGTTATCTAATCTCAAATGACCAGCCTTAAATATGTGTGTGTGTGTGTGTGTGTGTGTGTGTGTGTGTGTGTGTGTGTACAATGGCAACAGTGCTAAACGAAATCAGCAGGCTATGTTTATACATACACACACACACACACACACACACACACACACACACACACACACCCCAATATTTAAAGAAAAGGTCATGAATTTGAACAATAGTTGAAGGGACACAAGAGGAGCTGGAAGGGGAGACAGGTGAAAATGATATAATACTCATGTATGAAATTCTTAAAAATAAAGAATAAAAGTAGTAGTTTGTTTGAAGACTTGGTGAAAGTCTCCAATGCCAGATCTTGAAATTTTGAAGCCTTTCCATGGACCATCCTCTATTACAGCACAGGTAAACTACATCTATCTATAGGATGAAAATTCAGAATTCCTCAACCCTCAATATTTTCCCACCTTCTATTTGAAATATAATCATTAGATTGGCTGTTCCTCCCACACTGTCATGAAAATTCAATATCCCCTAGAAGCAGACAGTCTATGGTCATCATTATGGGTCCAGCATCCCTAATACAAAATGCTCATGATGGACAATGTTTAGAATGTTGGGAGTCAGATTTAGAATATTTGTATTTACATAATGAGCTGTCTAGAGGATGGGACCTAAGTTGAAACCAGAAATACATTTGGTTTTTATGACTCACTTTTTTTGTATGATAAGAATAATTTATCAATGCGTTTAGTTTCCTGACTCCCATGGTTGGCCTATAACCGGTCACATGAGGTCAGATGTGGAATTTTCAACTTGTGACATCATGGTCACGTGAAAAAGGTTTTGGATCCTGGAGCATTTTGTATGTTATATTTTTGAGGTTGGCTCAATCTGCAGTTAATGATTAGCTAGGAGTGCAGGACCAGTAGCACCTTGGGACTGTAGTACTTGACACCTGGAGCTGAGTCACTAACAGACGAGTCCAGAAAATGTGAAATTTAGTTTGCCGTTGTGGCAATGTTCAGACATTCCCAGCTTGGCTCTGCAGAGCTGCTTTGCTCATAAATGCCTCCTGTGGTGTGAGTTTTCCTGGGAGACATGAACAAATGTCTACTCACCCTATTGGGACATCAACAACAGAAGAAAGAAATGGTTCTACACCAGGCAGTGATAGAGCACACCTTTAATCCCAGCACTCGGGAGGCAGAGCCAGGCGGATCTCTGTGAGTTCGTGGCCAGCCTGGTCTACAGAGCAAGATCCAAGACAGGCACCAAAACTACACAGAGAAACCCTGTCTTGAAAAACCAAAAACACAAAAAAGAAATGGTTCCACAACATCTAGGTTGGTAAACCAGTTGAATTAGGGCTACCTGCAGAAGCATGTATGATTTGAAGGCAGCTATACTGGCAAAGTCCATTGAAGAATGCAGAATGACAGCTGCATCACTGGAGTCCCTGCACAACTTGCTGGCTCCATCAGAAAACGGCCTCTTTATCAATTGTTCATTGCCTCCATAACTCTGGTGAGATCCTCACAAGTCATCCACGTTCCATGACCTCTCTGGGTCTTCAAAGCCTCCTCTTCCCTCCAAGAAGGAATGTTTCAGTTCAGAGGAAACAGACGTCCACTCCCCATGGTATACAGAAAAAATCTAGTTGGTTGTTTTGTTCTTCACTCTTTTGAAGGTTTTTGTTTTTTGTTTTTTTGCAGGGGGGTGGGTATTGCTGATGTTATTGAGCTAATGCTGTATTTCAGCAACAAAAAAGCACCAATTTGAATAGTGAGAAGTTTATAGTTACTCAAGGAGTTCTTTTGCCTTCAAGATGCCAAACTACTCTGGTTGATTCCTCACTAATTTAATGAGAAGTGCAAGAGCCTTGTAGCTACAATCTAATTAAGCATTGTTTCCCTCCACCTCAGCCCTGCTGACAGCATGGGAAGGCAGCTCAATATGCAGTTAAAGTTGGCAAGATGTTGACAATCATTGTCAAAAAGATTTCAAAAAGAAGTTAGGTACATTCTTTCAACATCCTAAATTCATAATGTTCACTTTCAGTGGTGCTAGGCCAGCATTTCAAGACACTTATGAACTAACTTGTGTTCAAGCTATTTCAGGAAGGAATTAACCTTGTATTGACTGAATTGGCCAACTGTGAGAGAAAGAAAAAGGTCTTCAGAAGAGTGCTATCCACTCCTTAATTCAATCCACTAATTCGTAATACACAACTAACTAAATTTCTTTGAAATTTCATTTAGGTGAAAAGTTACATGTAATTAGATTGCACATACCATGGGTAAGACAGGACATAATGCTAGTTCCAGAAATACAGGAATGTCTAAGAGAGAAGTCAGTGTTGTAGCATTTTTTTATATTTATTCTTGGAGAATTACATACATACATATAATGTATTTTGATCATTTCCACCCCACACTCCTCCTTCATAGAACCTCACCCTTGCAGTGGGGGCTCCTACTTCATGCTCATTTTTCATAAGTTAATAATTCCAGTCAGTGCTGCCTGTGTGTTCCTGGATGTTGAGCCATCCACTGAAGCATGGGCACCTACAAGGGGCCACTTCCCTAAGACAACTGACTTCCCTATCCCAGCAGCCTCCCCAGCCTAAGCTCCTTAGCTAAGGGTGAGACCCTGTAAGTCCCTCCCCATCCATGCAGGACTGTGGACTGGCTTGTTCTGGTGGAGATTTTGTACAGGCCACTGTAGCTCCTATGAAGCAATTAGTACAACAGCCCTGTTGAATACAAAAGACACTGTTTCTCGGCAGTCCTTCAAACCTCTGGCTCTTACAGTATTCTACTCTCTCTTCCATAATCAGCAATTACCTTTTAAATACATGGACAGTCTCTCTCTCTCTCTTTTTTAATAGCACTCTAGCCAGATTTTAGTAACAGAACATCATAGGTTAATTTAAAAAAAAAAAAAAGGACAAAAATAAATTTTTGATTCATTATTATTTCCTTTGGTTTGGTTTGGTTGTTTGGTTTGGTTTTTCCTGAGTGATTTTACAACAGTCACTGTATCTTTCTGAAACTCAAAGAAAGATTTATTAGAAGCAGAAGTTGGTTGAAAAGCACAACTATGTACTTATCAATATGTCAGGACAAATGAAATTTTCCTAATTCCATTTCCATGTGCAAATTTTCTACGTTGAAATGCAAGATATTGAGATTATGCCAGTTCAAACCAGTAAAAGCAGATTAGTGGGCATCCAGTGCTCCAGTGCAATGTAAACCACGTGTCTTTTGAACTGGATCCTGACACACATCTCCACAACCCATCACTGCCCGGTGAGCTGTTCTGCTGATGCAGGTGGAAGAGGGGGGGTGCTGGAAACCCTTGCCTGGTAGTTCCCACTGACTTCAGCCACAGCTGCACAGGGACAATCTCTTCTTCAGGCTTGCACTTAACAGCTCATGCCTAAGCACAGCAGCCTACGAAGCTCCTACAGGAAATCAGCAACCCCTCAACACTGACAGGAGAGGAAGAAAACTAGCGATAATCCAAACAACCAGCAAAACAACCAAAGACCTAATAAATTTGCCAATATCATCAGTAGTCACCTTAAGAGAAAATGGCTGGTTTCGAGTCACAATCAAAAAGACATAGACAAAGTGATGAATTAAGACACAAAATCCACTTGTCTATTTTTTTTTTCCAAGAAACATGTCACTGGAAGTTTCCCACAGACTGTGAGTCAAAAGGTAGAGGTCAACCTATCAAGCCAACAGAAGCCCAAAATAAGCTGGTATAATAAATCTAATACCTGAGAAAGAACATGTCAAACCAAATCAGAAGAGACAATGAAGATCGCTACATTTTAATAAAGAGAGCAATTCACCAAGAACATGTAACAGAGCAACAGCTCCATGCCATGGCATGCATCTGGCGGGGGCAGGACTCAACTAGGAGCCGCCTTGGACTCCAGCCCTGGGCCACGATACAGCTACAGCAACAGCTCCACTCAGTGCCTACGGTGCCAGGCAGTCAGACATGATTATGGCAAGTGAGTACAGGGTTGGGATGTGGAAAACAGAAAGCAGTGGAGTGGTTCATAGGCTGGGGAGGGAGGCAGGTCTGAAGGTGTGAGGCTGGTGAGAAACAGGGTAAGATGACTGTCCTCTTTGACACCTGAGTCCAAGGTGATGTCCAGGCCTGGGCTATTGCCAAGGGCCAATTTTTGTTCAAAGCCCTGAAGTAGCTGAGGAGGCATGAGTTGATGTCTGTGGCTCTTGTCACCACTGAGGACCATGCAGAGGCCTGTGGTCTGAGCTGCCACCTGGGGCCATGTAGATATCCAAGGGCCATGCTGCTGCTGGGGCCATGCCGAACTGAGTGACCTGCACTGCCACCTGTGGCCACAGTGACATCCATGCCCAGGCTGCTGCCAAGGATCATGTCTGGGTTCATGGCACTACCACAGCCAAGTCTGTGTTGATGTCTAATGGACATAAAAGGAGAGACAGAGCCTTGTAATAGTGGGTGGCTTCAATAACCCACTCATCAACATATGGATCATCCAGACTAAAAACCAATAGAAACTGCAGAGTTAATTTGCACCACAGATCAAATAGACTTCCAACTAACAGCTACAGAACACACAATCTTCTCAGCATGCCATGAAACTTTCTCTAAAATATATTATATTTTTCATATTTTAGGCCATAAAGGAAATCTAAAAAATACAAAAAGAATGGAATAATTGCTTGTAACTATTGTAGTGGAATAAAAGTAGAAATCAGTAACAGAAGAAAGCATAGACCTTATGAAGTATCTAGAAGTTAAACAATATACTTCTGAATATCCATTAAGTCATCAAAGAAATAAGAAGGGGAAATTTAAAACTGCTAAAAGTCAAATGAAAATGAAAACAACATCTCACAACTTTTGAGGAACTCAAAGGCAGTTCTAAAGGGAAAGCTATGCCTATGAATGCTTACATTAAAAGCCAGACCGAGATCAAATGAGAACTCTAATGTTACCTGCAATTTCTTAGGAAAACAAGCGCAAATCAAATCTCAAAACAGAGGATGATAATAAATATAGAGATCAAGACAAAAAACAATGAAACATACACTAAAAGAATGAATGAAACAATGAGATGGTTCTTTGAAAACATAAACATGATTGAAAAACATCTAGCCAAACTAATGAGGAAAGAGAAGACCCAAATTTGAGATAAAAATGGAGTCATTACTATAGGTTACGATTAAATCCATAGATTGTTAGGAATACTTTGAAAACTTACATTCCAAAAACCTAGAAAATTTAGACAAATTCCTAGTCAAATACAACCTACCAAAACTAAGTCAAGAGAATATAGACATCTTAAATTGCTACAGCCAACAAGACTGAAAGAGTAATGGTCATTTCAAGGACAGACAGGTTCACTGCCAAGTTCAATCAAATCTCTAAAGAAATAACAGCAACATTCCCCAAACTCTTCCATGAATACAAAGAGAAGCCAGACTATCAAACTCACTCTCATTTCTCCTAACTTAGCATTACCCTTATACCCAGACTAGATAAAGACATTACAGAAAAGGAAAAGGGAAAAGAAAGAAAAGAAAACTATGGCAAACTTCCCCAATGAACATAGATGTAAAAATTCTCAACAAAATACTTGCAAACAGAACTTAAGAGCACATCAAAAAGACCACACAACATGACCAAGTTACTCAAGGATAGTTCAATATACACAGATCAATAAATGTAAACACAGAAATCGCATGGTCATCTCAAATTGATGCAGAAAAGAGTTTAAATGCTATTATTCCTTCAATGACAAGTCCCTGAAGAAACTCATACTAGAATGAACGCAACTCAGCATAAAAAAGCTACCTGTGACACACACATGCCCAACATTATGCTGAGTGGAAGACACTAATAGCATGTCCTCTAAAATCAGGTTCAAGACCAGGGTGTCCATTCTTATTCAGCACAATGCTTTATGTCTTAACTCAGAGAAGCAATAAAGCAACAAAAAAAAAAAAAAAAAAAAAAAAAAAAAAAAAAAAAAAAAACTCGGAAAGGATATACACAAGGAAGGAAGAAATTAAACTCTCCCCCTATTTTCAGATGATAAGATTCTATCAGTAAAAGGCCCTAATGATGGCATGAGAACTCTTAAATCTGATAGATACTTCAGCAGAGTAGCAGGATACAAAATTAACACACAAAAATCAGTTTTTCTGAATTTGCCAAAAAAAGAAATCTGAGGAGAAAAATCTCATTCACAATAGCTTCACGAAAAGTACCAAATATTTAGAAATAAACATAATCAAGGAAATAAAAGACCTCCATAATAATAAAACTTGAAAACTATGAAGAAAATGAGAAAGACACAAGTAAATGAAAAGCTCTCTCGTGTTCATGGTTTGGCAGAATTACTAGCTATATAACAAAAAGAGATCTACAGATTCAGTGCAGTTTTCAATGAAATGCCAATATATTCTTTATATCATTAGTAAAAAAGAATCCTAAAGTTCATATAGATACACAAATAGCCAGGATTTACCAAGGCATATTGAATAATCCTCTTACTCTTTTACATGGAAGCATTTTGGGTGACCCATCATAGAAAAAAAATCAGAAAATAAAAATATTGCTAGTTATAAAACTCCACTATCATTATAATATTTTAATTAAAGCACTTCGAACATTAAATAAATTTCTCCAAACTTCAGAACCGCAGAGTTAGTGCCTTCAATTTATAAAGCTATCCCCTCACAAAACGTGATTGGCAAGACCAAAGCCCTCATTACCAAGCCAATCAACCAAATCCAATTAGCTTTTTGTCAAAAAAAAAAAAAAAAAAAAAAAAGACCTCGTTTTTTCAATTCAAATGTAAGCGTGAACACCTGTCCCAGCATCTTCTTCTGAATTCTAACACGGACACTGAGCTCTGGAAACAGACTTTTGCATGAAATTGCCAACTGAACCGAAAAAGCCTTCACTACTCAGCATTCTCAGGCTTAACCATCACATTCCACTGTAGTCTTCCTTTCCCTCAGACCTGAGTCTGTCACAGCTTCTGCCATCACCGCTGCCACTGGATCCTGGAGAGAGGACAATGTGGAGAGACATTCTCTGTGCCTTCTCCCACACACCTCTTCCAAGGACATACTACAGGCACACAAAACAAAAGGGGCCATAAAAGCCATGATCTTTCCTGCTAGCCTGCTTTACAATATACTTGGGAGTGTCACAACAGAAGCAGAAACACCATTTCCAAAGTCTTATTTCTGACTCCACATAGACACATGAAAAGACAGAGAGAGGCACCAACCCCACAGCAGACAAATAGAGTTTTGATAGACTGAAGACATCATCAATAGCAATGATTTTTACATCCCTGAAAAATACACAGTGTTAAGATTTCAGACATGTGAAAATACACCTTTGTCAGCAGAAATGTATGGAATGACAGATGGAAAAATGCCAGGGACCAGCCTCAGCAGTTTCGAGGGTCTCGAAGGGCAGGGATGTCTGGCAGGCTCAAGAAAAGACTCAGACACACGAGTTGGTGTAAGCTGATGAGTCTTGTCAGATCTGGAGATGTGTGTCTTCTCTGCCTTTTCCCGATCTGACTCAACCCCAGTCTTTTATTGTAATAATACAAGGAAATAGGGGATGAAAAAATTCAGCAGATGATTAGTTTTTTGTTTTTTGTTTTTTACAATAGTTTCAAAAGTTCTTTTTGGAAATCAGCAAAGTGTACCCATGCCCCTTGATTGCACAGAGAAGTTCCCAGGAAGAAAGCCAAAGCACACCAGCTTATTCTTTCACAGGTTAATAATTATCAGAACATCTGAGCTAATCACCCCAGAGGCCATCTACTTGTGGTTTCTCAGAAAGCACAGAAATACAAGCCATGGTTTAAGGTACCAGGCTGCCAGCTTCCTCCCAGCTTAAGTCCTTCTGCATCACTCTGTCATTCATCACGTTGTCTTCTAACTAGTTCTGGACAACTCCTGTCTTTTATCCTATCTATATGTCACTCCATCTACAGTTTTCTGCCACCAGCCTTCTGGGTTTTTCCCATGACCTGCACAACAACTTTATCTTCTGTCACTGTCACAATCTCAATATCATTTCTAATTTCATGGAAACCACTGCAGGAGACAGAAAGAAAATCATATAGAGCAAATAGAGGAGGAGGATTACAAGAACCGGTAACAGTTGGATGGGTGAGAACATGACATGCCTGTGCCATAAAGTCTGCCCTCAGGACATAAGGGTTGTTCCCTCCCTGGCCCACAGAAGGCAGGCTTAGTAGAATACCTGGTGAGGCAGCCTGGAGGGTTGATGTCCTCATTCTCAGGCACCTCCAGCACAGATTCCACTGGCAACACATCAGGCTTTTCATATGATGTCTGTGGCAGAAAAACAAAGGTAGAAAAAAAGGATTTACATGGCTGCATGAAGTGTAGACACCTTCCCAGCCAACCACAGCGAATAGTGCTGTGGATGTGGTCAAGCCTGGAAAAATGGACATTCTTGACAATTTCTGTGTCCGTGTACTTCTTGAAAAGGTTCCCTGTTACCCAATGGTACCGAGACTCTGATTTGAAGACTGTTGGCGTGGGCTGTAAATCAAATAGATTGATCATGCTTCTCTTACAACTCTTGAGAAATGAGATCTCTTATTTTTATTTCCTGCTGCTATAAACAGCAGTTCTAGTCAGTGTACATCTCATACCTCAGGCTTTTCCTGTCTGAGTATAGAGTACAGCTCAGCTTTTCTGGTTCCTCTTCTCAGAAGCCCATAGGAAGTAGCATGAGATAGATAGCTACCACAATGTGACCTGAGATCCTAGCTCCTCTCTGGAACCCTCAGGACACTGACAGAGCTCAAGTCTTGTGACTGTGGCTCTCAGGCTGTCCCAGCCTCTAAGAGGCTACCCAACCACTGCAAGTGTTTTCCATATGGTTTTTCTTTAAGGCCAATAGGCTGCATCCTTTTTCTCTGCCTCTCAGTTGAGACCCACCAAATCAATTACACTATCAATTAGCACAAATAATGAGGGGCTTAGTTATCCCTGCAAATTCCTTTCTCTTGTACATAGTGTTACATAATCTAGAAGTAGACGTCCATTTGCCATATCATACTCAATAGAAATCAGAGGTGTCACTCGCTGTCATCACAAGGAAGGACTGCAAGGCACAGGTCATTAGGAGTTACATTAGAACATTGCCTCCCACGGTATTCAACCCAAAATTAATATTAACGTTATGAATATTTAGCCGGGTAGTGGTGGTGCATGCTTTTAATCCCAGCACTCAGGAGGCAGAGCCAGGAGGATCTCTATGAGTTCAAGGTCAGTCTGGTCTACAGAGCAAGATCCAGGACAGGCACCAAAACTACACAGAGAGACCCTGTCTCAAAAAAACAAAAAAAAAAAATTATGAATATTTTAAAACCCATGAAATGTTTTCTTTAAACTTAGAATATAAAACTTCAAGGACAGCCCCCCCCAGCACATTTATTTTTTAGTGACTCTTAAAAGAATCCTCGGGCCACTCTGGTTCACTTGGCATGGAAGTCAACCAGGAATCTGCATTTTAAACCCTCCCTGATGACTGGGATATATTTTTACCCCATACTGAAAACGTCTAACACAGTGCCTCAGGGTCTAAGAATTGCTGCAAGTCCCACAAGGCTTTGAGATGGCTCAAAGTTTTAATCTTCAGTATCAGTTATAGATGCTCAAGGAATAATGGAAGCTATGAAGGCAAGAGGAAAGAAAGCCACAGTCCTTGATTCACTAGCTGATAGTACTAGTGATCTGAATGTTGGCGTGCTCATTATATCATGTGTCCCCCTTGGACAGCTTAAAAGATACACCATACTGCTTCTCAGTATAGGATCACTTGTGATCAACAAAAGGGATGATTTAACAAGCGTTCCATAGTCCCCCTTTACCCAAGGGCCCCAAGACATTCTCCTTTGCAACTTTATCCTGTCCTCTGAGAAAGATTCTTAAAGGCTGAGAAAGAGGCACATCAAGAAGGTTCTCAAGGACTAGGACATAATGCATGTAGCAGATCAGCCAATACCTGGGCAACCTCAACTACAGAGGAAAATGAAGAAACCGAGGCTCACAGCCTCATAAGAACATTAAGACACAAAGGCACACCTCTACTTTCCCCACATACCAAGATGACAATTCAGCTACTGCATAAAGCAAAATATGATGTGAAATGTGTCTATGCTCTCCCGATCTCCCAGGATGCATCTGTGTTCCTTCTCTACTATCACCACTATTGCTGGAGGGCTTCTCTCCAGGTTCCACCAAGCCCCACAGTCCCACAATCCACATATAAAATAATCACTCAGATGCTTATATTACTTATAAAAATTATGGCCATGGCAGGCTTCTTGCTAACTGTTCTTATATCTTAAATTAATTTGCACTGTAATTTGTACTATTATGGATTCTTATATGTTGATACAAATGTAAACTGTTTTTATATTCCTGTTTAAGATAATTTGTATATTGATAAAAATACAGAACTATATTTGTTATAATGTACATATATTTCTACTCTTATTTAAAATATTTTTATATTGATATAAATGTAAATTTATATCTGTCATACTTTATGTATGTTCTAGTTCTGTTTAGGATATTCGGTATATTGATATATATTTAAGATTATTGTCATATTGCATATCGCACTATATATTCCTACCTCTGTTATAAATATCTTGTGTATTGTCACAATTTTGAAGTCATCATTCTTCACCATATATTTGCTTATAGATTGTTTACCTTGTTTACGTGAAGCGTTAGTCCTTAGGTTATTTCGGTAGATAAGACTTATAGATTTATAGTCACCTATGCCTGTCATCTCTATAGTTATGTTAGATAGGTTATCCAGATTTACAGATACATAGGTCAGATGGACAGGTAATATATTATATATATATATATATATATTTGTATATGTATATTTTATTATTATGTATTTTATATTATTATATATTATATATTTTTTATTTTATTTTATTTTATTTTACAATACCATTCAGTTCTACATATCAGCCACGGGTTCCCCTATTCTATGCTCCCACCCCCACCCCTTACCCCCAGCCTACCCCCGATTCCCACCTCCTCCAGGACAAATCCTCCCCCAAGGACTGCAATCAACCTGGTAGACTCAGTCCAGGCAGGTCCAGTCCCTTCCTCCCAGACTGAGCCAAGTGTCCCTGCATAAGCTCCAGTTTTCAATCAGCCAACTCATGCAATGAGCACAGGACTTGGTCCCACTGCCTAGTTGCCTCCCAAACTGATCAAGCCAATCAACTGTCTCACCTATTCAGAGGGCCTGATCCAGCTGGGGCTCCTCAGCCTTTGGTTCATAGTTCATGTGTTTCCATTCATTTGGCTATTTTTTTTTCAATAATTGAGTAGAACCGAAATTTATTATAAGCCACAGTCGTCCTAGGGACCTCCATACTATATATATAGCCTCTATGGTTCTATGGGCTATGGTCTGATTGTTCTTTATTTTATATCTAGAATCCACTTATGAGTGAGTACATACCATGACTGTCTTTCTGGGTTTGAGTTACCTCACTCAGGATGATTTTTTCTAGTTCCATCCATTTGCCTGCAAATTTCATGCTTTCATTGTTTTTCTCTGCTGAGTAGTACTCCATTGTGTATATGTACCACATTTTTTCATCCATTCTTCCATTGATGGGCATCTAGGTTGTTTCCAGGTTCTGGCTATTACAAATAGTGCTGCTATGAACATAGCTGAGCATGTATCTTTATGGTATGAATCAGCATTCCTTGGGTATAATGCCCAAGAGTGGGATGGCTGGGTCTTGAGGTAGTTCGATTCCTAATTTTCTGAAAAACTGCCATACTGATTTCCACAGTGGTTGTACAAGTTTACATTCCCACCAACAGTGGAGGAGTGTTCCCTTTGCTCCACATCCTCTCCAACATTGACTGTCATTGGTGTTTTTGATCGTATCCATTCTGACAGGTATAAGGTGGTATCTCAGAGTCGTTTTGATTTGCATTTCTCTGATGATTAAGGATGTTGAGCATTTCTTTAAATGTCTTTCAGCCATTTGTAGTTCTTGTTTTGTGAATTCTCTGTTTAGCTCTTTAGCCCATTTTTTAATTGGACTGTTCAGTATTTTGATGTCTAGTTTCTTGAGTTCTTTATATACTGTGAGATCAATCCTCTGTCAGATGTGGAGTTGGTGAAGATCTTTTCCCATTCTGTTGGCTGTCTTTTTGTCTTATTGACTGTGTCTTTTGCCCTGCAAAAGCTTCTCAATTTCGAGAGGTCCCATTTATTAATTGTTGTGCTCAGGGTCTGTGCTGGTGGTTTTTTATTTAGGAAATGGTCTCCGGTGCCAATGCATTCAAGAGTGCTTCCTACTTTCTTTTCTATTAAGTTTAGTGTAACTGAATTTATGTTTAGGTCTTTGATCCACTTGGACTTGAGTTTTGTGCATGGTGACAGATATGGATCTATTTGTAATCTTTTACATATTCACATCCAGTTATGCTAGCACCATTTGTTGAAGATACTTTCTTTTTTCTATTGTATAGTTTTGGCTCCTTTGTCAAAAACCAGGTGTTCATATGTGCATGGATTAATGTCAGGGTCTTCAATTCGATTCCATTGGTCCATATGTCAGTTTTTATACCAATACCAAGCTGTTTTTATTACTATAGCTCTACAGTAGAGTTTGAGGTCAGGGATGGCGATGCCTCCAAAGGTTGCTTTATCATACAGGACTCTTTTAGCTATCCTGGGTCTTTTGTTTTTCCATATGAAGTTGAGTATTTTTCTTTCCAAGTCTGTGAAGAATTGTGTTGGGATTTTGATGGGGATTGCATTGAATCTGTAGATTGCTTTTGGTAAGATTGCCATTTTTACTATGTTAATCCTACCTATCCATGAGCATGGGAGATTCTTCCATTTTCTGATATCTTCTTCAATTTCTTTCTTTAGAGATTTAAAGTTCTTATCAAAAAGGTCCTTCACTTGTTTAGTTAGTGTTATCCCAAGGTATTTTATATTATTTGTGGCTATTGTAAAGGGTGATGTTTCTCTGATTTCTTTCTCAGCCCTTTTATCATTTGTGTATAGGAGGGCTACTGATTTTTTTGAGTTGATCTTGTATCCTGCCACTTTACTGAAGGAGTTTATCAGCTGTAGGAGTTCCCTGGTAGAGTTTTTGGGGTCACTTATGTATACTATCATATCATCTTGCAAATAGTGAAAGTTTGACTTCTTCCTTGCCAATTTGTATCCCTTTGATTTCATTTTGTTGTCTTATTGCTCTAGCTAGAACTTCTAGTACTATATTGAATAAATATGGGGAGAGTGGACAGCTTTGTCTTGTTCCTGAATTTAGTGGTATCACTTTGAGTTTCTCTCCATTTAATTTGATGTTTGCTGTTGGCTTGCTATAAATTGCTTTTATTATGTTTAGAAATGTTCCTTGTATTCCTGATCTTTCTAAGACCTTTATCATGAAGGGGTGTTGGATTTTGTCAAAGGCTTTTTCAGCATCTAAGGAGATGATCATGTGGTTTTGGACAGGTAATCTTTAAACACTTCATAGACCTAGAGGATATGGCATTTAAATAACTTAGAATTCTGTTGACATGAGACACAATTGCTCCTGGCTGTACCAATTTGATCCCAAGAGAATATTGGGCTTCTAAGACATTTCCAGTTGGAAGTTTGTCTTCTTGACACAAAATGGCCTACTGGGCAAAGAACTGCCCTTGCCTTGATGGCTGACAGTACGAATGCAATGCTGTCCTTTCTTGCCAAGCAAGACACAAGGAAAGCGACCACTGTACTCTGCCAAGACAGGGTAAGATGGTCTTTCAGAATTCCTGCTCTGAAAATGGTCTGTCAGATACTCTAGTCCTGTAGCCAATTTAAATGCACCAACAATGCTGAGAAACATTAGTGACTGTCCAGGCTGCCAGCTGTCTTGGTCTACTCTTGCAAGATTCCCAAAAGTTGCTTGCATCCATCTACCATTTCTCAGGTACCATTATGTTCCTTCTCAGGTCTTTGATGGGATTGAAGACTAGCAGTTATAGTTACAACTTAGTATAGATAATATCTTAGATAGAACATATTAAGTATTAGATTCAGGTTCTTTAGGATAGGACACCTTTTGGAATGATCTTTATAACATGCCATTTACCTATGCTCTATACTTCTCTGGATTTTAGTATGTGTTTCTTGCTTGATATTGTTTGCATTGGTTGTAGTTCCATCTTATCTAGGTCATTATCCCTCATTATTCCTGGACAATATTTGATAACCATTCCTTTGTATATAGTCTTGCATTAGTTTAGAACCTTCTTATTTAGACAAAAAGGGGGAGATGTGGTGGGTAGCCATTCTAGCTTTGATCTGGAAGTTCCAACCCCCATTGAGACTCTGGCAACTGTCAGGCCTATGAGGCGGGGGCCAGGGGAGGCGCCTGGAGACCCAAGATCTGGATGGGTGAGCACTCTCTCTGTGCTGGGACCCTGAATGATGGAGGTGGACCGAGCAGAGCTCCAGAGAACACCACTGGACTGCGATACACCTTCCCCAAACCCTGCGACCTACCTATCCCTTCATTTGTAAGTTATGCCATTAATAAATATCCTTTTAACTACGTGGAGTAGCTTTAATAATTTCACCAATACACCACTTCTCGTACCTCTATCCTATTCCTGTCCTCAGGTTTCACATATCATCCTAGACTTCTTTCTATCAAAACAAGTCCCCAAGGAAGACTCAAAAAATCATTTGTAACCTACAACAAAAGATGAATCTTTCAAAAAACTTAATTCTAAATTGACAAATAAGAGTTGCATATATTTGTATGGTACAAAGCAACTTTGTCATTTAGGGATACAAATTTGAATGATTAAATCAAGCTAATTGATATATCCATCATCTCAGATACTTAACATTTCTGGTGAAAATATCTGTAATGGAATCACTTAGCACCTCTGAAATGTAAACTACATCATTTGTTAGTTTTTAAAGTTAGCATACAAAGTAGCAGGTTTTGTTACTCCATTTTCATATGCACTCTATCTCCATTCCCTCCTTTTCCCCTGGTTCTCCTCTGCCGATCCCCTTCCCCCTACACAGCAGCCCCCTTCTGCTTCCATATCACATGGATTACATTAACCTCTGTGTTTATCCCTCATTGTCCCATTCCTAGTTTCAAGACCCAAACACAAACATGCATGTTTAAATACACATATAGGCAAGTTCCACATGAGAGAGAAATGCATGTGCCACATGTCTGAATCTGAATTATTTCACTTAACATGATGATTTCCAGTCCTGTTTATGCAAATGTCGTGATTTCATTTTTCTTTACTTCTAACACTCTATCTTAGATGTGTACCACAATTTCTTTATCATTTATTTTTGACGGACACCTAGGCTGGTTTCATTTTTTTAGCTATTTTGACTAGTGTAGCAATAAGTATTGTTGTGCAAGAATCTCTGTGCTATGTTGATTTGGCATCTGCCAAGTATAGATCCAGACTGGTATAGCGGGATCATGATATTTTCGGTTCTGTGAGAAACTCTGCACTGATTTCCATATTGGCTACACCAGTCCACATCCTTTGAGCAATGAATAAGGCTTCTATTCCAGCATTTGTCATCATTTCTTTTCTTGATGATGGCCATTCAGACTGGGTAAGATGGCTAATCTCAAAGCAGCTTTAATTTGCATTTCTCTGATGCCTGAGGATGTTGAAACTCTTTTACAAGTATTCATCTGTATTTCTTCTTTAGAGATCTAGTAATTCGGTTCATTAGCCCATTTATTGATTCAGATTGATTTGGATTTTGGGTGTTTAATTCTTACAGCTCTTTATATATCCTCAATATTAATTCTTTGTCTGATGTGTGTTGTTGGCAAAGATTTTTTTCCCAATTCAGCAGGCTGTATCTTTACTCTGGCAATTGTCTCCTTTGATGTATAGTAGTTTTTCAACTTTGTATTACCCCATTTGTTGATTCTCGGTGTTTTCCCCTGAGATATATACCAAATGCCCAATGGTTCTTTCCTGAGAACAATTGCTCCCCTCAGTGAGACTACCCCAAGTTCAGTACACCTCTCAAGTTCCCATACTGTCTCCAAATCATCACTTGCCCAGAGAGTGGCATGGCGGTGTCACTCTGAAGCACTCTTGGTGCTTCCATTTCCCATACTGCACTTCTCTCATTCTCACAAACGTGATGCCCTCGCCATTACCCACATTACCTTAGCCATTATCTAGCATTACCCACAATGCATCAAGACTTGGTTCCATCTCCACAGTCAGCTGCGTTTCCCTCCAACCCATTGTTGGTATGGCATCTGTGTCCAGGAGGGGACAGTGCCATCCTAGAAGCTACTACTTACCTGGCATAGCACAAACAATGGGGATCAACTGGGCACCAGCTCGAAGTGGCTCCAGGCTGCTTCCCCACAGAGAGCTCTAGAGACCTTCCCTCAGCTTCTGTCTTTAGTCTTCAGCTCTTTCTTTTGCAATAAGAATCTAGTCTTTTTACCCCAACTCTTCTTCACTAAGCCACATAGAAGCAATTTCCAATTGGCTACCATACCTGAAAGTCAATACAGCATTATCTGCACTATATTCACCACCCTGAGTATGTCTCAGAGGAAATAAGCCACAATTCAAGTTTTTCTACCTCTCTGCCATAATTTCCTCCTTCCTCCCATCCTCCAACGTCTGTCCTCACCATCCCACTCCATTTATTTGAGATGGATTAGTGTAGTTCTACACACAAATGAGAATGTGAATATTTGTCTTCCTGTGTCCGGCCTGTTTTACTTAGCATGATGTCTTCTCGGTTCATTCATGCTGTTGCTAATGATGTATCTTTTAAAAGCTGATAGTTCACAATGAATACACACCCACACTTCCTTTAGCACCATGATTCTCAACCTTCCTAGTGCTGTGACTCTTTTAATTTGTCTCTCATATATTACAACCCAACCAACTTTTCCCCTCCCTCTTCTTTCCACCCCATTTCCTTTCCCCCAGATCCACTCCTCCATTTATGTTCAGAAAAGAGCAGGCCTCCCAGGGATATTAACATGCCATAACAAGTCACAGTAACACTAGGCTGTGGACCTTAAATACAGTTCATGTTATGGTGAACCCCCAACCATAAAATTATTTTTGTTGCTAGTTCATAACTGTAATTTTGCTACTGTCAAGAATTGTAATGTAAATATCTGTGCTTTCCCTTGGGTCTTAGGCTACCCCAGTTGAGAACCTCTGCTTTAGCAGTTCATCAAGCGGTTCCTTTTCTCAGCTATTGTACATAGTGCTGTAATGAACATGGAAGTGAAGAGAGCTCCTTGACATACTGACAGTATTTCCCTTGGATATGCACCCACAAGTGGATCACAGACTCATACGGTCATTTATTTTTAGTTTTATGGAGGACTTTCACACTGCCTTCCATAGTGAATGTATAAATTCACATTCTCACCAACAGTGTATAAGGATTCTCTTTTCTCTATGTGCTCACAAGTGTTTGTCTTTTACTGTCAGAGTTCTTGTAACCACCTCCAAGCTCTACATGTGTCAAATCAGAGTTTGACTTAAATTCCTCCAGCTATCCCTAAGAGGGATATAAAGGGATACCAGGGGAGTTCTTTCCAGTTTTCCGAGGACCCCTGTGCTGATTTCCATGGCAGATGTGTAGTTTACACTCACGTCAGCAGTGAGGAGTATTCCTCTTTTCCCTCATCCTCACCAGGATTTTCCTTGACAATAATCATTCTTGCCAAGGTGAGTTGGAATCTCAATTTAGTTTTGATTTACATGTCATTGATGATAGAGGATGTCAAACATTTTTTCATGCATTTATTGATCTTTGGTATTTATGATAGTGATGCATGGAAATGGTATTTCATTGTGGTCTTAATTTGCATTTCCCTTTTGAATAGTGATGAGCATTTTGGTATACCTCTTGACGCTCATCTTTCAAGAAGTGTCTTGTTGGGTCCTTTGGTCATTCTAAAGCTGGATCACTTTCTCTTTACATATTTGAGGTATTAGCTTCATATCAGATGTACAGTTTGCAGACCCCCCATTCTGTCTTCACTTTGTCATCTTAATCATAAGTATTCCTATTTGTCTGTGTTTGCTTCTGTTGCCTGTGTATTTGGGGTTATGCCTCCAAATCACTGCCCATGGTGTATAGCTTTCCCATTATATTCTCTTGTAGAAGTATTATAGTTTCATGTCACAAGCACTTAATTCCTTTTGAGTTGTTTTTAATGTAGCACAAAATAAGGGCCCACTCATATTCTTCTGCATGTCTGTATTATTTTCTTATCACCAATTAGTGAACAGACTCTTACTTCTTCAGTTTTTATTTAGCATCTTTGTCCACAATCAACTGGCCACATATGAATAGGTTCACTTCTGAGCTCTTTTTTCTCTTTCTTTTACAAATAATCCATACAATATATTCATACAATAATTCATACAATATATTCTTACTGTGGTTTACCTTTCCACAACTCCTCCAAGAGTTCCCCCAACTTCCCTTCTGTCAGAATCCACATCCTTTCTGTCTCTTGTTAAAAAAACAAATAATCATCTAGAGAATAATAATAAGGTAAAACAAATCCAAACAAGCCAAAATAGGACAAAACAAACAGAAAAAAAAGAGCCAAAGAAAAAAACATGAGATACTCATATAGATACACAGATACATGTTTGTATACAAAGGAATCCCCTAAAAACACAAAACTGGAAGCCATATAAAATGTACATACAGAGCAAATGTAAGGTAAAAATAATAATAAGTATTAATAATAATAATAATATTATCTGTTCCCTTTTTTTTTCTTTTCCATGGGTTGATGGATCCTTTTCTTATGCCAGGATCATTCTGTTGAGATTACTATTGCTTTGTGATTTTGTTTGAAAATCAGTGTGAAGAAAATATCTAGCTTTGTTCCTGTTGCTCATGAGATCACCTTGGTTACTGTTTGTGATTCTCTGTGTGAACTATATAGGACTGTTTATTTTGTTTGTATAAAAAGAGATGTCGCTCACTACCCTCGGGGCTCAGGGAACCCCACAGAAGAGGAGGTGGAAAGAGTGTAAGAGCCAGAGGGGATGGAGGACACCAACAAACAGGGCCTCTAAATCAACACAATCAAAGCTCATAAGAATCACAGAGACTAAGGCAGCATGCACAGGGTCTGCACAGGTCTGCACGAGCTCCTCTGTGCATATATTATGACTTATAGTTCTGTGCTTTTATGGGATTCTTGAGGGTGTGAATGAGTAGGTATCTGATTCTTGTGCCTTCTCTTGGCCTCTTTTCCTTCTGTTTGTTTTCTCTAATTCCAGTGTGTTAGTTTTTGTTTTATCTTACTATATTTTATTTTATGTTATTTTATTATTTTTTTAAAAGCCTACTATCTTACAACCCAATTAAGAATATAATTGGAGGGGTTGGGGATTTGGCTCAGTGGTAGAGTGCTTGCCTAGCAAGTGCAAGGCCCTGGGTCTGGTCCTCAGTTCCTGAAAAAAAAAAAAGAATATAATTGGAGAGATAGTAAAATAAATGTAATATGAAAGAAGAGAGAAGAAGAATGGGGTTAACAGATTAATCAAGGGTGGGTGTGAGGTGGGGTAGAGAGTCATAGTGTGTATATTTGTATAAAATAGTGTTTTCAGCATCAGATGTATAAAGTGAGAACATGACTGCCCCAAGGTATGGCTGAGAAGAGGATTTTTATTGTAGATATGAGGGAGAGTACCACCACAGGCATCTGGAAGAGTCCAGAGCATCGAGAGGAAGCAGTAGACTAAACATGGCCAGTAGACTGAACTGGGCCCTGGGGGGGAGTGCAGAGAAAGAGAAAAGGACAAACAGAGAGAGCAAAAGAAAGGTGGCTAAGAGAAAGGGACCAAAGAGCACATTACCGAAACAGCAGGATTATATTGGAGTGAGAAGCTCATGAGCTGGAGAAATTCAAGGTAGAGGGCTTAATGAGAAGAGCCATGATGCCAGTATGGACTGGTATTCATTTGTTTTTTATTTTGGTTTATTTTGTTTGTTTTTTGAGACAAGGTCTCACTATGTAGCTCTGGCTGTCCTGAAACTCACTATGTAGATCAGACTAGCCTTGAACTCACAGACATCCCCCTGCCTCTGCCTCCCAAGTGCTGGGATCAAAAGTGTGTGCCACCATGCCCAGCCATGTCTTTTTTTTAAGTTTGTATTTTTGTTTGTTTGTTTGTTTGTTTTTGGGAGAGACACAGCATATGAAGTTTTGTGGGTAGTAAAGTAGGGAGGAGCTAGGAGGAGTTGGGGCTAGGAAAAGAATATGATCAAAATATGCTGTATATAAAAACATTTTTAAATAAAAAAAGAGTTTGAATCAAAAAATAAAAAAGAACTTGAGATTCTGGTAGGAATCACATGACTACATAGATCACTGTGGGTAATATAGGCAATATATGAGACTATGAATTCTTCAATTTTGTGAACACTGAATCATTTCCCAGCTATATATTCAATTTCTTTCATTAATATTTTATAGTTTTCTAGTTCATATTCTCAACTCATGTTTAGCCCAAAATATTTTATTTCTGTAGTTGTTATAAATGAGATGGCTCTTAGGATTATTTTTCTTTATGTTCACTGCCAGTGTGTAGAAAAAAATATAACCTCTTTTATCATCATTCATGGGCCTGAGTTCTAGGCCTCACACATGCTGGGCAAGCCCTGACCCTCATCAATAGCCCCAAACTACTGGTTTTTGTTGGTTATTTGTACACTTGGCTGTACCTAGGAACTAAGTTGCTTGGTGAAATCTTCAGGGGTTTCCATATATGTTACACGATAACAGCAGAAAGCAATAAATCATCTGTCTGCTCTCTCATTAGTGCACCTTCTATTTCTTCTCTTTCTTTGCGTGACCTGTCAGAAATTCGCCTTGATTACACATGAATGCAGCCTCAAAATGGAACACCAGACTTTTAGGAAGGTATTGTGGTCACTGGAAGACATGAGAAGAGTCAGCATTAGATATGAGGCATGGGAAGACCCAACCTCTAGGGAGTCAATGCATCATGGTTAAAGAATAGGAAACTAGAAAGCTTCCCAACCCCCAGTAAGATGAACTAGAAGAGAGACATAAGGGGTTGGTTCTCCGGAGTGAATACAGAGTCAGTCCAACCACTCAAAGTGGTGTTTCTGGAGCTCAGAGGACAGCTTCACAGGGGCCACAGGAACCGATTATCAAGAACTGTGATGCTGACAGTAGCAGTACTCCTTCGTAATCATGACACAGAGGCAGTGGAGTACCCACTACAGTCAACTGTCTTCCTAGAGTCTCAGTGGCTTGTGAAACTCTGAACCAGAAGTGGACTGGCAGCATCAGTCAAAATGGTCAGTTGTTCACAGTGACACCATGTGGCTACAAGAGGTAATGACAATATCAGTGCATCTTGCACGCCTGTGTCAGGGGCTGCTTGAAAGGATGATGCTGAACCTCTTCCTAGAATGACATCTGAGAGTTTGCTTGGATTATTTCGTTTTTTGGTTTTGTGGGTTTTTTTGTTAAAATGAAAAGGAAACTGTAGAGCTATAAGTTCCCTGGGTATAAATAATTTAAACTGGAACTGTCCACAGAACGGGAAGGGCTGTGTCTTCAGATGGCTGCTGTTGTTTTTAATGTCTGTAATCATTTTTTGAATGAAGGAAAATCTTGGTAAAACTCTGGAACTAACCAGACTAGAAACCATCGCAGCTGCTCTGGCTAATGTAGAAGCTGGGACCTAGTGATCTGTCTAACTCAGAATCTGCCCATACTTAACCTTCATCTCCCCAGCCTAGGAGCTCCTTCACGGAACCCCAGATCCCTGCTCAGCATGGATTCACGACTGTTTTTGAGATCACAGAAAGCTGCTGGAGGCTTTATGTCAAGGCGCTATCACCAGATCACATGCAGAACAGCTATCTTTAAGAGTGTGGGGAGGAAGTGTCAAGACTGGGGATAGAACAGACGGCCTGAAAAAATTTCAGCGAAGACTAGTACAAACCTTTTGATTCGAGTACTGTCAAGGCTGACGTCAGTCAGAAATCACACAAAACAGGCACGTCTGAATTTGTTCTAAATGCATCTGTTTGTGAATAATTATTAAAAATTACATGGATTACAGGGGAAACTCAGTTTTAATCCTTGTAAGTGCGTTTATCATTACAACATTCTAAATGCTTTTCTCTTCAAGAAGTTCTTTAACACTCAATTTTTTATACCCCTTAAGCCTAGTTTGTAAAGCTTATTTTAATTGAAATTCTACCAAAAAGAAAGGGATTTAAACTTGCTATGATGAAAAATCATGTTTCCAAGCTAATATTTAGGGAACATCTAAAAAGAAATTCTTTACAGAAAAGTGCCCAGCTTCTCTGCTGGGTTTCAAACAAAACAACTTCTCTAAGCACTCTCCAAGTAAAAGCCTAGTGGAATACATTATTTTTAACATAAAAGTGGGATTTAAGCATGTTTAATGAGTTTTGTATCTTCAAGGTACTTTTGAAAGAAATTTGGGGGGAAAGGTGAAATGGAAGCAGTCACAATTTAACCTGTGTTTCTTTCAAACTATTCTAGAGGGAAATTTTAGTATAAAACAAAACATTTTTGACCAAAAAGAAAGCATGCTCTATTTAAGTCATGTAGTTACTGCAGTGGGCACAGGTACATCTTAAGGGGAGGAAGCTCTGAAGTTCAGATGTCATTGCCCGTAACATGCTGAAAGACCACCCTGCATGCCAGTTCCATCTCAGCATGCCTGGTAACCAGGCATAGGATGCAGGTGACTCCTGCTGTGGAGCATCAGTTTTGGTGACATAGCTCCCTTGACTTTTTCAGGATGAGATTCATGTTAGGACTGAGCTGTGAGCTACCAGCAACCAGGAAGGGGGAAGCCAAGGTTCTGCTGGAAGTGATGCTCAGCACCATTGTCAGCAAAGAGCATCAGCAACAAGTTGGTTGGAGACTTAGGAAGAGATGTGAGACCATACAGTGGAGAATCAGTGGAGAATTACAGAGACAGTGGAGAATTACAGAGACGCCGGAGCCAAACAGTGTCTCACCAACTCAAGCTCAGATAACTGATGGAGATCTACATTCTTTAGAGGGAAAAAAATGTAGTATTTTAAATACTTGAATTTTAAATAGTTGAACAAGAAAGGAATATGGGAGCTAAATAAGGTAGCTTCATTTCTGCTATAAAGAAACTCCAACAATTGTCGAACTCGTGTTTTGTTGAATACAATGATAGCTTGAGTTGATATTATAAGCAAGTTCCATCATGGCTTTAGAAGAAAAGGCTACCTTAATACAACTGTGGGTAAGACAGAGAATTTTCCATATTTCCCTATTTTAAGAGCCTACCACACCAAGTTGAGTTTAAGAAAGCATTTCAAGCTGAGCAGTGGTGGCGCATGCCTTTAATCCCAGCACTCGGGAGGCAGAGCTAGGCTGATGTCTGTGACTTCAAGGCCAGCCTGGGCTATCAAGTGAGTTCCAGGAAAGGCACAAAACTACACAGAGAAACTCTGTCTCAGAAAAAAAAATTACACAATACACAGCTGTGGCAGGTTATCCACATAAAAATCACTTTCAAATTCCTTGCCCATCCCTCTCAGCCCATAGACACAAACCTGAGGATCAAATAATCCAATGGGGAGAGCAGTCACTATGACCCAACTATTCAAAACGAGGTTTTCTTCCCTTTCTTGGGTTTAGCAGGGAGCCAGTCAAGAGAAGCACTCTGCTTTCCCAACTGCAAAGACCTCTAGACGTTTCTTGCCTCACTAGGCATTCCTCTGTGTGCTATTTGAGAGAAACACAAGAATGTAGAGATGGAGAAAACAATGATATGGATGAGACTTTATTACTCTGAAGTAATACTCGCTGTTTCTCTGAGGTCCAGACTTGACTGTATACCCCGTGTTTTGTTTGCTGAACCAGCAGCCTTGAGAGACCAGCAGAACAGGGAGCTGGTGGCAGAAAGACACCAAGAATGGGCACAGCTGCTGAACTTGACCTCTCATGAAGTGCTGTTCAAGACCCTCCTGACACTGGAGAGGGTCCGACACTAAGAGTCTTCGGAGTGGACTCTCAGGGGAGGACACTGTGAATGGCATTGAAGAAAATGAGAAACTTCACAGGGCTCCAAAAAGATTTACCCACATCTAACTCTCTCCCAAGAGCTAATATTGAAGTATCCTTGCCTGATACCAAGGACACAAGAGCAGGAAATAGATTCAGGACGCTCTCCCTGGAGCAAAAATAAGGAAGGGAGAGAGTGATGGGGCAAATACACAAGTGACAATTCACTTCCAGAATGGCTCCTGCCTGGAGGAAGAGAGGTGAAGTTTCCAGTGGTCCCTGACTCCTGTGGGACAAGGACTTTCCTAGAGCAATCACCCCTGCCTGGACTGCAGTCTTCCACCTGAACTTGTGGGCCTCTTCACACATAGAAGGCGCTTGGCAGAAAGCTCAAAAATCCCTTCTAAGTGGGACGCTTTAAATATACGAGGGAGGGGACGATATACCTGGCCTCACCCTGATTTGTCAAAGCTAGAATCAGAGATGAGCAAGAGGATGTGATGTGGAACATTCCAGGCACCTACTCAAGGGCAGGTAAATCAAGATGAAGAGGCAAGAGTTATAAGAACAAGATTCATCTACATCAGAGCTGGTCTATTTTGAATCCCACACTAATGAGAATTAAAAATTACACGACCAATAAGCTTTCCTTCTCATGTGGTCTCACTACAGCATTGTTTGTATATTTAAATTAAAATCAAATGTCAAAAAACAAAAGCTACAAAAGAATAATAGATACATTTTACTTCATCAAATTAAAACTTCTTACATTTTCTAGGATATGATCAAGAAAGTAGAATTACAACTCCTGGTTTGGAAAAAATATTTAATAATCTTTAATCTCCCAAGGAATTTGAATCTTTACTATATAAAGAGCTCTCATAAGTAAACAATGAAAAAATAGACCAATAAATAATCTGGCCATTGAGCCCAAAGAAGGTATGAAAATGGCCAATACATTCATTAGGAGATGGTTAAGGTCTTCAGCTATCAAGAAAATGTGACATGAAATCACAAAAAGATACCAATGTCACAGCCATTTAGGAGTCTATAATCAAAAAGGCAGATAATAACTGGTAGCGTGAGCATGTGGATAAAGTGGCAGTCTGGTACAGCCTGCTGGTCAGGCTGTAAAACAGACCAGTTGTCTTGGAAAAAAAATACATAGTTGCCATATGAACCAGAAGTCCCACCCTCAGGCATTCACCCATAAGAAATGACAATGTACATCACCGCAAAAAGCTGTAATTGAATGCTGACTGTGATGATAACCTTAAACAGAGTGATGTTTTCTACGTATTAGACAGAAAATGCTAACAGGATCTTACAAAGACACACAGAAAGAACACAAACTCCCAGCAGAGCTAATAAGTGAATTCAGTGAAGTTTCAGGATCAAAAAAAAAAAAAATCAGCATATAAATCTCAGTAATGTTTCCATGTACTAACTACTAACTATCACAGAAATAATCCTGTGATGGTATCAAAAAATAAGAGTCAAGTTAAACTATAAAGTTGAAAGATTTTACACTTAAAAATATAAAACATTGGTAAAAGAAATTAAGGAAGATACAAATAAAGGTAAGATATCACACATCAGAATTTATAAGACTGCCCGTAGTGATCTATTTTAGCTTTATTTAAATATGAATGGTATTTTCACAGAAACAGGAAAATAATCGTATGATTTATATAGATCACAAAAGACGCTGACTAGCCAAAACAATCTTGAACAAACAACCTAAAAGCATCATGCTATCTGACTTCAAAATATATTATAAAGTGACAGTCATCAAACCAGCATGAACTTGCAATTCAATAGAAATATAAACCAATAGACCAGATTAAAAAGACCAAAATTAAGACCATAAAGTGGTAGTCAGATGATCAACTAAAATACCAAGAAGACACAGTAGAGAAAGGATGGTCTTTTCAATAAACAGTGTTAAGAAAAAATGGATACCCACATGCTGGATACTTCACTCTCACAGTTTACAAAAATTAACTCAAAATGGATTAAACACCTAAATATAAGACATGAGTCTAAGACCGGTAGATGAGGATGTAAGGGAAAGCTCTGAAACACCGGCCTGACCAGTAAACTGTGGAACAGGACCCCAAAGACACCAATGACAAGAGCAGATACAGACAAATAGGAACACATCCAACTAAAGAGTTTCCACACAGCAAAGATGACAGAGGCATGAAGAACAATCTAGAAAAGGGGGAAATATCTACAGACTGGACATCTGATGTGGGGTCAATATCCCCAGTGTACAAGGCATTCAAACAACACAATAGTAAGGAAACAACCCAATTTAAAAATGACCACAGGGTCCTGCCAGGCCTCTCACAGAAGTAGATAAATAAATGGTCAATGGTTATATGGAAAAAAAAAATGTTCATCACTATTCAAATGGGAAATGCAAATTTAAACCACAATAAAATGCCACTTGTCACCTATTAGGTTGTCTGTTATCACAGAGGCAAAGGATAACAGTGTGGGGAGGGGGAGGGACACTGTAAATTAGTGGAGCCACTATAGCAAACAGTATCAAGGAAACTCGCAGAACTGGAACTAGAAATGCTAGAAAAGGCATTCTGCACATCTGTGATCATTGTGACATTATCCACCACAGAAGAAACTGAGCCAACCTAATTGCTCACAAGCTAAAGAACAGATAAAGGAAATGGGAGTGTGTGTGTGTACAGAATGGACACTGTTCAGACTGACAGGGAAGAAGGAAATCTGCGGATTTGCACAGTGTGAATGAACCATGAGGACATTATACTAATAGTTTAGGCACAGAATGACAAATATCACATGGTCTCACCAGCCCCTGGAATCCAAAGGGAAGAATAGGAGTGTGGATGACAGAGACAAAAGATGGAGAGTGTGTTGGGAATGGAGAGGTGTCAATCAAAGAGTACAACACTGTATTTAGATAGGATGGATAATTCTAAACGTATATTCTACAGTATGATAACTATATTAGTTAGGGTTTCTATAGTTATGATAATCACTATAAGCAACTTGGGAAGGAAGAGTTTATTTTCTTACACATCACAGTCCATCACTGAAGGAAGTCAAGACAGGAAACTGGAGGCAGGATTTGAAGCAGAGGCCATGGAGGAACGCTGTTCCTTGGCTTGCTCCTCAGGGCTTGCTCAGTCTGTATTATTTTCCAACTCAAGAGCATTCACAGTGGGCTGTGCCCTCCCATATCAATCAGTAATCAAGAAAATATGCTAGAGTTGCTTGTAGGTAATCTGGATGGAGGCGTTTTCTCAGATGAGGCTCCTCCTCTCAGATGACTCTAGTTTGTGTCAAGTTGACAAAAAAAAAATAGCTAGCACAATTGACCTTTATCAACATGACGCATGAACACATCACTACTCAACTGCAACCTTTTCTTTCTGATTTGTCTCCAAGATGTCATGTTAATATTAATATCTCATTATAAAATACATTCCAAACTTTAGAAATCCCAGTCTTTAAAAATTCAAATAGTTTAAAACTTTTCTCTCTAAAATTCCAAAGTCTTTTCACTGTGGGCTCCTGTAAAATCAAAAATAAATTGGATACTTATTTCAGAAGGGAAGAGCCAGGACACAGTTACAATCAGATAAAAGCAAAACAAAAGTATAACCATGTAAAAAGTTTAGTACTTAAATGCCTGGGACCTACTCATGATCCATGGGCTCCACAGGACCTTGGCAGTTCCAGTTCTCTTGCTCAGCTATTCACAGCACATACAGCTTGTCTCCTAGCTACAGGATGGCTCCATGCCACAGCTGCTATTATCCTTGGTCATATTCCATGGTACCAACATCTCCAAAGTGTTGGGATCTCTTCTGCAACTAAGCTGGACCTTCACCATCAGCCTCTTCAGGGTCTCTGACCCAGCCACCTGGTGCCAATCTTCAACTCTAATCCATGACTCCTTCAATCCTGGGGCTTCTAATGCAAGTGAAGCTGTGCCATCACCCATTCATAATGCCAAGCCTCAGCTGTTCTCCATGAACCCTTCATGTCTTCAAAACCAGTACCACCTGAGAGACTCTTTCACAATACCAAATTTGGCTGCCAGCAGCAGATACAGCCTTGTCTCCCTCTGGACCACAGATCCTGTGTGTTGACATTGAAGAAACACCTACCAGAAGATTTCACCTCAATGATGCTGGTCTCCTCTACAGCCAATTCTTCAGCCCAGCAGACCAGAACCACAGAATCTTAATTCAAAATATCAAACAACCCAAAATGGATCTTTTAGAGACTCTCAAAACTTCCATATGAAACTTCCCAAGCAAGCTCCCAATATTTGTATCTTCCAACCTCCCATCCAATAGCCCACGGAGCTCTGAGCACTCAATGGCTTTATTGAGCCTAAAGTTTAAATGCCACCACACTTTTCCCAAAAACACATAGTCAAGTCTTTTATAGCAATATTCCATGGCCTGGTACCAATTTCTGTCTTAGCTAAGGTTTCTATTGCTCTGCTAACACACTGTGATCAAAAACATCTTGAAGAGGAAAGGGTTTATTTTGCTTACACTTCCACAGTCCTTCATTGAAGGAAGTCAAGATAAGAACCTGGAATCAGGCAGATACCATGGAGAAACACTGCTTACTGGCTTTGCTCTTCATGGCTTGTTCAGCTGCCCAGGGTTGGCAGTTCCTCCCATGGGCTGGGCCTACTCACATCAATTGTTAATAATAATAATAATGCCCTACGGGCTTGCATACAGGCAGTCTGGATGAAGACATTTTCTCAATTGAGGTTCTTCCTCTCAAATGACAAAAAAGTACCAAGCTGATTAAAAAGAAAACTAACTAGCACAGTAACTAATTCATAGTAATGTATTACACTTTTAAAATTGTCAAATACAGACTTCAAATATTTTTACCATAAAACAAATAAGCACATTAAGACAACGAGATTACCTGGAAGGTAAAAGTACTTGCTGACAACCTGATTTTGACCCCCAGGACCCATGTACAGGAAAGAATCAACTTCCTCTGACCTCCAAACAAATGCCATGGCATGTGTTCACACATACACATACACATACAAATAAATAACTGTAATAAAAAGGTTTTAAAAATAAGTACATTAAGTCTGATGTACATTTCAGAATATAAACATATACTGACATATATCATTATCTGACATAAATATATTCAGTTCTCCATTAAGTATGCCTCAGTGTGCCTGAAAGAAAATCAATAAAAATAAAAATAAAGTAGCAACAACTGAAAAATAGATCAACAGAATGTGGTGTCTGCATGGAATGAATTTTTTCAGCAATAGGGAAGACTTAGGGAAACATGGTCTAATATACATGAACCATCAAGCCATCATAATAAATGAAAGCAGTCAATGTGGCTGCATGTTCTCTGAATCTAGTGACATATATTTCCTCTACATATACATTGCCCAATTCTGAACATCAGTGGTTGTTATAGCTGAGGGGTTGCAGTTGGAAGGAGAGGAAGATGTGCCTGTCTGCTAATGAGTTCAGGGATGATTTAAGCAGGTTGCATTGTATGTAAATTCTACCTCAGTAGATATGTCTAAATGGAAGGTAAAAATGATCTCAGATGATCAAAAAGACAAATATTAATAGAACTATTCTTTTTTTTTTTTTAAGAAATCCTGAAGCCGGGTGGTGGTGGTGGTGGTGGTGGTGGTGGTGGTACACACCTTTAATCCCAGCACTCCTGGGGCAGAGGCAGGCGGATCTCTCTGAGGCCAGCCTGGTCTACAGAGCGAGATCAGGAAAGGCACAAAGCTTCACAGAGAAACCCTGTCTCAAAAAAAAGAGAGAGAGGAGAGAGAGAGAGAGAGAGAGAGAGAGAGAGAGAGAGAGAGAGAGAGAGGAAAAGAAATCCTGAGTTCCTAGGCTATGCAAATGACCATCAGTAAAGTTTACAGAGAAAACACATGATAAAACGTATCACTCTATAAGATAGCCTAAGTATTTTTGGTGCATTCGTTAGAGCCCTGAGAAACAAAGAGAAATTCACAGCACTTCTCTTCAGCACAGGCATTTTTTAAATGAAGGAGAACAATCAAGTTGGTTAAAATGAAATTCTTAATCATTCAGCCCTTGGCTGTATTTTGCAAAGATTCCGCATGTGCCAATGACTGGAATCTTAACAGAATACCAAACAAACACCCTGCCAGAGAACAGCCCTTCACAGAGTTAAACCCTGCCCTTTCCAGGTGAAGAAATGCTTCGGTTATTGTTGCAGTCTTTATTGAGAAAGGCTATGGCTCTTGAGAAGTTCCTAAAATTTTAACTGTCATTCCATCATCTCCAAAGACTTCATCTCGTAAGCAGAGGTTCTGAGGTGGGCTCACACGTATGGACTAAAAACAACCAAGCCGTCCCTGTTCCGTGAACATCTGGACAATAGCCAAGAGAAGCTGACATTTCTGTAGAGCTTCCAACACAGTAGTTAACTCACTGAGGAGATTTAAGGGAGTGCAATTTGTCTCAAAACTGTGAAAGTGAAGATGTCAGGGAAAAGTTATGTCTTCCCTAAGAAACACCTACTGATAATGGGGGGTGGGAGGGCAAGGGCTGTGCAAGTCAGGTCTCAT
Organism: Peromyscus leucopus; assembly: GCF_004664715.2. Classification (NCBI taxonomy): domain Eukaryota; kingdom Metazoa; phylum Chordata; class Mammalia; order Rodentia; family Cricetidae; genus Peromyscus; species Peromyscus leucopus. The sequence goes on from NC_051070.1 coordinate 49,650,680, forward strand.
GTCAGCACGGGCAGAAAATTGTTCTGACCAATTTGGTTATCATGTGTAAATTAGCTCCTTGCAAATCTTCAGAAGGGCAGTTTCCAAAGTCTTTAAGCCAAATAAATAAATAAATAGAAGAATTAGTGGGAGAAGAAAGCAGCCTACAATGCATATATATATAATATATATGTATATCTACAATATACAGATTTTTTATATATTACTGATAACATGTTTATGCACTTATTTATGGTTAGTTTGCATTTCATCTATACACTGTAATTTTATGCATAACATCTGTAAATCATAAATACATACATAAATATGTATGTCTCTCCAATGCATCCTGGGTAAATCTTCAGTACAGAAAAGACCACAGTATCTAAGTTGGCTGTGTCTTCCCAAACACATAGAAAGAACCTACTTCTCTTTTTTATAATACACCCTCAGCTCTCCACCACATACCCTCTCCAGTAGACAGGAGGAAAAGACATAGCATCCTCTTGCTTATATGAGATGTACAATAAACGTTATGGAAAGAAACGAAATCAAAATAATCAGAGGATAGTCTATAATTTCATGTTGGAATGTCTGTCTAAACAGTGGTTTTCCTCAAAGACAGAAACCTGGGGAGGTCTCTACAGGGAGTGTTTTCCTTTTCAGAAGGAGAGTCCCTCACACCTGGCTCAAATGCTGTGAAAAGCCACACACTCTTGAACATCATTTTAGCATCTTTAATTAGCTCCCTTCTGAGGACTCAACAAAAGGGAAATGCTCACACTCGTGCCATCTACAGAAAAGCACTGACTGGATTCAAAACTAGGCAATAATTGGTTTGGACCTCCCTTGGAGGTGCTAGGTAGACAGTGGGTACCCCCAGCATCTTTCATTAGCAAGTGTGAACAGTGCCCAGTTCCTTGGTCTTTGAGGAGAAGCCAGCTTAGCTCGTGGGCCAGCACCAGCCCCGCAATGGCTATAGTGCAGCCATCCTTCCTTACAGTGCCTCTTGCAGCTGATGCATGAACGCCTGCAGGCTCTCCTTACTGGTTCTGGTCAGCGGTTCCGTGCAAAGGCTATTCAACTTGAAATTACATGAAAGATGGAAAGCCCTTCCCTCTGCAACTTGGAATTATTTTGCCACCAGATCTCTTAGGATGAACTCAGAATAGAGCCCACTATTCAGAGAGAGGCTCTGCTCTGAACAACTTTGAAGAAGGAAAGGAAAAGGAAACGATTATTAAAGCCTCTCAATGGCAGGATAGTTTAAAAATAACCATAGGAACATGTCAGCCAGTGTATGCTAAGATGAAACAAGAAGGTGGTCATTTTTATACAAGATGCTAGGGAATTTTAATAACTGGGCAATACTTTCAATGAAGGAATATTTTAGGTAAAGTTTGTAAGTAGAGGAAAGGAAAGGGTTCCAAATATTTTTAACACTGCATGTGGGAATTTCTGGTAAACTGAGTCACTTAGTCATTTCAGTTGGGAGACAGGAAAGTTCAGCTACCCACTTCCTCAGCACATTGAGTTCTTGGAGATACTGGGGATCAGGGGGATTAACCTGACTGTCTCAGCACTGGAGAATTTCCATTGTTTTAACATATGGCAATTTGAGGAATCTCCACCACATAATCACTTTAGCTTTACATTTTTTAGTCATTGTTTCTTATAACCACTGCAGTGAAAAATAGTTAACATTAACATAAAATATTGCAACCTTCTTTGCTCTGTTTTAATCCTGGCACTTCGTTTCTGAGTGGTTCTTTAAAAACCTAAAGTCTTGCTTGGCATGGTGGTGCACATTTTTAATCCTAGCACTTGGGAGGCAAAGGCAGGCAGATCAATGTCTGAGTTTGAGGCCAGCCTGATCTACAAAGTGAGTTCCAGGACAGCCAGGGCTATATAGAGAAACCCTGCCTGGAAAAACAAAAAAAAAAACAAGTAAACGGAAGTCTTTCTGGTCTTCTCGTTTCTTAGAGGGAGCATCCATTCTAGTTTGTGGGTCCTTTGTGGCAGAGAATGCTCCCCTTTATCAGAGCCTGGGACTCAAAAGTCTTCTCAAACCTCAAGGGCGGGGCCTCTACCCATGTAAGTGAGTGGTTTGCATTTGAAATGCCAGAGAAATACATTTTCTCTGACTTCCCAGCAATGATGGCCTTCTCAATGACTCCTCCCACCCATGCAAGAAAACTGTCTCTCCAGTCTTCGATTGTGAGTTTGGTCTGACATTCTCAAAGCAGAAGCAAGGACCCCTTAAGGCAATCTGCTAAGCAACCGATGTTAGTCTATGAAGAATAAGTGGTAAGAAGAGAGAGGGGGGCATCAGTGTGATGGAGTACACTTTATAACAACGGCAGAGAGCTGTGTCTGTCTGATGATGAGACCTCCATACTGGAGGCAAATTCCTGGGGCTGCCACATGTAGTATTTGCAGTGGAGCCCAAGCTAGCTTAAGTAGTACAGACTAATTAGAGTTCTGAGAACAACAATCAAGTACTCCAGGATTAAACAATACCTATCCGGAAAAACATGAGAGAGATTAATCTCTCTAATAGAAAATGGAGTAAGTCCTGGGCAAGGCAAGACTTGCAATAACAGAAGAAAATTATTCAAACTCCTAGAGAAACTGTAGGATCCTAATTGGGAAGGATGACCCCAGCTCTAGGGAAAGCCAGGCTGAAGGGTATGATGGGAAAATTCTTCATAACCAGCTAAAGAAATCATTCCTAAGTCTGAGTCCTGAAGATACTGGGTGCCCTCAAAGCAGGGTCTCCCACAGCAGGGGGAAAAAGAGGTTCTGAACAAATACAGCTCAAAAAACCTTAAACATAAGACTATAGCGCATGGTAAGACTTACAGTCCCAAACTTGGGCAACTTTTAAAAGAAATCTGGGTACATAATCAGAAACATTATATAACCCCCTGGTGGTATCTAGGACAATGCACCATTAATCTTCCTTAGGCAAAATACATCAAGATTCACACCAAGTGAGATAAGTAAGAGGTGCAGATAAATAGACCGGCATTATTTCAAATTGTACTACCATATGAATTATAAAAAAATGACTAATTTTGTGTGGTTTAGAAATTTCAGGAATGTGACAAAGGAGGCCACCAAGGGGTTCAATGGGTAAAGGCACTTGCTATAATGCCTGATGAAGTAACTCCTGCAAGTTGTCCTCTGACCTCCACGTGCATGCTATGGCACTCAGATGTGTATGTATGTGTGTGTTTATGTGTGTGTGCGCATGCACACATGTAATACACACACATAATACACACATTAAATAATGAATAAACAAATACTTTTTTAAAAATGTAACTAAAGGCATAGGTGGACATGGACTTTCTCTGCATGTCTTCCTTTGCCAACAAAGACAGAGAGTCATGGCTTATGTCTTCCCTAGCATGGGAATTGTGACTGAAGCTTAGAAACATGTATTAAATTTAAGGGAATAATTTGCTATGAACCTTTCTTCCATTTACAAATGTCACTGCCCCAAAACAGAGCATTTGGGAAAGGCCAAACTCCAAGGACAGGACTTTGCTCTTCAACTGTATTATGAGCCTCTTTGAATCCAAAGAGTGAAAAACAAAATAGTAACAATGGTAATAATAATCCTATTATTTTAGTGCTGAAGAAGAAACACAGAGCCTCCCACGTACTAAGCAAGTATCACGTACTACAGAGCTGCACCCTCCAGCACGAAGATTCTTTCATGCTTAATTTTAACATAGTCTTTATTATTCAAAATGCATCTGTTGTTTAAGCCTCTTAAAGATTATGAAGGCAGAAAATTTGATTTTTGCAATTTTATCCTGTTTGGGGATTTGGTGGTAATATCCTGGAAAGCCCTGAACAAGATTTGGCAAATGACAAGATGATCCATCTGGAAAAAATCAGTCTCTATAATTACTCCTTCTCATCACTAAATGCACTGACAACATTAATACTAAAGATATAGGAATAGAGACTTTTATACACACACATCCATAAACCATGGTAGATGCAGGCCAACGCCAATTTCTTCTCTCTGCTCTCTTTCCATGGCATGACCTCATTCAAACAGCCACATCTATGTTCCCCACTGCCAGTGAGATCACCATGGCTCCTGCATCCCTTGCTCTCCCTTCAGCGCCACCTGATATGCCCTATTGAATTGAGTTGTTCTCTGGGCTGCAAGTCCTTCAGCATATGGGACAAGGTCACGCCTCTCCCACAGTAGGACAGGCGGTGTAATTAGTCTTCGCTCCATGAGGAATGGAGTGCAATTTTAAAGCAAGGAAGAAAACATGAGTTTCAAGTTAAATACCCAAAGCGACAAGGACACCAAGAAAGGCAGCCACAAATAGAACATCAGCAAACACACAAGGCCACCCGGATATTTCTATTTGTTAGCACCAAGGTCTTTTGATGTATCGGACCTGACTGATCTAGAAAACCCAATATAAAGAAATTTAAATCTAGAGAACAAACAAATGACTTTCCAATAAAAACACCATTCATACAAAGTTTTCAAAAGTCACCTCAAGGTTGTTTGACTTAATAAAATGCCACAAGCATGTTTTTTAGTTCTACTTAAAGTTATTTATTGTATAGATGACATTTGTGTAAAGTTTTTGTTTGTTTGGTTTTTGGGGGGTTTTTTTGGCGGGGGAGGGGGGATCGAGACAGGGTTTCTCTGTGTAGTTTTGCGCCTTTCCTGGAACTCACTTGGTAGTCCAGGTTGGCCTCGAACTCACAGAGATCTGCCTGGCTCTGCCTCCCGAGTGCTGGGATTAAAGGCGTGCGCCACCACCACCCGGCATTGTAGAGTTTTTCAATCAGAACAACTAAATTGGTCCGAGAAATTAAGGGTAGAAACCTAGATTTTTTTTTTTTATCTTACAGAAATACAATCTTTAGAAAAGTCCATCACTTTCAAATCAAACTGTCACAACATACACACCATTACATATTGTGTGCCCTTCCTACAAGACCATTTAGATAAGTAATAAGGAGACAAGTCCCCTAACCTCACACCCAGCCAGAAACCCAGACTGTCCCCCTTTAGCAAGAGTTAGTCCTACTCTGGTTTACTGGAGGGAGACGAACGTCTGAGAAGGGCTGGCATGGAAGCCATGACCACCTTCTATAGGCTATTGAACTCCAAGAAAACAATGATACAGCAAGTTCCCTCCAGAAGAACAAAAGAACTCAGAAAAGAGAATGACAGAAGACGGTCTACATCTGAACAAACTGATACTCCTCTGCTCCAGTCAGAGAAGTGCAAACCCAGGGTAACCTCAAAGAGTGGCCATCTTTATGTTTTCCTCAAGTTTGGTGGCCCAAAAAGTTAGATGGATCCTAGAAATACCTCTGACAAGAGTAAGTCAGAGGTCCAGAGTTGACATGAAAACACACAGGCTTCACAACTCCAGACAAAACACAGGCCTAGTCATTAGGGCTTATGACCTCATCATTATGACCCAAGGCTAGCAGGAGACTGATGCTGAGTACTTTGGTATGTGGCTGGATCTCCTAAAATCAGCACTGATAGCTGATATTGCTGGTAGTGGGCTATCAAGAAGCTCTTAGCTGGTAAGAACTGTAGAAGTAGACCCAGCTAAATTCCACCTCAGCAATCCTGGCACCATCACTCATCTTCACAGGATTATAACTTTCTCCTCACTACCTTTTCCACAATTTGAAAGTCTACTTCTTTACCTGTCAGATTCTGTCCAACTCTAATGCTATGGCCTCCCTCATCACATCATTTTGTCCTTCCTCTGCTTCCAGCTAACAGTCTGCAGATCATCATCACCCTGCTTCAAGCTTGTCGTCTTCCTTTGTAAGAAGCATATGCCTTCAGAAATCTGCATGGCTCCAGTGCTGCATCGGAAACTCTTCAGTTTAATATTCAGCACTGTACCGATGATGCTTCCTAGCGAGCCTCTTCTCACATGTAGAGATGTTGGTGTGATTTGAATTGCATCTCCACGAAAGGAAATGTGAAGTCCTGAAAACTATAAATGGGACCCATTATTTGGAAATAGCACTTTTTGGTATAACTAAAATATAAGTTCAGATGAGGTCATAGTTGAGTGGAGTGAGTTCTTAATCCACTATGTTGTCCTTATAAGGGAAAAGGTACCAAGATATTCATGCACAGAGGGAATTAGAGACATGCGACAATGACATGTTACCACAAGTCTGGGGTGGAATGATGTAAAGCATTTGGTGTCAAGGAGGGAAAAAAACCTCATCTGATTTTAGAAGGGATTTACAAAAACACTTAAAAATTGGTAAGAGCAATTATGGTTCAATAAATTTAAGGCTCAGTAATTTCAACAAATGATATGTAAAATACTGATTCTTTAGTAGACATTCTAAAGTATTCCAAAAACAAACAACCCCTCTTAGAAAAGGTATTTTATTTTTTCTGGATTTAAAAAATAAAATTGTGCTGGCTAGATTTCTGTCAACTTGACACAAACTAGTTATCTGAGAAGAGAGAACCTCAAATGAGAAAATGCCACCATAAGATCGGGCTATGGGCCAGCCTGTAGAGCATATTCTTAATTAGTGATTGATGAGGGAGTGTCCAGCCATTGTTGGCTGTTCTATCCCTGGACTGATGGTCCTGAGTTCTATAATAAAGCAGGCTGAACAAGCCATGAGGAGCAAGCCAGTAAGCAGCACCCCTTCATGGCCTCTTCATCAGCTCCAGCCTTCAGGTTCCTACCCTGTTTGAGTTCTTGTCCTGACTTCCTTCAAAGATGAACAATGATATGGAAGTGTAAGCCAAATAAACTCTTTCCTCCCCAAATTACTTTTTGTTCATGATGTTTCATCACAGCAATAGTAACCCTAACTAAGACAAAAAATGAATCTCTTTTTAAGTGTTAATTTCAGGTTAGGAAAACCATTAAAACGATTACCACAAAATGGTTATTTAAATGTTAACATGTAAGTTGACTCTTGAAGCCAAGTATAAATTCTGGAAAAATATTGCTTTGAAATTTAAACAATATCCCATATTTTTATTTCATACTTTAATTTAAAAGAATCTAAAATATACATGCTAGAACTCAACTAGGCAATAGATTTAGAAAGCATGAGAAAATTCAGTCAAATTATGTATGCTACTGAAATAGAGCTCAGTGAACATTCACCATAGACCAGTACCACTGACTACCTGACTAGTCATACATTATGTTAGAAACAGTGCAACTCCTACAATCTGACATCTTGTATTGAATTTACTTCCCCTGGGAGAAAATGACTTTGAACATCTCATCATCCCATCCAATCTCTCGCCCAGTGTAGAATCCCCACGGCTTGTCTCCTAACTTGGACATTGAATCTTTGTCCAAATACACGTGGCGACAGGAAATTCTCTCCATTGAAAAGCACCTTTTTCATGGCTGCATTGAGAACAAGAAAGACCTCAGGACCTGTTCCAGCTGGAGCATCTCAAAGGACACTGTGGGCTGCCCCTCGGTTCTGGGTCCTTCATTCAGATCTGAATGAAGATGAAATGAGGCCTTGGTGAGGTTAGTTTCTAAGTGAAAAATGCAAGAGGCCCCTAGATTCATGTTAATGCTTGATTAAAAACCATCATAAACTTAGCAATTGAAATGATTTCCATTGTCTGGCTAGTTTTACAGGCCAGAGTCCAGCAGATCTTGGGGTCCTCTGCAGGACTGCCCCCAGTCATCAGCCAGAGCCCAGTTCTCTTAAGACACAATAAGGTGCAAATGTGCTTCTAGACTCCCTAAAGCTGTTCGGAATCCATGTTCTTCTTGGTGGAGCACTGCTCAACTCAGAAAACATGGCCACTCTGCTCTTAAGGACTATTCACAGCTGCATGGCCCTCTCATGACACAGCCAACCACTTCCTCAAAGCCAGCAAGGGGAAGAAAGTCCATTCCCAATGTACTCATCAGGCCATCCATGTCACCTTCACCATATCCATTACTTAGAAATAAGCCATAGGCTTCATCCATACTCACAGAGAGGTTTTTGCTAGGTTGTGATGTTGTTATCTGGATTAGAATATGTTCAGCATAACTCCAAGAATCTCTATTTTTAAGATTTTTTTCTTTTTTTTCATTTTTTAAATTTATTTATTAAATTTAATTTTACATATCAGCCACGGATTCCCTTGTTCTCCCCCCTCCCATCCACCCCCCACCTTCCCCCAGCCAACCCCCGTTCCCATCTCCTCCAGGGCAAAGACTCCCCCGAGAATTGAGTTCAACCTGGTAGATTCAATCCAGGCAGGTCCAGTCCCCTCCTCCCAGGCTGAGCCAAGTATCCCTGTATAAGCCCCAGGTTCCAAACTGCCAGTTCATGCATTGAGGACTGAGCCAAGTATCCCTGTATAAGCCCCAGGTTCCAAACTGCCAATTCATGCACTGAGGACAGGACCCGGTCCCACTGTCTGGATGCCTCCCAAGCACATCAAGCTAATCAACTGTTTTATTTATCCGGAGTGCCTGATCCAGTTGGGGGCTCCTCAGCTATTGGTTTATAGTTCATGTGTTTCCTTTCATTTGTATACTTGTCCCTGTGCTTTTTCCAACCTTGGTCTCAACAATTCTCACTCATACAAACCCTCCTCTTTCTCACCAATTGGACTCCTGGAGCTCCACCTGGGGCCTGACCATCACCAAGGAGGCTACCTGGAAAACAGGACCCCAAGAAAGATTTTTTTTCATTTTTTTTTTTTTATGTGTATGGGTGTTTTGTCTACAAGTACGTCTGGGCACCACATGCATACCTGACTCTTGCAAAGACCAGAAAAGGGAGTAGAGTCACAGACAATTGAGAGTTTCCATGTGGGTGCTGGGAATGGAACTTCAGTCCTGTGGAAGAGCATCCAGTGTTCCTAACCACTGAGCCATCTCTCTAGTCCTAAGATTCTTTTTGCTTTCCCAAACACTCCAGTGTTGTTTATGTCTATTTATGAGAATTCAAAACAAATGCAGCAAGTTATGATAAAAAGAGGAAAAACAAGGAAGAGAATTTCATTTGGGTTTTAACCTTGGTGTATGTTAGAATCACCAAGGGAGTTTATAGAAATCTCATTACAGTCTGCATCCTAGATCAGTTGAGTTCACATATCTGACAGCAGCTCCATTTTCTGAAATTCTTCAAATGATTACCAGGTGCACTCAGGAGTTCAAGTCGGTCTTACTGAGAACAAAGAATCTACAGAACAGGTTTGTGACCGAGATAAATGCTTTCTAAATGAGACGGAGACAAGGCAGGAGCATCTGTCATCACACAAAGATGGTAGGTTCAGGGAAAGGAGTAAGTCTGAGAAACATCAAGAGGTAACAGATAGACCTTGTGACAAATGTGGGGTTCACAAAGAAGGGGTTGAGGATGACTTCCTGGTCTCAGGCTTAGCTACACGGAGGAAGCAGAGAGCACTAACTGAAAACAGGGAGCATGTTGAAAAGCTGGTTGGAGAATGGAGCAGGTGGAGAAGTTGCTGGGTGAAGTTAAGATGTAAACAGTTTTGATAGTATTTGAATTCAGCTTGTCCCAGTGTCCTGTTACCTTGTTAACTTCATTGAATACAACTCAGGCATTGCAAACATTTCCCCTATTAATTTATTTTCTTCTTCTGTTTTATTTCTTCTTTCTTTCTTACAAAGGAAAATATTTATTGGGGCTAGCTTACAGTTTCAGAGGTTTAGTCCATTATCATCATGGTGGGACATGGCAGCATGCAGGTACACATGATGCTGGAGAAGGAGCTGAGAGTCCTACATCTTGACCCAAAGGCAGCAGAAAGAACTCTGTGTCACACTAGGCATAGCTTGAACATAGGAGACCTCAAAGCCCAGCTGCATAGTGACACACTTCCTCCACCACGGCCACATCTACTCCAACAAAGTCACACCTTGTAATAGTGCCACTCCCTATGGGGACCATTTTCTTTTTCTGTTTTCTATATCATTCTGATGCTCAGCATAGAGTCATGAAAATTCCATGCCCACCTCTAATTTCCTTTCCCAAATGGTAAATTAATTTTTGACAGTGGTATAATCCTTTGGCTAACCGTTCCTATTAAGTGATTACTGTACAGTTCAATAACTGAAATCTTAACATGATGATTTGGCAGTTCCAAGAGGTTAGTTGAGAACCATAATTTGAGTCCCTATTTTAAAACTATTTCTACTTGGTTTCCTCCACACTAATTCCAGATGCTTCTCACTGTGAAGCCCAGAATTAGTGACTAGTCTTAAGCAAACATTTCATTTAAAACTACCTCCTCACGGGATGGAAAAGTTCCACCCTGAAACTAAAAATATAGCCTACGGTAGGATAATGTTCCAATGTTGAAATCCAGAAGTGTTTTAGATGTCTATAACCCTGATAACATTCAACTGATAATGAGTGTCTCCCGAAGTTAAAGAAGAAGAAGAAGAAGAAGAAGAAGAAGAAGAAGAAGAAGAAGAAGAAGAAGAAGAAGAAGAAGAAGAGATGGCTCAGCCATGGAGCACTTGCTGCCCTTGCAAACGAACCAGGCTTGGTTCCAGTAGCCACACAGAATGGCTCACAACTGTCTAATACTCTAGCTACAAGGTATTGGTTACCCTCTTCCAGCCTCCAAAGACACACACACACACACACACATTATGTGGATACTACACATAAAATAAAAATAAAATAAATTCATTAAAATATATGACATAGAAACCAAAATTGTGAGCTTTGGTATGCGATGGCTAACTGTCCAACTGACTGGTGTCAATATCCCTTGTCTTGTTTGAACACTAATTGGAAATCTGACTAGTTAAACCCTGGGGAAAATGGTGCTTTTGCACACAAAATTTTTCCTAGAGCTTCTTCACATACTCTGTTATAAATTGATGATATTAATAAAATAATGAAGCTAAGACTGAAACCATTGTCCTCTCTCATCCATAGTAACCATCATAACTGTTTATTTAAAAAAAACTATACACAACAATATTTTATCCTAAAATATAATCATTCTTCAGAACTACTCCAAGGAAATAACAGAAGAGAAACCTGCCTCAAATCAAAACATAATATATAGACAACAAAAGATTGTAGGAGCAGCTGAAGGCTTTTAAAGATAATAAGAAATACTGCTGATGGATTATTTATAAAAGAAAGTGAAAACACAATAGAAAACCCAACTTCAGGCTTTAGAAATTAGTGTCAAGGAAGATGCCAAACTTGAAAAGAAATTCTCCCAAAGTGATATTCCCAAATGGGAGTTCCTGGTGACAGTAATAGCTGTGGTTAAATGACAGCTCACTCTAATTCACTCGCTCAAGTAGCAATTTATTTGTTGCTAGTGGTACAAACCCTCGATAACTTCCCATCACCAAATATATCAAGTAATTACCGTGAAGTTCAAGTGCTGAAATCTTAACATGTTTACACAGCAGTTCTAAAGGTTAAAGCTTCTTCGAACCACAGTTGAATACTTATTGAAAAGCCTTTAATCTGTGATTTTAAATGTTGATAATGTTGAATAACTGTAGGTAGGTACATCTTAGTACAGAACATTGGTAAGGTGCTTTTATGTAAAATTATTTGGGGAAAGAAAATAAATCTTCCCATTAAACTTAGATGAATATTATACCCCCAACAAACCCATAAATCAAGAGGCAAGAATCAATGAGAAACGAAAGTGGGCCATCAATCCTGTGAATTTATTTTTCATACCATGGTCAGATTTTATCTGAATAGTATCTGTGGTGGGTAATTCCTTCTTCACCAAAAAAAAACAAAAAGTCTGAGTAAAAAGCTAGGTGGCCCACTAGAGCGTCCCATCCGAGGGAACTAAGGCTAAAGGCAGAGGCATTTCCAAACAAGGAGGAGGGGTGAGTACCAGCTTCAGAATCAAGCCAACCAGGAGCTGCTCTACCTAAGAACCCACTTCACAGCTACTTTCCTATTCTCCAACAGCCCAGGAGAAAGCATCAGGCACATGCTGACTCCCTCTTCAATCAGTAACTCCATCAAAGAGAAGTGTCTCTGCCCGTTATCTAACATTGCAATTCCAGAAACATTATTCTTCAACAGTACTTCCTTCCGGGTCTGACGATCTGACTCCTTCATAATCATTTCTTATTCCCTCTGCTTTTCCTTTCTCTCTTGAACTCACTGCAGAGTAAGAAACCGAGGGTCCTGGGCCATGTCTAATGCTTTAGATTTCCAGCATAACAAAAAAGGAGGTGAGGGCAAGGTAGGACAACAAATCCACGATTCCAACAGTCATATTTTTAGGCAAATAACCATTAAGTGAGAATGTTCAATGTCACCTAACTTGCATCACAGAACAGGACAAAAGAGAGGGATACTTAGAGAAAGAAGGAAGATGTGTCAAGGATTGCTATCAGCAGAGCATCCCCATAAGATAATGACCAGGAAATCTCATGGGGACCTTGATAGTGCTGCTAACCACCATGAACACATCTCTCTCAAACATAGTGTGCCTAACAGTTGATTTTGGCTCTTGTTTTAGTCTATTAGCTTCTAATGCATAGGAACAGTGAGTGTCTCATTTACCTCAGAATCCCAGGACCTAATAGATGGTATTTGGACAAGGATTTCAATAAAGGTTTGTTGGTCTTAACTGAACTCAACTTCCCGCTTTAAAACCCATGCAAGAGGTGATGTTTCCAAGCATTCGGGATTTCAGTCTTCATGACAGTCTCTCAATCCTTTAATACATAATACACTACCACTTTTTTTAGCTTTGAAAGGTCCCAAGTTAGGTGAGAGTCTCCTTTCCTTTGAGAGTTTTCTCCTTCCAAATGAAATACTTCCTTTCACTTCAAGACGTCAAATAACAACAGCATCAGTGACAAAATAAACGATGGACCTCTGACGTACTTCACATTTACAGTGCTCATAACTTCTATTTAATGCCAATACAAGCTCTTTAATTCTTTTTGATTTTCTGTCTCATAAGGAGACCACATAACTGGCCTAACAACCTCTCTCATTCTTAGAAAGAAGTGCCCCCCTGCGTTGACCAAAGTCCTCTAGCCTCAAGCACCATACTCAGTTGGCACGGACACTAGCCGTGGCTAGTACTGAGAAATTTTGATTCTATCACTTTATGCCTCTGGGTTCACTGTGAGTAGCACTTGGCTGGCTCTAACTTATTGTGCTAGCATCTGTCACTGGCACTGTTGTGGGTGGATATTAGTCATTTCAAGGAATTCAATTCAAATCAAGGGACTAAGATGATTTCTTGGAATTTGGGGAGAAACTTTCAAAGGCTCACCTCTTGATATGCTGGAGAGGGAGAATACTTTTATGTTTTAGGTGTCTGGAGATCAGAATTCATACCTTACCAGTTTAGCCTCTGAGTTCCTTCTTCTGAAAGTATGGGCAGGACCAGAGGATAAACCGTGAGAGTTACTTGGGATTGGGACCAGCTCTGTTTCAACAGATGGTGATGATGCTGCCAACTGACCAAGCAACCCCAAATAATTAGGGGCTGCAGCCTCGGGGATGGTGAAAGTGACAGCTACTGCTCATATTTCCCCTAGCTTTTAGGGGTGCCCTGCTTACAAGCACACACTTACCTCTGGGAGTCAGGAAATAGGAACCACATTCCAGATGATGGAGGATAAAGAGGCAGGAACAGTTGAGTAATTTCACTCAGAGCGAATGAAACAAAGGCATGACCCAAGCTACTTTTCTACCACCTTAAATATGGTAGACTTTTAATATTTAATGTGAACTCAGAAGTTGAGATTCTGTCCTCTGATTTTTTTAAATATTTAATTCCTTTCCAAAACTCAACTGTCAAAGTGGCTTCGCTCTTGGCTGTTTCTCTTAATGGAAATAAATTCAAAGAACACATGCTGAGATCAGAGGAGACTTAAGGTAGGGAGAGCAAAGAAAGCAGTACTAAATGCAGAACTGGACAAAGTCAGTGTAATGAGCCCAGTGGCAAGAACTGGCGAGAGACGGGGGTCCGGGGAGCACAACTCAGCCAAACGGTCTAACATAGCCACAGAATGAAGACAGCTCAGATGGGGAGACAACACCGCACGGTGCAGAGATTTTTCCAGAATGCAGCGGATGGAATCTCGTCTTGCTTCTTCTCAGCTGAGAATCTTGGCCTCTCTTGAATCTGCATCTCATCCATAATGTTGGATGTTCCTAACTTTTATAACTGTCCTGAGGAGTACAGAAAATGCTCCCAAAGCATGCTGGCAATACTTCAACAAAACAGGCATGAAATGAATGTACGCAACTAGAATCATCACAGTGAGACACCCTCTCACTGTGTCCATCACCAAAAGCAGCTGGGATTATGGAGAACACAGGAAGATGGTCAAAAAGAACAAAAGTGTGTGAAAATGGGGCTGGGGACCTTAAGGGGCAAAAGGTATTAATTTTATAATTGACAGCATACTGAATTAAATATTATCCTTTTGCGGTGAATAACCTATTTACCGGGGGTTGCGGTATTTTGACATAAAAAATACTAAATTGTTTTTAAGACTAGTATTATGACCTCTGTTGTCATGCAAAGGTCACTTGACAGTATATTCTGGCTGTTTGAAAGGAGAGCTAGATGCATAAAGGCAAACAGTCACCCGCTGTAATCATTTCAGATAAAAAACGAAGCATGAAATGAGACCAGCCAATATATTCCAATCACAATATACTTCCAAGGACTCAGAATTATTAGAAATTACAGTAAGGAAGACCGCCTTTGAGGAGTGAGATATCTGGATAATTTTCTCCTGTATGTTTTAAAATGAATTTTTAAAACAGGTCTCCAACCTGAAATGCAAACACTAATACATCCATTTGTTATTAACTTTAAATACCTTTGTCCATTGTGGAAACGTTTCTTCATCAAAGACAGGCTAGGCACACAGGGAAAATAGATTTTTAAATAAGTTTTGCAGTACTGTTCAAAGAAGTTGAGATAAATATTCCAAAAAGTTTAGGGATAGCAAATACCATTTTCCTTCTAAGTCCCAACTTCGCCAAAGGATAATCCAAAAGCGTGCGTGTTGACAAGACCTATAAAAACAGCCAAGGCAGCCAACAGATTATGTAAGTCTAAAGACAAGTGGAAGAGGAGATATAAAACTGAGAAGTACGAGAAAGTTTGTTCTCTGAGGTTTTTTTTTTTTGTTCTTTTCCAAAATTAATATTTAGAATGCACTAAAATATTCTGATGTCCTAGAACTCCAGCAATCACTCTGTGGGAACACAGATTATATTTACCTATGTACTTTTCCCATCTTACTTCCCACATCTACTCTCAAATAAGGGAAGTGGACAGCTGGAAAGCAAAGGGTGCAATCTGTCAAGAGAGAGGCTTTCAAGGGAAGCTGATAGTCACTATCTTGGTAATGGTTGGTGTCGTACTGTTCTCCAGGGAAGCCGAATATACATGATGTAATGCAATATCTCTTTAATAAGGAAATTGGCTCATTAGGTTATAGAGTGACGGGGGAGCCCCACGATGTGCTGTCCCCAAGCTGCGAAACCATGAAAACTCATGATACAGGAAAGTCCAGATCTGAAGATCTGAGAGCAAGGACTGCCAAGTCCAAGGTAAGGGGAGACTGGATGTCCCCACTGACAGAGAAAAACAAAGTGTCTCTTCCCTCCATTGTTTTGTTCTATCTCAGTTGTCCACTGACAGGACGGTGTCCACCCACATGAAGGAAGGCTGCCATCATTCCTCAGTCCCCCAAATCAGCTGCTGACATTTTCCACAAGCATACTCACAAACAGATATGTTTAACCTGCTCTCTAGGCATCCCTTAGCCCAGTTGGGTTGACATATAATTGACCATTAAAATTAATTAAAAATAATTCCTAATCATCATCATTTTCATTATTTTCTATGAAGGAAGTCAAAACTTTAAGGACAGACCCCGATGATAAGTTTTAGGCCTCCTGAAGATCTCTCTGCTATTGCAACAAACCAAATGAGACCAGATTGGAAAGCCCAGGTTTAAAAGGGAAAGCGCGCCCAGGAGGTTCCCCGCCCGGCAGAGAGGAGATGAGGACTCAAGACCGGAATAACAACGAGTCTGTTTTCTGGGATGTCACTTATATATCCCCTGTAGGAGCTGGCCTGAGCCTCTCTGGGGGGAGGAGCTGTGTTTGGTGGGCTTTGAAGGGGCAGGTTTAGGGAAAGAGATGGGGAAGGGAGCCGAGGTGGATCTTCCACCAGATACCTTCCAAATATTCCAGACTCTTTGGGTATAGGAATGCCAGGGTGCCAGGGGTTGAGGTGGAGCTCCTACCCAAAAACCCACAAGAAAATGGAGAAAAGAACCTCTTTAGAGAGCAAGGAAACTAAGGGCCATGGCTGCCTGTGAGCTGAAGATGAAGTAACCTTGACCAGTGAAATGTTACAGCTGCTTGGAGGCAGTGGGGGGTCGTGGGATCCCCTCTGTACACACTATAGCACCCTGTGGGGGGGGGGCGGTTTCTCAGTTTGTCAGATTTCTGAGAAAGCAGACTCTTTAATAAATTGTAAGAATGCGCCAAGTGGACTTCTCAGGAGCTGCAAGATGGACAGAGGACATTCTATACCAGAAAATGATAACACAGTTAACATTTAGCTATACAATGTAGTAAACACAAAAATAGCCACCTAACACCTTAAATGTGCTACAGAGAGCTTCCAGATGTGACATGACAAGAACAATCACTGAGCAGGTTGTATTTATGTATTTAGTAATATATATATATATATATGTGTGTGTGTGTGTGTGGTATATATTATATATTAAATGATATATATAATGTATATGTATTTAGTAATATATTATAAGTAATATATGATATTATATATGTATTAAATAACATTATAATATATGTATTATGTGACATTATTATATGTTATATATATGTACTAAATAAGTATATAGTAATATATGTGTATTTAGTAATATATAAAATATATATATAAAATAACACTTATTTTGCTGAATTTATGTTGGTAATATGAAAGAACAAGTTGTGTGTGTATAACAATAATTATAATTTAAAAGGCCATGAATTTGAAAGAGAAGGAAGGTTGTATGAGGGGAATAATTATATTATAATTTCAAAACATAAAAAGTATTTCAAAACATAAAAAGTATTAAACATAAAGCAAATAAACTTCTTAATTTACACATAAAACAGCCATTAACAACCATTCTCAGTGGCTATTTATTATTACTATTATTATTATTATTATTATTATTACTTGAGACAGGCTCTCATTACATATTCTTAACTGGCCTAGAACTTACTATGTATAGCAGACTGTCCTTGAATAAACTCAGAGATCCAACTACCTCTGCCGCCTGAGTGCTGGGATTAAAGGTGTGTGCTACCATGCCAGGTCTCTCAGGGGCAAACCTTTACTGATAAAGAAGGATTAGACTAGTTTTTAAGGCTTTATCTTTGATTAATCAAATTAAGAAATAGCTCATTGGTGTTCATACTAGGCTTCCTGAGAAATTATTTGGTACAAAAATGATTCCAAAGAAAATCAAGAGAAAGTGAAGCAGATTTAAAGGAGCAAGTTACATCATTCCAAAGAAAAGAAATAAAACTATATTTCATTTTAACTGACAAATATTCAAAGAAAAATAGAGACAGAATTGAAAAGTTTGGTCCAGGTTTTTTTTTAAGAAGGAAGAAAAAACAATACATTTGATAACATGTTTCAATATAAACAATTACAATAGCAAAGTTTTTTCTTCAAAATATCTTCTAGATTGACTTTTCATGCCACAATTTTGAAATAAATGAACATACTGCAAAACCCCACATCTACAAATGCACATTTTCTGAAGAGTCATCATGCCTTCTTATTCCTCCCTGCCTGATTTAGGAATTACTAAGTATTTAGAATATTTTTACATGACAACAAATTCTTCTCTTTTATACTTATTAAGTCAGCCTCAGAGCATGGATAGTTGTGTGTGTCTGTGTCTGTGTCTGCATGTGTTTGTGTATGTGAATGTATCATAATACAACCCAATTCATATCATTCGAAAGCATGGCTTGGTTTTGGGGCACAGTGTGTTGTAGACAAGAACCCCCAGAAAGAAGCTGCCTACACAGACTGATCAATTTCTCTCAAGCTATCCTTAAGCCCTCTGAAGAGCCACTCCTGGCCCACCTCTGTGTCAGATCTAATATTCTGATAAACAGTTAAAAGCATGTGCAATGTATTAACAGATCTCAATTCTCACCAACTAAAGAGCTAAGAGCACATCAGATAGAGTCTGAGGCCTATAGCAGAGAGTCTTATCTCTGCTGTCCGTCACAGCCATGTATCTTAAATTGCCTTAATTTATAACTTTCTTTGTTCTACTACTATAAAAACTCCATGAAAATGCTTCCACATTGGAACATTATATTTGAGGAGACCTAAATATATGTTCCCAAGCCAGGCTCACTCAAATTTGGCTCCAGAATAAACTAGCTCTCATTCCTTTTGAAGTGATGGTTTTCTTTTTTTTTTTTTCATTGACAGTATAGCACAAAAAAAAATCTGGATTCTAGCTCAATCAGTCTGCAAATGCCTTGCTATATTGGTTTTCTTCATTTTGAATAACAGCCCATTCTCTGTCATTCTTTTCTATAACCTTCTAGCTTATTTCTACCGAGAACTTTATCAAAAGCTGAAAATACTAGGTTTCTCCTTGATGGGAATTAAAAGCCTCTAGAACTGTGTAGTAGCAAGAATCTGAGGTGATGAACTTTTCAAAGGTCATCATGGCTCATGCTTTTAGGTCCCAGTCACTACAGTCAGGAGACTGCTTTTTGATGGCTGTGGTGAGAAAGACATTACGGTAGAAGTGTGGTATAGAGACAGTTGTTCATGTTAGATTTCTGAGGCCAAATAGAGGCAGCAGATTGTTTATTCCAAAACAGGGAAGGACAGACACAGTGGGAAAGGGTTATCTGCAAAAAGGGAAGGGACTACTTGGAGTTTGTTTAGGGGTCTGGGGAATGGGACATTAAATGCAGCTCCAGGGGTTATATGCAATCTCTTCTTCCTGAAGTTATCTGTCCACACAAGGCCATTTTATCTTTAGAAACTACAATCGGGATGCAGGTGATAGTGGCTGACTGAGTTAGGCAATGCCAGTGAGGGGAGAGGGCCTGGAGTGTCAACACAGGCAGGGGATTTTGGCAAGCCTTAGGGGAACAGAAAGTTCCTTGGTCTGGGTCTGACAGAATTTGTTCAGGGTTTATTCCAACAGTTCACCTTCTAGTGACCAACAAATAAAAGAAGGGGCTAACGAGCACCATGATTCCCTTGAGAATTCACCAGTTCCCTAAAACGTCCCATGAGGCCTACCTCCTCATGGGACCAAGATGGGAGCCAAGCCTTAAACATGGGCCTTTGTTGAACCTTTCAGACCCAACCACAGCAAGCATATATAGTGCAATGCTTGTTCAATGGTCAGGGTTCCATACAAAATAACATCTAATAAAATACTGCAAAAAAGTTTGGGGGAGCCGGGCAGCGGTAGCACATGCACTTAATCCCAGTACTCGGGAGGCAGAGCCAGAAGAATCTCTGTGAGTTCAAGACCAGCCTGGTCTACAGAGCGAGATCCAGGACAGGAACCAAAATTACATGGAGAAACCCTATCTCAAAAAACCAAAGGGGGAAAAAAAGTTTGGGGAATGAACAAGGTAAGTGATAACCTTTTCCTAACAACGTGGTCAGGAATCCATTCGACTCAGGGAAAAGGAGATGAGGCTCACTTAAATTACTGTAATATTCCCAAAAATTCTAGATCTACCAGCTGAGAAAGAGGAACCTTGACTGTAGCTGACCTAAGAATCTCCCATCAGACATATACCATCTCAGAATACGAGACTCTGACAGAGCTGGTCTGAAATTAAGATAAATAGGGCAGAGCCATTTCATATATATCTAAGCACAGACAAAGACAAGGCCACTGTTCTACCCACAAAATGCCAAATACCCCATCTCTTGACCAAAATGAGGCCTGTGCCTTTTTACTGGCACAGCTTTATTCTCTTATTGCAGTTTTATCCTTCAACAGATAAGTTCCTGAAACACCCTAACCGTAACTTTTTAACCCTTCTAACAGCACCAAGTCTACAATAAATCCAGGCTCCATTCAACCCTACCTGCAGCCAGAGTCCAAGTCCTATAAATATTCTTTCCCATGAGCCTCTTGGTGTTTGTTTTTTTGCCCTCACTGCAAAGACAAACCAACTTTTCTCAATTCCAAGAGTGTGGAATGCTCCTGGTGGACAGTACTAACGAGGAGTGGAATGGAACAAAACATGAAAGAAAGCTAAAAAGCCAGGCCCTGGAATGGTTACAAAATATTAGTTGTCAGATACTTTGCTGATGGAAAAACTCAAATCCAGCATCCCTCGACCCACTCCACCAGGCCAGGCACTGTGCTGTTTTTCATTTAGTCCCCCCAGCAACATTACCCCTCTGTATAGATAGGAAAACGGGATTACTGGAATAACTCATTCAAGGTCACACAGATAATGAACAATAAAATTAAACTCAGACTTAGGCATTATACTGACCTCTCTCCTGAGGGCTTATTCAAAGGATGTTAAATTTTTAAAGAACTGAAATCTCTAAACTTTCGTGACAAAGACACTGTGTTCTATGAGAGAAAAGCAACCTTCAAGTCCAAGATAAGCATTTCCACATCTGTTCAGAACATCCTGCAGGTCTCCCGGCTCTGCCAACGCCATTCTTCCCCCCGTTCTGTTCTTCAAAGTGGCTTACTCACTGGCACCAAATTTGCATCACAAAGCCAGTTCTCCATTGGTACATTCTTTTTAAGCTAGAAGCCTGTCTTTCTGGCTGCGGAAGTGTTTCTCAGCTAGTGGGTCCTGCCAAAGGGAAGAGCCTTTATCCTTCCAACAATGCAACAGACTATTTCTCCAACTGCGTCCAGGCATTCCTCGGCCATCCCTGAAGGGGCTGAATTGACAAAACATCTCCTTCCTTTCTGGACTAATAATAACCTAGGAACAGTCACACCCGGAGCTAAGATGGGACTGAAATCTGCTGCGGGATACAGGCCCTGCAAGAGATCAAAAGAAAAGCCAACAATGTAACACAATGTAACAGCCCCTCAACCTGTGATCCTACAGCTTTGCTCTTCTTAAGGTGGACTCTGCCGGTTTCCGTGGGAGATGAACAGTTGCCCTCAAGCGCAACTCAGGTAGGTCACTGACTAGAAGATAAGGATGTTTCTGAGGCACTTGGCCCATGTGGAACGATACAAGCAGACAATAGGTCATGGGGCTCTTTTCCATATCATCAACTTGGCTTCACAAGTTGGTACAAAATGGATGCTTACTGTAGTGCAAAGGAAGGAGGCTCAAGACCACACTTCAGGGATATAATTTCCTGTTTGGACCGGACTTGAATGACATAAGTAAGATGGTCTCACAAACCAAAAAGCCTGGGAAAGTTCCTGAAGTTGCCAGATAGGAAGATCCATGGAGCGGAAGAGGATCCCCGAGGCACTTTCATTTCTCTCCAAAAAGCCTACCTTCAAACACTGTTTCCTCCTCCGTGATTGAGTCCACCCTATGTGCTGGGTGAAATACGCATTTCACAGAGCTCACTAATCCTCATGCATATTTAACCACAGATTAAGGAAACACAAACATTATTATGTGAGGGAAATAAAAACATCACTATACTACCTATGACATCACTTACTGTACAAAGTCTTCCTGTCTGTGAGGGAGTCTGGTAAGCACGGATCTGCACTGTATCACCTCACTTTGCTATTAACCATTTCATTAAACACAAAACTCAAAAGCTGACCAAAGCTTACATTTGTTAAGTTGCAATTTAATCTCTCTAACCTGCATCTCTCCACAACCCATGACTTTTAAAGGAGTCTTAAAACAAGACAATGAGGACTCTGAAGTCACCTGTACTCCACTTCTCATTATAATGTTAAAATGGCCATCTAGTTATGGTGGGCAACCAAGAGCATCGCCAACGGTCTATTATTTGAGATGCCTTTGATGCCTCCCTGACCAATATTTGCAGGGAGGCCTAGCACTAAGACTTTCATTCAATAGTTCATGTCCTGTCCTGTCACATTCCACTATTAATTACCCTCTAGCTACTTTTTCTTTTTCTTGAGCTGTGAAATCGTAGGTTTTCGTGTTCAATACGTGGCACAACCATTGTACACACGAACTACTCTGGTTGCCTATCAAAGATCAAGCCCGTCAAAATCCAGCATGGATGGGGAGAAGCTCCAAAACCCCACCCTAGCTGAGGAGCTGTTGGCACTTGGTGACTGATTTGGGAGGAGACTCGTTTTTCTTTGGGGATGTAGCCACTGATAGACTGTCCCTGCTCCAGTGAATGGCCCCACACCCATGCATGCACCTACTGGAACTAATTGAATAAAGTGGTTTATATGTTTCATTAACACGATGTTGGAAGTAGAAGGAAGTGAGGAATCCAGGGAGAACTGGAGAGGGAAGCTGAGGGTAAATGGGATCAAAATGCATTGTATATTTATGCATGAATTTTTTGAAGAATAAATTTAAGTTATTATTGCCATGACTTAGGTTTATTCCAAACTGTTTCTGATTCTGAGGTTCGGTTTTGTGTATTAGTTACTTTTTTACATCTGGTTTTATTTTCTTACATTTTCCTTCTGAAATTTAGATCTCTAGTTCCCAGAAACCCTTGAAGATCCTTGAGGTTTCTGCTAAAAGAAGCTCCAGGAAGAAACATACTGTAGCAAATGACTAATCTCAATGGCAAGATTTTAGTACCTAAAAAGTATGTTCTCATGATGGTAACATATCTATTCAAAATGAAAATAATTCTAACTTGCCAACTTTCCATACTCATCAGCCGTTCAGATCATAGATTACAGTTAATGCTTATTTTAAAACACGTGCAATAACATTTGATATAAACAGATCTAGCCTCCATCTGTTGTTCCTTGTCCCCACCAAGAACAGCTGCCCATCCATCTATTTCCCTCCCTTGCTTTCTGCAAGAAATGAGGGCAGACTTTGGCTTTGGCTTTTGTTGTCTGGAATCTTTTCTCTATGGTTGAGAAGCAGGACTCTTGGTCCCTTAACAAAGAAATGACATCTGCATCCTCAGGCCTGTCCTTGGTCTACTCAATGAATGTAGAAAATTCATTCTGCACAGATCTAGTGTCAAAACCTCTTGGCGTCTCCTCCAACATGCAAGACTATACTATAAGAGAAACTTTGTTTAAAACAATGTTGCAAACATCTCTATTTTTCTTGCTTTTGTGATAAGTTTGGTGAGTGGTGTTCACTGGGCAGCAAGGAGCAGAGTCCTGAGTAGAAACTAAGGCCTTAATGCAGTCATCACGTGAGAAGTCAGGCAGCAAGCTGGAGCAGAAAATCCAGTGTCCTCCTTATAACTCATCTTGCCTCCTGTTTTAAGCATGTTTCCTTCTTAAAGAAACAGCCACCATAATTATTTGGCCCACTTTCTGTCTTTTCTAACAAAACAGAAATAGCAGAGTAAGGTTCCAGCTTTCTAAAATGGCAAAGAAAAGGTTCATAAAAGCTCATGTAGAGATAAAACGACCAAAGACGTTGTCTATACTCCACATTAGAAATATAATTAGCACAATCATGTCCAGACAAGCCTGCTCTTTGTATTTTCTTTTTTTTTCTTTTTTTATCATTATTTTATTATTTTATTTTATTATTATTGAGATTTTCTATTTATTTTACATAAATTATTTTACAAAAAAATGCACCCCCAGCCTTTCCCCACAACCCACTCCCCATTCCCACCTCCTCCAAAGCAGGGTCTCCCATGGGGAGTCAGCAGAGCCTGGTACATTCAGTTGAGGTAAGTCTAAGCTCCTCCCTTCCTGCACCAAGGCTGAGCAAGGTGTCACATCTTAGGCACTGGGCTCCAAAAAGCTGGCTCATGCACCAAGGACAGGTCCTGGTCCCTCTGCCTGGGGGCCCCCTAAACAGTTCAAGCTAATCAACTGTCTCACCTATCCACAGGGCCTAGTCCAGTACCATGGGGACTGCTCAGCTATTGGTCCACAGTTCATGCATTTCCACCAGTTTGGCTGGCTGTCTCTGTACATTTTCCCATCATGATCTCGATGTCCCTTGATCACAGAATCCCTCCTCTCTCTCATCGATTGGACTCTTGGAGCTGAACCTGGCACCCAGCCGTGGATCTCTACATCTGCTTCCATCAGTCACTGGATGAGGACTCTATTATGACAGTTAGGGTATTCAGCCATCTGATCACTGGAGTAGGCCAATTCAGGTACCCTCTAGACTATTGCCAGTAGTCTAAGGTGGGGTCATCCTTGTGGACTCCTGGATACTTCTCTAGCACTCTGTTTCTCCCTATTCCCATGATGTCTTCATTGATCATGGTATCTCTTTCCTTGCTCTCCCACTCTGTCCCTGTTACAGCTTGAACCTCCCATTCCGCTATGTTCTCATCCCCCATCCCTTTCCCTTCTTATGTTCTTAAGAAATTAGTTGCTCCAGAGTTAACTTTTATGGAGATATCACTATGCATAAAGATGACAGTGTTTTTATTTCTGTTTAAAAAAGAAAAAAAAAAAAAGCGCTCCAGAGCAGGTCCATTGCAGTACCGTTAGGCATCACTAAAACTTTCACTTCCCCTCCCATCCATGTAATGAGAGTGAGAATGCTCTGTCTCTACATGGATAGTAGGAATGCTGGCTGGTTTTTGTCAACTTGACACAAACCTAGACATATCTAGAAAGAAGAGATCTTAACTGAGAAAAATGTCTCCATAAGATCAGCCTGCAGGCAAGTCTGTAGGGTAATTTCTTGATTAATGAGTGATATGGAAGGGTCCCACCTACTCTGGGTGGTACCAGCCCTGAGCAGGTGACCCAGAACGGTAGAAGAAAGCAAGCTGAGCAAGCCCTTGGGTGAGGGAGCCAGTAAGCCGCATCCCTCCGTGGCTTCTGCTGCAGCTCCTACCTCCAGGTTCCTGTCCGGATTGAGTTCCTGCCCTGACTTCTCTCTGTGATGGGCTGAAGTATAAGATGAAATAAACTCTTTCCTCCCCAAGTTGCTTTTGGCCATGGTATTTTATCGCAGCCATAGAAACTCTAACTAAGACACTAGATCATATACAATCTGGTGACCAGCGTCCCTAATATCCTTATTTCCTCAGCCTTCTACGTCTTCCTTAAATCCAGCTCCCGCCATCTCAGGGCACTAGTTCCAGGTCTCAGGCCCTCCCAGCACACATCATTTTTTTGCGGCTTATTCCTAAATTGGTTCTCAGACCATGCTCACAGTCACAGCCCAGTTTCATTCCATAAATATAGGTCACAAACGGCCTCTATTCAACCTTTAATTCTGAAGAGCAATAGAGGAATTTGGCCTGGGAGCTGAGTTTTCTGAGTCCCGCCTCTTCTCCCATCACCTCTGCCTCTTCTGAGCCCCTTTGTATTAGAAGTGCCCACTGCCTTCTCACCATCAGCCCTTCACGAGCTTAGAAACACGTAACTAGCATTTGCCTGATGGTAAGAAAATGGGATTTCCTCGGGGTAGTGTGTTTGCTCTGCACAAGACCTAGCACCATTCTGTTGAAAAGATGGGTG
Source organism: Peromyscus leucopus (assembly GCF_004664715.2). Classification (NCBI taxonomy): domain Eukaryota; kingdom Metazoa; phylum Chordata; class Mammalia; order Rodentia; family Cricetidae; genus Peromyscus; species Peromyscus leucopus. The sequence continues at coordinate 49,676,293 of NC_051070.1, forward strand.
GGTTTTTTGTTTGTTTGTTTGTTTTGTTTTTTGAGTGTTTGTCTGGTTTTGAATTTGGTGTTTGTGGCTTTTTGTTGTTTTGTTTTGTTTCATCTTTCACTTTAGAACACTGAGAAAGTATTAATTAAATTATTAATGCCTTTTACTGAGTTGGTGTGAGAGAAGCTAGAAACCATTTAAGAGATAAGAAAACAAAGAACATAGCTGAGTCCAGGACCATTAAAGGACCAAGTGTTTATGGTTTAAGGCATTTTAAGATGCTAAAAACTGATTAAAGGAAACCAGAAAGTTGTTTGTGTAAATGAGACCATAAATGTCCCTAAAAGATACCAGGTATCATATTTTGAGTTCCTGCCCTGACTTCTCTCTGTGATGGGCTGAAGTATAAGATGAATATATATATATGCTAGAGAATGTTGAACTTCACATGACAGGGACTCTGTTTTCAGTGGCTTGAATAAATGAGGAAGCTTGTGAGATAATGGATGGAAGAGTCAGTCAACGGTGCCGCGGTCAACACAGGGGAATGGGCTCCAGCACGACTGCCATATTCACTCTCCTCTGAATTCTATTCATAAATTACACCCCCAGGTCACCTTTCCTCATCCAGCCAGGACCGCTTACCACCTTGTTTCTGTCCAACAGTAGAGCTGATCTTTCTCCCAGTTGACTCTTGTAGCCCTGTGCCTCCATCTAGACCTGGTACTATGACTGCAGAAATGCCACTTGCTTGTTGGATTAAGGGGACTGGGATCCACCAAAAGCTAGGGATGCAGTTGATTCTCCTTGATCTTGGAACTGCATGGAGTAAGGCTGATACCTGAAGCAAATCAGGGCCTGGTTTGCTTCAGTGAGTTGGCGATAGAGGACAGACAGTCTATGGAACCCACTGCAATAGTGTGATGATCCCAAATGTGGGTTCTGGGGTACAGGAAACACCATTCAAATGCTAGCTTCCATCATTAGCCACATCTAGTCTCTCTGTGCTTTAGTTGTGCACCCAAAGATCAAGATAGTGCACAAAGAAGTGGGGTCAACATGCGGAAAGAACCAATAGTCAATGGATGATATCGCAATGAGTGTTCCGAAGACCAATATTCCTAACATCCCTGGTGATGTCGGTTATGGATATTATCCTTACCATCAGTATTCACTGCCGTGGTTTCTTCAGTAGAGCCAACTAATTCTTTATCTAATTTGAAGACATGGGAGATTTTTTAGGCAGCTAAGGAATTAAGGCTCATAAACTGAGCTTATAAACCTACACACTTAACAAGGCTTATAAACTACTCCACCATGAAGGGATTTCTGAGAATAAACAAGGCTATTGCTCCCCTCCCTCCTAAGGGAAGCAGTGACACAGGCCTCAGCAGCCCGTCCATTTCTTATGACTGCTCTAGATGAGTCTCTCACTAACACATAAAACATCCTTCAGGCCCAAACTCCTGTTTCTTTAGAAAATTGCAGCTCTGTCATACAGGAGCTAGCTATTCTTAAGTGGACTCATCTCCCAAGTGCTCCTAGTATCCAATGGTACTAGAGTATACAGAGATTTCCCCAAGGAGGGGAACTTGATTAATTAGGATGGTTCCTAACCCCTTAGCTTTTTTTTATCATGCTATGGTCCTACACATGAAAGAAGTGAACCAGTGCATCCTAAGGATATTTTTTCCTTACTATATATTGAAACTAAGCCCTCTACCAGCCCACTATACAATCCCAGTTAAGTACAAGTTGGTTATAGGTTTAAGAATTGGGCCTATGAATTAATCTTGATTATAAACTTGAAGGAACTTAGAGCCACATGGAAACAAACTTCTAGGCATGTCTGTGAGGGAGTTTCTAGACTGGGCAAATTAAGAAGTGAAGACTGTATATGAGCGAGAATTGTTGAAACCAAGGTTGGATAAAGCCCAGGGACAAATAGCCAAACGAATGGAAACACATGAACTATGAACCAAAGGCTGAGGGGCCCCCAACTGGATCAGGCCCTCTGAATGGGTGAGACAGTTGATTGGCTTGTTCTGTTTGGGAGGCATCTAGGCAGTGGTACCAGGTCCTGTGCTCATTGCATGAGTTAGCTGTTTGAAACCTGGGACTTATGCAGGAACGCTTGGCTCAGTCTGGGAAGAGGGGACTGGACCTGCCTGGACTGAGTCTACCAGGTCGATCTCAGTCCTCAGGGGAGGCTTTGCCCTGGAGGAGGTGGGGATGGGGGTGGGCTGGGGGGAAGGGGAGGGGGCAGGAGGGGGGAGAACAAGGGAATCCGTGGCTGATATGTAGAACTGAATGGTATTGTAAAATAAAATAAAAGGAAAAAAATATTTAAAAAAAAAAAAAAGAAGTGAAGACTGACCCTAAATGTGGCTGGTACCATTCCATGGGCTGGGATCCTAGACTGAATCAAAAGGAGAAAGTGAGCTGAGCACCAGTGTTCATCACTCTCTGCCTCCTGCCTGCCTGCAGATACAGTGTGACCATGCTGTCCCTGAAACTGTGAGTCAAAATAAACCTTCCTTCTTCCTTCCTTAAAATGTGTTTGTCAGTTATTTTGACCCAAGAACATATAAAGCAACTAACACGGTACCCTTTTCCATATCTAAGAACTCTCCTCAGCTCTCAAGGACAGTAGTTACCTGTCTTCTTCTCATCTCTCATGTGCCACACTTCCCTACATTTTGGAGATCCTCCTGTAGATGTAACCAGCCATCTTATTAAATAAGAAACACAGAACAAATGCAAAGAAGAAAGCCAAGAGATCAGAGCGAAGAGCCTTACCTGTCTGCTGCACTAGCCTCTTCAGTCAAGAGACCTACTTCCTGTGTTTTTGTCTTTATATAGACTTTCTGTTCTGCCTTCTCATTGGTTGTGAACCCAACCACATGACTGCCTCATCCTGCCTGTCTGTACAGACCTCCAGGTCTTCTATGGTTGGTATTGAGATTAAAGGCATGTGTCTCCAGTGCTGGCTGTATCCTTGAACACACAGAGATCTACCTAGCTCTGCCTACCAAGTACTGGGATTAAAGGCATGCACCAGCTTTTGCTATGGCTCTAATAGCTCCGACCCCCGGGGCAACTTTATTTATACAAATCATATTTTAGTACAAATAAAATATCACTATATCCTCCTCATCACCCCCCTGACTATTTCTCTCTTCAGGGGAATTCTGCTTTTAGCTTGAGAAAATCTTTAAGCCTTGGGAGGGTCTGGCATATTTATCTTCATTCCTATATTACTCAGATTTCTGATATTATGACAAAGTTCCTGAGGTAATCAACTTATAAAGAAGAAAAGTTTGCTTAGACTCACTATTTCAGAGGCCTCCATTACTAGCTAGTTCATCTCATGGCTTTGAGTCTGTTTGTGGTGAGGTAGAAGACCATGATGAGACATATGGGCTTGAGAAAAGTTGCTCCCCTTGTAGCTAAGGAACAGAAGAAATGAGAACAGAACTTGGCTTCCAATAGTCCTTTCAATGGCATACCCTCAATGACTAGAAGACCTCCATAGACTCAGACAGCTCTGGCGCCATTATAGGAGCCATCCTCTTTAAAGATGTGCTCTCAGTGCTGTAGCCCCATGGGCTAGAGATTAAGCTGAGCCTTCCAGTGGTTCCTCAGTACTCCTCACCCTTTGTAGTGGTGTGAGTAAGAATGCTCCCCCATCGGCTCATAGATTTGAATGCTTAGTCATTAGGGAATGGCACTACTTGGAAGGGACTAGGGAGTATGGCCTTGTTGGAGGAAGGATGTCATTGGGGATGGGTTTTGAAGCTTTCAGAAGTCCAAGCCAGGCCTAATGTCTCTCTTTTCCTTCCTGCTTTCTGCAAATCCAGGTGTAGAAGTCTCAGCTACTTCTCCAGCACCATGTCTGCCCAAGTGCTGTCAAGCTTCCCATCATGAGGATAATGGACTAAACCTCTAAAACTATAAGCAAGCCTCAATTAAATGTTTTCCTTTATACAGGTCACTATGCCCAGCCATGTAACCTCTGATCTACAATTTGCCCTGCCCACAAGATATGCTGGGACAAAGGTGGCACAGATATTGTGGGAGTGGCCAACCAGTGGCTGGTCTAGCTCGAGATCCATACTGTGAGAGGGAATCCACCTCTGACACAGCCTGGTGGGCCAGGACCCAAAGGTTCAATATCCCAGAGACCTAGGATAGAAACAAACATGCCTGGCAAATAAAGGGGCGGGGGGGGGGGGGGAGTCAATGAAGTGATTCCTAATGATATTTCACTATACTCATAGATCATTGCCTAGGCCAGTTGTCATCAGAGAGGCTTCACCCAGCAACAAATGTAAATAGATGCAGAGGCCCACAGTCAAACATTAGGCAGACCTCGGGAAATCCTGTGGAAGAGGAGGAAAAAGGATTGTGGGAGCCAGAGGGACCAAGGACAGCACACAAAAGAAAACCCAAATAGTCAACTAACTTGGGCTCATAGGGTCTCACAGAGACTGAACTGCCAGAGAGCCTCCTTGGGATTGACCTAGGCCTTCTGCACGTATGTTACAGTTGTGTAGCTTAGTCTGTTTGTGGGACTCCTAACAGAGAGAGCAGGGCCTGTCTCTGACTCTGCTACCTGCTTTTGGGACCCTTTCCTCCTACTGGATTGCCTCATCCAAACTTGGTTGGGGAGGAAGGTGCCTAGTCTTGCTGACTTGGTGTGCCATGGCATGGCTGATGTCCATGGAAGGACTGCACTTTTCTGGGGAAAGGGGAGAGGGAGTGGATGGGGCGGAGGTTGGGAGGAGGGAGTGGGAAAGAGGAGGAGGGATCTGTGATTGGACTGGGAAGAAATTAATTGATTAATTGGTTAATTTTAAAAAAGAGTTACCATGGTTACAGTGTCTCTTCACAGCAATAGAACACTGATTAAGACAACCTTCCAGCTCTCTGAAGGGCTTGTCTCACCACACTGCCTCTGCCCCTGCTCTCCCTATCTGTTCCTGAAAGCCTTCTCTCTTATTCTGCTGAAGTCAGTTCTAGTAGTTTCTGAAAAAAACAGTGAACTTCAAAATGTTTTTGGGGGGATGGGTTTGTTGGGTTTTTTTTCCCTCTTAATGTTAGATGGAGGATGGATGGCATCTGGGATTTGAAGAATCATTCAAGCTTGAGCTCAGAACCCAGCTCTGCTCTAGCTGTGTGGCCTTGGGAAAATTACCTCACCTTTCTTAACCTCAATTTATCCACCTGTCTAGGCAGAGTTTTTTCAAAGGTTAAATCCAATATCGATGGAAAGCACAGAGCCAAGAGGACCTGGCCAGACAAGTGACAGCTCTAAATTGTGATGGTCGTGCCCTGGCAGGAGGAAGCAGATAAGGAAGATTCTATCTGAGTAGAAATCCCTTTTAGAAATGAGGCGCACTCATTCCTACTGGCCAAGTCCAAGGTTAATGCACAAATTATTTTTACAAAATTATGAGGGGAAAGTTCATAACACCAAGAGGTAGAGAGCCACCAGGAAAATTCTACAGCAAGCCCTCTCCCTTTCTTGGCTGGGGAGCTTCTGTTCTTGAAATACTTCGAACACTATCTAACTAGGGCTCCCTCTTCTTTAAGCCAAAGAGTCTCCCGCCAACCCTCCGGGATCACCCCTGCTCACCCTTCCTGAGGTGAAGTCACTTCCTCCTTCTTCATGCCTATCATCTTGTTTGTATTCCTATCATCTGGTCGCAGATTTTCTTCTGTAATTTGAAGCAATGAGCGGTGGCCCTTCCTCCATTCTCCAACAGTTAAGTTAGAAGGCTGCAAGTACTTAAATGTTCTCACAAGTTAGGACCAGATATTGATTTTTTTGAATGTAGCTTATATTTTGACTCTAAGTTTAGACCTTTTATAAGTTGTCTCTTGGGAGCCTATACTCTCTAAATGACAGTGTATCAATCTTATCTGTTCCCAAATGAAGGTCAGATCAGCTAAGACCTGTCTACTAGACAGCACCTTTATAGCTATGTGGGTTTTTTTTATTAAAATTTATTTATTCTATGTGTTTTTCTTTTCTTTTTCTTTCTTTTTTTTTTTAATTTTTCAAGACAGAGTTTCTCTGTATAGTTTTGGTGCCTGTCCTGGAGCTCGCTCTATAGACCAGGCTGGCCTCAGACTCACAGAGATCCGCCTGACTCTGCCTCCCGAGTGCTGGGATTAAAGGCATGCACCACCACTGCCTGGCCTCTTTGTGTTTTTCACACCATGTATCTTGATCCCATTCATTCCTTGCCCCTTTGCATCCACCCTCTGCCCCTGTACCCCTCCAATAAAACAAAATTTGAGAGGAAAAAAAATGAAGAAATTAAAATGAGAAAAAAATTTAAAAAGAGAAGAAATTAAAAATCTCATCATGGAAGCTGAAGTTCGACCCAACAAGTCACACCGTATACACCCTTTGTCTATGTATCTCTATTTGTAAGTGCTATTGCAAAGTCATTGATCCAGTTTGAGGTTCCTGGTCTCCACTGCATGTTCAATGCTGGACCTTGACTAGGACTCTCTGGTCCTCCCTCTGGCACCCTGTGTTGTGGAGATCCTGCAGCTTTGGGTCTTCTGGTCAGGTCCCTCCACATGCTCCAGCAGATCATACATGGGGTGAATGTTGGGGCAGGCCAAGTCATAATCCTGGGTCTGGGCCCGGGCAGCTGTAGGGTTGGTTGCCAGATGGGAAATGGGGATAGCTCTCTCATGGTCAGGGTTGACTCACCCACACCTCCACCAAGAGGGCTGACTCTGTTGTGCTGCCCTGGTAGAGTGCAGGGCCTGTTCTCCTGAGTGTTGCCGCTGGTGGGGGTCAGAGATAGCTCTCTGACTCTTATGACCACAGGGCCAGCTCTCCCACCTGCCCCAGGTGTTGGGGGGGGGGGCTTCTGCCCCCTCATGTCACCACAAGACAGATGAGAAATGGGGCAGCTCTCCTATACTCACATCTTCAGGGCTGGCTCACCCACACCTGCACTAACAGGGTTGGCTCTGTTGTGCTCCTCTGTCAAGATGCAGGGCCTGCCCTCCCAAGTGTTGCAGCTGGTGAGGGTCAGGGACAGCTCTCCCACCTGCCCCAGGTGTTGATGGATAGGGGAGGAGGAGGGTAGCTTTTCCCCGTTCATGCCACCACAGGACAGATGGGTAATGGGGAACATAAAGAATTAAGAACCACAGTCAAGGCTACACATAGAAACCCTGTCTGGCATGCAGAGATGACTGGCCACACTAGTGGAAGCCCATGAACTGTGGACTGGTGGCTGTGGAGCCCCCATGGGACTGGACTAGGCCCTCTGGATATGGAAGATGATTGTTTGGCTCGAACTGTTTGGAGGGCACTCAGGCAGGGGGATCGGGATCCATCCCTGGTGCATGGGCAGGCTTTTGGGAGCCCAGTGTCGGTGGAGTGATGTAGGTCCCCAGCTCCTCATTTTGGGTAGCTGTTGTCTTGCTTGCTGACCTTGACCAGATGTCCTCCCTTTGCTGATTCCCTGCTGGTTTCCTTCCTCCTGAAGGCTCACCAGAGGTTCCTTGTTTGAGTATCCTGCATATTGGGCATAAACAGCTTAGATGCAAGAATGTAGAATATCTGTAGCAAACTTCTGCCCTCTGGGGTTCTCCCATTGTGCTGTAAGCCTGTATTTAAGGTTTCCTCCCTCTTTCAATAAACGGCATTCGGCATTCTGCTGAGGCAAATGACCGGCTGTCTCTTATCTCTGTTTTTGGATCCACAGCCCCTTGCTCAGATGTGGTGAATGGGTGGTGGTAGTGCAGGCATTACCGCTACAGTGTGACACCTTGTACAGCCTTGGTGCAGTGGGAAGGGACTTGGACCTGCCTAGGTTCAGTGTGCCAGGCTCAGCTGACTCCCCATGGGAGACCTTGATTTGGGGGATGTGGGGATGCAGGGTGGCTTGGGAGGGAGGGCGGGGGGGGGGGGGGGGAGGGGGGAGGAGATGGGATGGATGGGTGGTATGTAGAGTGAGTAGAAAATTTCTTAAGAAAAATGAAAAAAAAAGAAAAGAAAAGAAAAGAAACCCTGTCTGGAAAAACAAAAAAACAAAAACAAAAAATTAAGAACTGGGGCTGGGGTATAAATCAGTGGTAGAGTACTTACCTCACCTGCATAAAGCCTAGGGTTGAATAACCAGTATTATTTTAAAAAAAAAATTGAAAGGGAAAGAAAAATAAGAAGTGTAACAAAGGGCTGAGAGATGATCCACTGCCTGAAACAGTTGTCGTGCAAGTGTGAAGACAGGAATTTCGGGTCCCCAGAACCCACACAAATCCCAGCTGGATGTGGCAGCCTGCCTATGGTTCTAGCATTCAGAAGGTGGAGGTGGAGAAACCCAGGAACAAGCTGGTTAGCTAGACTAGCCATACTGGTGAGTTCTGGGTTCAACTGAGAAAGGTTTAAAGAGTGAGTAGAGAGATATCAAGGAAGACGTCCTTGAATTTCCACACAGGCACACACACTGTAACAGGCCCCCAGACCTTAGCACAACTTACACTATAATGAAAGTACCCTTCAGGCCTTGGTACCCAGCACATAGGCAGCAACACCTGCCAAAACAAGAACAAAGAGCTAATCCATCAACGTCCATAGATCTGGGAAAGTCTCAAAATGTACCAACTTTGCTTTTTGGCTTCTGTAATTCTGCTTCTGGCTAACTGTTCTGGTCAACTGATGTGTGTCAATCCAAGATGTGGTTTTTGTGCTCAAAGGCCACCCTAAGAAAGGCTCCAGACTCCACTCAGGCCCCAAACACCCTGTGTAGTCACTGACCAACTAATAAACACTTTCTATTGGCTTGAACCCATGTCCAAGGGGTATTCTCTGGTGAATACCTCACAATTACATGTCCACATACACCTTGCATATCATACCATAAACAGATACTATAGTCAGAAGTTTTCCTGTGTCCTGCCCAGCAGGCAGTCGGGACAAATCTCTCCCACTTGAATCCCCCAAGTAAACACATGGAGGCTTATATTAATTATAACTGCTCAGCCATTAGCTCAGGCTTATTACTGACTAGCCCTTACACTTAAACTCAGCCCATTTCTATTAATCTGTATGTCGCCACATGTTCCATGGCTTTACCTGGAACATGGTGTCATTACATGCTGCTCCCTGGATAGCGGGATGGTGTCTACCCGCCTCTCCTTTCTCTTCCTGTCTATCTGCCTGGATTTCCTGCCTGCCTCTAAGCTGCCTTGCCATAGGCCAAACAGCTTTATTTATCAACCAATCAGAGCAACACATTTTCACAGCATACGGAAAGATATCCCACGGCAAGATACTGTTTAAAAATGTGTCAACCTAAAAAAGATCTATGGCAGAGGATTGACATAATAGTAGACTGGTTCCAAGAAGTAAAATAACAAGGAGCACAGTGTGGTGGTAATCTAATTATACTGAAATGTGATTTTGATTGTATGTTAATAAATAAAGTTGCCCGGGGGTCAGAGCTATTAGAGCCATAGCAAGAGTGTGGCAGTGGTGACACACTCCTTTAATCCCAGAAAACCAGCCTTTAATCCCAGGGAGTGGTGATAGAAAGCAAAAAGATATATAAGGCGTGAGGACCAGAAACTAGAAGCATTTGGCTGGTTAAGCTTTCAGGCTTTGGAGCAACACAGTTCAGCTGAGAGCTATTGGGATGAGGACACAGAAGCTTCCAGTCTGAGGAAACAGGACCAGCTGAGGAACTGGTGAGGTGAGATAGCTGTGGCTTGTTCTGTCTCTTTAAATAGACGAACAGACAGGAAATAGGGCTCTCATTCGGGAGGCTGGGACACCGCAGGCGGAAGGGTGAGATTTTGGCTCTGAGCTCTGACCTCTTGGCTTTCTCTTTTGCATTGTTTCTGTGTTTCTTATTTAATAAGAGTTGGATACATCAATATCTGGCGCCCAACGTGGCGCATAAAGATGGCTATCACACAGAGAATCTGGATTATGTTCTCTTTGATATTTGTAGCTGAAGAAAAACATTTGATTGCAAAAGCTGTTGAGTTATGCCAAAATGTATATTTTAAAGGTACCTTGACTTCAAAATTTAGATGTAAGGATATGTTGCTTTGGAAAAGAGGCTCTGTTTTTGTCTCTACAGAAAGCCAGAGGCTATGGATTTGTTCCAGATTAAGATACATCAGGTTTGACCAGCCAAGACCCCCAAAAGGTCTCCGATGACACCATGGCTCAGATGATCCAACATCCAGAATCGTTTCAAGGCAACTGGCTCAGACGATACAGTCTCACGGACTACTCCATGAACCTAAAATTTTCTTTGTATCCCCATAAGATACTGCGCCCCCCTCCAGCAGGAAGTAGTAAGAGAAGCTACGCCCAAATTCCCAAATATACCAAGCTGGCTTTAAAGATGTGTAAAAGTTAAAACCTTCCTTTTTAAAAAAAGAAAAGGGGAAGTGCTGTGGGATGTTCTGTATGTCCTGTGGGAGCCCTTCTTGGGTTCTTTGTGGCGTTACCCAGCAGGTCCGCATAGAGGATGATTAGGACCATGGGCCTGAGTGCAGGTGTCTGAGATGGTCTGCACTTGGCTGTGCTTGGGGATGGTCTGTATGTCAAGTTGTTCTGATTGATCAATAAATAAAACCTGATCGGCTGTGGCTAGGCAGGAAGGATAGGCGGGACTAACAGAGAGGAGAAATAAAAGGACAGGAAGGCAGAAGGACTGACTGCCAGATGCCGCCATGACCAGCAGCATGTGAAGATGCCGGTAGGCCACCAGCCACGTGGCAAGGTATAGATTTATGGAAATGGACTAATTTAAGCTATAAGCACAGTTAGCAAGAAGCCTGCCACGGCCATACAGTTTGTAAGCAATATAAGTCTCTGTGTTTACTTGATTGGGTCTGAGCGGCTGTGGGACTGGCGAGTGACAAAGATTTGTCCTGACTGTGGGCAAGGCAGGAAAACTCAAGCTACAGCACAGCCCTCAGGGCAGGGCTGGGATAGGGCACCAAGGGAACAGGTTCTTTCCCTAGTGCTGACCCAGTGGGGACAGGTCTCACAGGATGACAAAGTTGACAAGGAAAGTTTACTGGGGAAATCCCTGTAAAATCCCAGAGAGGTGCCTTGTGCAACTTCACCAGCTCAGGGAGATGACTGTACTTAGCTGTGAATTCATCCAGAGGTTTCCAGGGGAGGTGAACTCTAAGCACACAGAAAAGCCATTCACTGGAGGATGCTGGCAAGGTCACGGGGTACAGGACCATAGATAAAAAGGGTAGGGAACCCCTGGAGGAGGGGGAGACACTGAGAGCAAACGGGGATGAAGCATATCAGTAGGGAGGCACACCTCCCATGAGCTTCCTTGGTGGCAGTGCCTCTAGGGTCACACTGTCCACGGAGGTCACCATTATTATAGCCTTGCGTTTCCATTTCCATTTTAAACTATTAAAATAAATTTAAAGAGTCACTTCCTTAGCTGCAGGAGGCTCACTGCAAGAACTCAATTGTCACATGAGCCTGGTGGCCAGTGTAGAAGACAGCTCAGTCCAGGAGCACCTCTGCCCAGGACCCCACCCCTCCAGCCTGGAAGCAATGGTGCAGTACTGGCCTGCCTGACCAAGAGGCAGTCTTGATGGCCTCATAAAATCTCTGTGGCACATGCAGGAGTTTTAGAATGTTCTCAGTGGCCTGATGAGAAGACCTGGGTGCTTTTGAACCACCAGTTCTGTTGCCTTTGGGATTCACATCAACCTTTCCCAAACTGGAGTCCCACAGCACTCTTACGAGTGCTAAGGAACAAGTACAATTCATCAACTTTGAGTTGAAAACACCAGGTTGTTGCCAGAGTCTTCCTGCCTTGCCCACAGTCAGGACAAATCCTTGTCACCCGCCAGTCCCACAACTGCTCAGACCCAACCAAGCAAACACAGAGACTTATATTGCATACAAACTGTATGGCCGTGGCAGGCTTCTTGCTAACTTTTCTTATATCTTAAAGTAACCCATTTCTAGAAATCTATACCTTGCCACGTGGCTCGTGGCTTACCAGCATCTTCACATGCTTCTTATGCTGGCGGCATCTGGCAGTCAGTCCTTCTGCCTTCCTGTCCTTTTATTTCTCCTCTCTGTTAGTCCCGCCTATCCTTCCTGCCTAGCCACAGCCGATCAGGTTTTATTTATTGATCAATCAGAACAACTTGACATACAGACCATCCCCAAGCACAGCCAAGTGCAGACCATCTCAGACACCTGCACTCAGGCCCATGGTCCTAATCATCCTCTATGCGGACCTGCTGGGTAACGCCACAAAGAACCCAAGAAGGGCTCCCACAGGACATACAGAACATCCTACAGCACCAGGTTAGACCAAATCAAGCAGGCTTCCTTCTACACGAGGGCAATGTGTGTTCATTTATTTCTGCAGTTTCTGGGGTCCTAAGCTGCACCTTTTTGTTCAAAGGATTCTCTCCCAATTCCAAAAGCTCTTTGCTTCCCACCTTTAACAGGCTATAAGCACACAAAACATAAGCATCTCTCAGTCTTCACAGCCCATCAGCATGCAAACATCATAGCTCCTTCCTCCTTCCAGTATATAATTCTCTGCGGCATGTGTTCACATGACCATAGTTCTGCTGGTGGGAGGCATTTGCCCAAAGCAATTGCTGGCAACTTCATGATGGTCTCTCCATCCTTGTGACCCCTCCCCATCCCCCTGCTTCTTATGTCTCCTAAATGAACTCCTTGCTCTTGGATCACTGCTTCATGACTTGCTGCTAAAAAAGCCCAAGTCACACCCTCCATGTGATACCTCGGATTTTTTGAGTTGGCACTGGACAGATCTTTTGATGCAATTCCAATCTCAAAGTGCCAAGCATATCCACAAAATGATGTTTGGGAAATTCTGTTTTGGACTGTGAGTGCAAACTCAATGAAAGTAATCCAAGAGTCATTCAAAAATCACTCCACAAAGGTTACCCTGCACAGCCACTCCCATTGAATCTTCTAGTTCCTAATGCAAAGGTCAAAGTCCGAATATAAAAATGGAGTCCGAAGAATAGGATGACACACACCAGAATCAGTAGGGATGCCATGGAAGAGTTGGCTGAGATAGCAGCCCTACTGAGTGCTCAGGGCCAGTTCTGTACCAACCTCACTTCCTCCTCTGTGAACGTGAACAAAGGCAAAGTGCTGGCAGGGCTGTGATGCAGAATTAGGCTCATAGCATGTCACTCTGGTAAGTTCTAGCTATTATCCTAGTCCATAATAAGCTACTAGATCATCTTGGATGTCTTTGTTTCATAGTTTCCATAATACATAGTGACCTCTTCCGAAAAAGCAAGCAAACTCCTCATCTTAGTATCATAGTTAAGAGCAGGATCTTACGGGTGATGGACCAGTGTTGGTCAGAGGTCCACTGGTGCCAGCTAAGCCTCCAGTTCCCTGTAGCTGCCATAGCAACCTGACAGGGAAGATCAGAATCACTACTGAGCTCCTTCAGTGACGATGTGATGGAATCTTTCACCAGGACCCAAAAACGTCTCCTGGGATTCTCCATCCTCCAAAATCAAACACAAACCTGGATGCTGATGCAAACTAGGCAGACCAGGTACCCCTAAGCATCCCAACCTCTCCCTGGCAAGAAAGAGCTCTGGGTTCACTTCCTCCCCCAGCTATGGTCCAACTTCTCTGCTCCCTCTTAAGTCTCTACAGGAGCTATTTCAGCTCTCTGATCTTCTCTCAACTTTTCTGAAGCCCATTGCCACTGTCAAATCCAATGTTCATGTCTTATTTTAATCATGTAAATGCATAGAGTGTAATGTGATATTTTGATACATGCATATGGTACATAATAAGTTGGAATTGTCTTCAACAAAGTACATATTTTTTTAAAACATCATTTATGTAGTGTAGTCCAAGAACTTTTTAGGAATATTGTTCTGGCCACAGGATGAACAAAGAGAGAAGATAGTTTGGGACTTAGAGTCAAACTGAATAAAAAAAAATGGGGGGGCAGTTCTAAATTAGGACAGAGACTTTAAAAACAAGGGTAGGTATATTTTCTTTAAAGTCTGAGATTACAAGGCTAAAATGATGAGAGTGAGATCTGAAGATGTCTCTCTCTGCGTGTATGTGTGCATGCCCATGCAGAGGCCAGAGGAGGCTATAGAGTACCTTCATCTGTCATACTTCCCTTCATTTCCTAAGCCCCAGGGATCCACCTGTCTGTCAAAAGGCTGAAGTTAAAGGCACACATGGTCTATAGGGAGACACATTTGCCTTACATGAGATCCCTTCCTTTGCAACTGGCTATCGTGGCAGTGGAGAGACATGCTCGGATCTCATCTGAACTTCAAAGAACTCTTTTGTGGGATTTGGGGGGGTTGGTTTTTTTTAGTGTGTGTGTGTGTGTGTGTGTGTGTGTGTGTGTGTGTGTGTGTGTTAAGATACACGTGTGTATGTGTATTAGGATGCCATCTCTACCTCTCCAGCACTGGAATCACAAGCAAACGCTACCACACCCTGCCTTTTATTTTATAGATTCTGTGGATCAAACTTAGATCTTCATGCTTGCAAGGTAAGCATTGACTGATCTATATCCTCAGCCCTCAAAAAGACACTTGAAGAGGCTCTGATGATGGGCAGAGAACAGAGCACAGCTAAAATGTGCCCACCGTTGGAAAAAGCTACCATTCAGCTGGGCGCAGTGGCAGCCAAGGATTGCAACATCTCCTCAGACACCCCAGCCCCAAAGGGCCTTAGTGGGCCAGGAGCTCAAACCACACCTCAAGCCCTGTCTGTAGCCACTGTAGGGAAGCATGGACACTGGAGCTTTGTACTGGGAATGGAGTCTGCCAAACACAGCTCTGAGAACTTCTAAGTGAAGTGAGGAGGGGCTTTGTTACAAGAGGGGACAGTTGTGAGCATCCCATGAACCTCTGCAGAACAAGTACCCAAAACAAATGCCTCTAGACTAAAAATTCAGTACATCCTCATCAGTATATTCACTATTTTTATTGGGGCTTCACAGATGGTTCAGGAAGGGGAGGCTCTCGATTGACCAAAAGTAAAGACACCTTCCAAGGTCTCTACTGTGGGCAGAGCAACACCATGAGCACATCACTGTGCACTCTGGTCCAAGTCCTCACAGCCCTCAAGGAGTCCTCCACACAGGAGAGCCATTTCCCATTCTCTTGAAATTCTTAATAATTTTTAAATAATCTTCAAGCCAAAGCTAACAAGAGAATCCCCAATTCCATTTACATCAGGCCCTACTCTGTCTGTACCCACTCCTGCCACTGTGTTCTCCATTCTGGCAAACCCTCTAAGCATCCAGAACACAGCAAGAGTCTGACTTAGAAGAACTGAACTCAGGAGCCCATAATACCCTTTCATCACATAGGCTGAAATGGTTTTCTGTTGGGAAAGAGAGAGAGAGAGAGAGAGAGAGAGAGAGAGAGAGAGAGAGAGAGAGAGATGAATATAATGAAACATATCTTTAATCCCAGCATGTTAGAGGCAGAGGCAGGAAGATCACTGTTAGTTTGAAACAAGCCTGGTCTACATAGTAAGCTCCAAGACAGATGGGGTTATATAGTGGGATCCTATCTCCAAAAAGAAAAAGACAGATGGCTCAGAAGTTAGGAGCACTGTCTGCTCTTCCAGGAACTCAGGTTTGATCCCCAACACCCACATGGTAGCTCACAACCATCTATAACTCCAGTTTCAAGCAATCCGACACCTTCTTAAGGCTTCCATGGGCATTGCACACATGTGGCACACACACACATACAGGCAGGCAAAACACTCATACAAATAAAAATAATAAATATTGTTTTAAAAATTAAAGGAGAAAAAGAAGGGAGAAGAGAAATATTCTCCTTTCTAAAACAGAGTACCACAGATAAAACAGGATAGTAGTCATCCTACAATAGGATAAAATAGCCTATCTTCCTACTTCTCGTTGACTCTTGACTGAGGTCGGCTGCCACAGTCCCCTAGCTGGGCAGAGAAATGAGAGACAGGTGGCCTGAGTGGGGACACCTCTGGTTCAGAATGAGAAAAGGGGTTCCAGGAGGCAGCCAGTGGGTGTAGAAAAGGAGTAAGACACTGATAATATGGCTGGTGAACTCCGCCTCCTTCAAGAGTTTGCCGGGGACAGATGAGTGCCAAAGAATAGTCCACTCCTTTTTGCTTACTGTTTGCATTAGTCCTAATCCATAAGGAACCACAGAATTAATTAGCATCATTCATTTAGTACATTATGTTCCAAAGGCATTTATAAATAATCTTAGCACTGTGCATATATATACATATATATATATGTATATATAGCAGGTTTTTCTGAAGGGAAATGTCACTAAAATATCAAACTGATGATTTATAATTAATTTTCAGGACACTCTCCACTATCACCCAAAATCTGTCACAGTAAATATCAAAAAACAAGTTCTAACAAGTTAGTGTGTGCGTGTATAGTAGTGTTGTTGATCAAGCCCAGGGCCCAGCACAGGTTAGACAAGCTCTGTGTTACTAAGATATAGCACTAGTATTGCAAATGAGTAGTCTTACATTATTATTGCCCTGGTGTTATGGTTTACAACTTAAAAGTCCACCAAAAATACATATGTCAGGCTTGATCCCCAGGTGGCATTAGGAGGTAGGGCCCAGTGGAGGAATCTAGGTCATTTCAGGTATTCCATTGAAGGATGATAATGTAAGTCTGGTCCTTCCTTCTCTCTGCTTCTCAGCTGCCCTGAGGTGAGAAGCCTTATTCTACAACCTGTTTCAACCATGATGTTCAACCCTCCCAAAAGTCCAAAGCAATGGGGCCCAGCAACAGACTGAAGTCACCGAGACCATGAGCCAAATAAATATTTTCTTCTTGGGCATTTTGTCACAGTGACATCAGTGACTACCATACCTGGACACATGTGGTAAGATTAACCAAACAATAGCATTAGCACTTATCAAAAATACTAGTGATTAAAACTGAATAATTAGAGACTTTCATTTGAAGTACAATGGGCACTTTCTTTCCAGAAACATGAACCTTCTAATTCACTTTTACATGTAAGACAGATAGATTTCTGTGTTTCCATGGAAACCAGAAGCAAAAGCTGCCTACTTGACAGAGCTGTACAAGTCAGTGGTGGGACCTGTGCCCAGCCTAGCACTGCTCTTACTTCGATGAGCAAAGTTCCTATGATCACCAGGCATAGGCCAATGTGGCACACAGAGCCTTGCTTCCCCTACCGCAAGCCTGTGGCAGGTAGAACACACCAAGTGCCTACCATGATCATCCCATGGATGCAGAAAGGCCTTTGACAGAGTTCAACACTGCTTTGATGATAAAAAGCACTGAAGGAACTAGAGACAGAAAAAACACACTTCAACATAATAAATAAGCACTGCATCTGCTCAAAGTCAGCTAGAATAGTAAGAGAAGAGAAAAGAATACAAATAATTAAGGAAGAAGTCAAATTGTCCATATGTCCAGACAACGTGATCTTATACTTAAAAGACTCCACCAGATGGAAGTGCAAACTTGTACAGCACTATGAAAATCAATGTAGTGGTTCCACGGGAAGACGGGAGGTGATCTGTTTCAAGATCCATCTATATCGCTCTTGGGCATATACCCAAAGAATGCTTCATCCTACCACAAAGACAATGCTCAACCATGTTCACAGATGCTCTATTTATCATAGCCAGAAATTGGAAACATCCTAGATGTTCCTCAGAGGAGTGTATTTTTTTTAATGTGGTACATTTACACAACAGAGTATTACTCAGCCATTTAAAAAAATATGAAATTTGTAAGTAAATGGATGAAACTAGAAAAAAATCATCCTGAGTGAGGAATCTCAGACACAGAAAGGAAAATATGATATATATTCCCTTATATGTGGATATTAGCTGTTAAATCAGTGATAACCAAGGTACAATCTGTACAACCACAGAGGGTAGGTATAGAATAAGGGACTAAAGGGTACAGATGAGTCTCATTTGGAAAGGGAAATAAAATATAGTTGTGAATGGATGGGGCACTGGAATGGGAAGATGAGTGGAGAGGGTGAGAGGAGAGGGAGAGCAGGGAGGATCTCTGGGGAGACACAGCTAAAATTAAGATCCATTTTTAGGGGTACTATGGAAACCTAATACAGGAGAAGCTTCCTAAAATATAGACATATGTGAAAGCAATCTAAATGAAACTACCAAGCTGGGCAGTGGTGGTGGCTTATGCCTTTATTCCCAGCACTTGGGAGGCAGAAGCGGACAGATCTCTGTGAGTTTGAGGCCCCCTAGTCTACAGAGTTAGTTCCAGGACAGCCAGGGCACACAAAGAAACCATGTCTCAGGAAAAAAAAAAAAGAAAGAAAGAAAGAAATATAGAATGGAAGGAAGGAAGTCACCAAAAACTGGGGGAAACAAGAGTCCAACTAGACAGCTCTTGTCACCAAATAAAGCTTCTTGAACCAAGATGGGGTTACATCTAATTGAGTTGTTGGTGAAAGGGGTCCCGTGGGAATCCACAAACAACCCAGGCTGTTGCCAAGACAATAGATTGTCCTCCACAAACTGACAGCAAGGCCCATTGTTGAGGACGATGCCTACACAACTTAATAAACGTGGAGAAGCTGAGCTGGTGCCTCAATTAAGCCTTCCCCCTGCATCCTAGCATCTTCGGTAAAGGAAGTTACTCTGCACACACTAACAAAGCAAAAACATAAACACCAATCCAGCCACAGACCCTTGCGTCTACAATGAAGCAGCGCCTGCAAGATGTGCTAGTGCAATGGTGGCACGAGGCTTGAGGGAGTCACCAATCAATATCTGATCTGACTTAAGGCCAACGCCAGGAGATGGAAGCCATGCCTGACACTGCTTGAGTGACCACGAACCAGAGACTAGATAGCCCAGGGTCCTATACCAAATACTATTGGTCTAAAAAAAAAAAAATAGTCATGCAAGTGTGTGTGTGTGTGTGTGTGTGTGTGTGTGTGTGTGTGTGTGTACACCATGAGGGCAAAATGGGAAGCTACTTAAGGGGAACAGCAAGATGGGAAGGGCATTGGGGTTGGCAAGTAAGAACACAGTATATGACATGTGTATGAAAACGTCATTTCCTTTTAGTATCCTAACCAAAAACAAACAAACAAACAACTTAATTAAAACATCACACATCCCCCTTGCAGAAAGACAGACAGAGAGACAGAGGGGGGGGAATAATTCCTAGGTGGTTCAAATGGCTTCCAAGTTAGAGAAGTGAACTCAGACTTGAAGGTGAGTTCTAATAGCCTGGTCTAAACAGAAAGCCTCTTTACACTTAACAAGCCACATGGGCCCCAGGTGACATATCTAATGTCCTAAGTCTCAGTTCCCCCCTCTGCAAAATAGAGATAAATATTAAATATCACCTGTTGGATGGTTCCGGAGAAACTAAAAGTGAAGTTGTCAGTAAAGTGGTTGGGAAAAAAAAGTCTCAGCACAGGATCAGCTGCCCCTGATGGGGTCCCAGTGATGAGAGGGGAAGTGGACACCACCCCCACCTCTAACCCTGAAGCTATCTCCAATGGACGACCACTCATGACTGAAAAATTCATCTTCTCCAAGGAAGTCTCACTGGGTAGAGAAACCACTCTTAAGGCCAGGCCCCATGCCAGGGAGTGGATGGCCAACACCAAACAACCTCAAGGGAATTTTTGGAGGGTCTTGAGTGGGGGTTGTTTTGTTTGTTTGGGTTTTTTTGTTTGTTTAGTCTCATAGTGCTTTGTCTGGGCATTTTTCTCTTCCTCCTCCTCTTCCTCCTCCTCATTTTTTTTCTTACTCTACAGGTCTTTTGCCTATATATTATGGTTTCCAGTTTTGTGGATTTTGTGGGATTTCTGTGTTCACTTGTATATGTGTCTCTGCAACTATGTGTTGCGCTTTGTGCTTTTTCTTTGGCTCTTTGTTTTTCTGTTTCCTTGTATGTTTTGTCCTATTCAGGCTTCATTGTTTTTATTTTGTCTTATTATATATATTGTTTTCTTCTTTCCTTTTCTTTCCTTTTTTTTAAAGCTGTCTATCTGTTTTCATATGAAAGAGACCAAGAAGGATGGGTGGGTGGGGATGAGAGAGAAATGATCTGGGAGGCATTGTGAAATAACCTTTCTGTATACTGTGAAGACTTGTCACTTAGATTGGTTTAATAAAAAGCTAGCCAGGATTTGGGGGGCAGAGAGAACACAGGAAGAAGAAGAGCAGAGATGCAAATGTTGCCAGCCAGAGATGGAGGAAGCAGGAAAGCAGCATGGGCAGGAGAGTAGAGGTAATAAAGCCACAAAGCAGAAAGTAAATTATTAGAAATGAGCTAATTTAAGTTATAAGAACTAGTTAAAAACAAGCCTAAGCTGTTGGCCTAGCTTTTGTAATTAATAAAAACTTTCTGTGTCATGATTTAGAGGCTGGTAGGAGAGACAAAAAAAATTCTGCCTACAGGAAGGAGCAGGGGAGGGGAACTATAACCAGAATATATTGCATGAAAATTTTTCAATGAAAAAAGAAAGTTAAACCTTAGGTAGTCATCTGGTCACCACACATGTGTACACACACACACACACACACACACACACACACACACACACACAAATTATTTCAAACTACAATTGTGTTTTGGATGTTCATATAGACATGTTTTCTGTTCATTTCTAAGAAGTTATGCACTTTTGTGTGTGTGAGGTGACAGAGCTGGAAGTTCTTGTCTGCAGCCAGCCTTCATGCCATGCATCTCACAGGGAAATGGACACTGTTTATACCTGTGGTGGTGTGAATAGGTATGGCCCTATCAACTCATGTATTTAAATGCATGGCCCACAGGGAGGGGCACTATTAGGAGGTGTTGCCTTGTTGGAGGAAGTGTGTCACCATGGAGGTGGGCTATATGCTCAAGCTACTCCCAGTGTGGGACACAGTTCATCACTTCCTGTTGCCTTCAGATCAAGATGCAGAACTCTCAGTTACCTCTCTAGCACCATGTCTGCCTGCATGCTGCCTTGCTTCCCAAAGTTACTATAATGGACTAAATTTCTGAACTGTAAGCCAGTCCTAAATAAATGTTTTCCTGTATGAGAAAAAGGAGAAAGTTAATTTAAAAAAGAAAAGGAGGAGGAGAGAAGGATTCAGTACATTATTTATCTTCACAGTCTCTGAGAGAAGTCTTCAGTGGAGCTTTCGTCTGACAACACACCAGTTCCAGACCTTTCTTCGATCTTCCTGAACTGCCCAGTTAACTCAAGGGCCCGACTTAAGCATTTACCCAAAGCCATTCCTGCTTTTGACTTTTGCCCATGCCAAGAATTAACAGTAATGTTTGTGCTTTCTTACTTCCTGATTTCCCAGACTTTTTATGTGACGCCCTAACCGTCCACTTCTAAGACACTGTTTGGCAACACTGCCAACTGTGTCTCGTCATTATCTTCCCACATTAGTGGCTCCGCTTCTTGCTGGTGCCGCTTTTCCCCTGGGTACCATTCTTTTTATTTTCCTAGCTCCTTATTTTTTAAGCCTCAGAATTTATGAAGCGAATCAGGCCAAGTACAAATGATCACCATTCCCACTTCCTTGAAATTTCCTGTCCAGGGGAATGTGCTTGTTGGAAACATTCCTGACTTCGGCTAAGTGAGTTTCTGAGAAGATCATCTTATTTCCTGGAGGCATCCAGAAGAGCCTGGAAATCCTTGCTGCAGAATGGCCGAAAGGAGGCCAGCTGCATGTGCAGGATTGTTACCAAGTAGGGAGATGTGCCTGGCATCCAGCTGTGAGCTGCAATTTTGAACTCTAGCAGTCAGTCAACTGTGTAGCCTCAGGCTGTACTTTACATTCCTGACCTCAGTTTCCCCCATTTCTGCAAAACAGAAATGATTGTATTGTTGGTGGAATTAAAAATTAAAACAAATAGTCCTTTTAGAAGACTTAGCAATAGCAAATACACCAAAATGATTAGAGGTTATCATCATTATCGCCATTATCTTATTGCTGTCAAAATTCCATCCTCCAGGAAGCATCATGGACCATGGCCTGGGCACAGGAGAGCAAATGAGAGTACTTAAGTTTTCTGCCCCTGTTGCCAGCACTCACTGGGGGGAGGAGGACCCGGAACTCTCTCGCCTTGAATTCCCGGCCCTCACTCCCTGTCATGACTAGTTTTATGTCAACTTGACACAAACTAAAGTCAGCTGAGAGGAGGGAACCTCAATTAAAGAAAATGCCTCCATAAGATCGGGCTGCAGGCAAGCCTGTAGGGCATTTTCTTGATTAGCGATTGATGGGGGAGGGTCCAGCCCATTGTGGGTGGGGCCATCCCTGGGCTGGTGGTCCTGGGTTCTATAACAAAGGAGGCTGAGCAAGCCATGAGGGGTAAACCAGTAAGCAGCACCCCTCTATGGCCTCTGCATCAGCTCCTGCCTCCAGGTTCCTGCCCTGTTTGAATTCCTGACCTGACTTCCTGTGATGATGAACAGCAATGTGGAAGCATAAGCCAAATAAACCCTGTCCTGCCCAAGCTGCTTTTGTTCATGGTATTTCATCACAGCAATAATCATCCTACCAAGACCCCCAACCCCCATCTCCTGCCTGCTCTTTCTTTAATGGTGCTGTTAGAACATTAAATAAGATGCTGGCCTGGCAGTGGTGGCTGGCGCACGCCTTTAATCCCAGCACTTGGGAGGCAGAGGCAGGCGGATCTCTGTGAGTTCGAAGCCAGCCTGGCTAGAGAGTGAGTTCCAGGAGAAGTATCAAAACTACACAGAGAAACACTGTCTCAAAAAACCAAATAAATAAATAAATAAATAAATAAATAAATAAATAAATAAATAAATAAGATGCTGGCAGTGGGGAACACGCAGTTCTTTTTTTCCTCTCTCTCTCTCTCCTTAATAAAAATTATCTTAAAAATGAAAAATTACAGGATGGGGGCCTGCAAGATGGCTCAGCAAGTTGGGGTGCCTGATGCCTGCTGGTGCAAACCTGATGACAGGGACTTGATCCCCAAGAACCCAGAACTCAGGTAAACGTGAAAGGAGAACCAATTCCACAGAGTTGTTCTCTACTCTGCACATGGCCATGTGCACGCGCACATACACACACACACACACCACACTAATAAATAAAATACTTTTTAATTCCACAACATACCTTAAGTTGGTAACAGTAGTTAGAGAGAGGGGAGGGAAAGGTGGTTAGGAGTTGGCGTGTTAATTTTTAATGCATATAATTTTTAAGTATTGGGATTATGGGTAGAATTTATCTTTTTTGTATTTTTTCAGTATTCAAACATTTTAGCCTAAACTATCCATGCCTTTTGGAAATTAAACAAATAAATAATAAAGATTTATCATTTCAATTAAATGAATTTTTCTGTGATTCAGTAATTCCAGAGCAGCAAAGCTTATTTCATTTATGGTGGTATATAATAAATATTCCAGCCTTTTTCTTTAAGCCTTGCAAAATAGTGGAGGAATTTGGCTGCCATCGTAAGAAAGCAAGGAGAGGAAAGTGTGGTCCACATATGAAAAGGGGTGAGTCTGAAGCTGGGAACAGACGTGGAAGCCAGAGAGTCCACAGCAGTAGGCAGACCCCTTCCTGTCTTCACTAACATCCTGCATTCTACAAGCCTTCCTGCATCCATTTTTAAGATTTTTGTCTTCTTCTGTAGCTCAAGTATGGTTGGAATGATTCTGACGTTCTCCACATTGGACGTGTGGCCTTAGGTATTAGTGCTAGGTGACAGATGTGCATGTAAACCAAAAGAGGGCCCTTTGTGTCCATTGTCATAAGCAGGCTGGTACATTGAGGTTCCACTTCTAAAAGTACACGCTGTTTCTACAAGCAATGTTTAATACATTCTTCAGTTCAAGTTCAGACCTAAGGTAAAATTCATACCCAAAACATCAAACTTAAGTTTATTCTACCCCATATACCTCCAAACTTTCTCTTAAACATGGCCACATAGACATTGCTCTATATTGCAATTCATTCCTGTTAGCTTAGAACAAGTATTTGGCATTGCTATATTTTAAGCAAGAATCCAAACTATGTAAAAAAAAAAAAAAAAAAAGGGCAAACTTGTGGAGAAGGGACTGGGGCTCTGTGGATAAAGTGCTTGCTTCTGAGGATCTGAGTTTGGATGCCCAGCATCTATGTCAAAGCCAAGCAAGATGGTATGCACCTGAAACTGCCCCCCCCATACCAGGAGAGGCAAAGACAGGCAGAACTCAGGGGTTCACTGGCCAGCCAGTCTAGCTAAAATGATGAGCTCTTGGTTCAGTGAGAGACTCTGCCTCAAAAACTAAGGCGGAGTTGTTGGAGAATATTATTTTAAGGTGTGTTACTTTTGTTTATGGTGCATTTGTTTAACTCTGTGAAGCTGTTAGCTGTTTTGCCTGTCTAAAACACCTGATGACCTAATAAAGAACTGAATGGCCAATGGCAAGGCAGGAGAAAGGATAGGCAGGGTTGGCAGGCAGAGAGAATACATAGAAGGATAAATCTGGGAAGAAGGAATAAGAGGAGGAGGAGGGACATAAGGACCCAGCCACCAAGCTACACAGCAAGCCATGGAGTAAGAAACAAAGAAAGGTATAAAGGAATAGAGAAAGATAAAAGCCCAGAGGCAAAAGGTAGATGAGATAATTTAAGAAAGGCTGGCTAGAAACAAACCAAGCTAAGGCTGGGCATTCATAAGAAATAATAAGCCTCTGTGTGTGATTTAACTTGGGAGTTGGGTGGTAAGGCCCCCCAAAAGAGCCAAAACAAACCAACAGGAGAAATAACAGAAGACGACACATGCACACACGAGCAAGGATAAGCACAACTGCACAAGCACACATGTTCACAAGTGCACACACAAAGAAATGGTAAGCTTTTAGAAAGCAATTTTGATAATACCTGTCAAAATTTATCTCACTTAGGTGAATTTGCTTGTGTAAGTATATAGAAATATATGGACTCACCCATGCATTACAGCATTGTTTGAAACAGAAACTTTGTAAACAACATAAATCTATCTTTAAAGAACTGCGTAAATGGTTGTACTTGCATACAATGGAATCCATTCATGAAGACAAGGCTGGGTCCAGCAACACTCTGTCAGAGATTGAGTGGGTGCTCATGAGGCCCTACCCTTCCCTGAAGAACTATTGGCAATTGATGGTTGCTGGGGGAAGGGAGTTGTATTCCTCATTGGTGTAGCCACTGGTAAATTGTCCTTGTTCTAGGAAGTAATCCTCTAGCCATGCTTATGCAAGCAATCCGGATTATAAGCACTGGGCACTGGGCTGGAGAAAAGGTGCAGCTCTTATGATGCTCTTCCAGAGGATCCAGGTTCAATTCCCAGCACTTACATGGTGACTTTTAGACATCCACAATTCTATTCCAGGGAATCCAACACTTTCTTCTGGTCCCCACTGCCACCAGACATCATACAAACATGGTGTATAGACATGCATGTAGGCAAAATATTCATACACATAAAATAAAATAATGTATTAAATGCAGTGGGTACACACATACACACACACACACACACACACACATACACACACACACACGAAACAAACCTGGGAGGACTTGTTGGGCAGAAGAGAGGAACAACAGAGAGGACAATGGGGGAGATATAGTCAAAGTATATTACGTATATATGAAATTGTGAAGGATAAATAAAAGTTTAAAAGAAGAGGACGGTGTATTTCCAAATCTGATAGCTAATCTTAGTTGCCAACTTACTGAGTTGAAAAGGCTTCATAGAGCAGTAAAGTCCACCCCTAGGGTGTGTCTGTAAGGATGCCTCTAAGGAGGGTTAATTAAGGGACAGGGCCTGCCTTGGATGTGAAAGATGCTATCCCACGACCAAGGAGCAGCAGGGTAGAGACAATGGGGGAAAGGAACACAGTGAGCTCAGGCCTGTCTCCTTACGAATTGCTCTGCCCGCCATGATGAACTGAAACCATGCCAAAATAAACCCTGCCTCCCTTCATCTAGTCTGCTCATTCATTTTGTCTCGGCAATGAAAAGTCTGACAGGATGTCCCAGACACACTGTCAAGGGGAGGGGATGAGCAGTTCTATTTTGTGGATGAGATTCCTACTAATAGAGAAAAGGCAACTCATCTTTAGAGCTCAGATAAATCTTAAAGTAGAAGGAGGTAAAAGCCAGGAGATCTCTGTGAGTTCAAGGCCAGCCTTGGCTACATAGTTCTAGGCTAGCCAGGGCTCTATAGCAAGAACCCGTCTTTTAAAAAAAAAATGTAGAAAAATGTTTTCTTTTATAAAGTGAATTTTGAATGTTAAGATCTCCAATGTTCCAGGCAATTTTAAGTTCTTTGGAATTACTGATGCAGTTTCCATGACAAGCCCTGAGGCATGGATAATGCCACTACACTCATGTCTCGTGAGGAACATGGAGTCATTTGTTCATTTGTTTTCATTTCTTATGTGTATGTGTGTTTTGTCAACATGTATGTCTAATGCCCAGGGGGACAGTAGAGGGCATCAGATCCCCTGGGAGTGGGGTTCCAGATGGCTGTAAGTCACCATATAGGTTCTGGGAATTGAACCTCGGTCCTCTGGAAGAGCAGCTGGCACTCTTCAACTACTGAGCCATCTCTCCAGGCCCAATACTAGAGAGTTCTGAGCACAGAATGCAGAAATATGAGCAGGATACTTGTCTTTTGAGTCTGGGCAATGTTTTCATTGTACTCTTGTAGCCTCCTGACAGCTAACTGGGCAGGAAAGGCTGTTACAAAAACCTGACTTTAAAGATGTTTCTCTGAGATCCCCACACAGAAGCCAGGAACACAGCCTTAAGCAAGACCACTCACTGACAGACTCCCTTAATAAAAACTCCCTGCATCAAGGGGCCAGGAATCAGACCTGGGGAAATGCGAAGCCCCATCAGCTGCAGACATCTAAGAGCCACAGAGATCTTGGGAGTCTGCTTGTAATTATTCTCCCTTCTGAAGGGGACACTTAGCTCATTACAAATGCCACAATTGACCTTCCATTTGGAAGCTTTGCCCTTGGAAGTCTGGAGGATTATCACTGGGGTTCCACTTAAAGGATAGCATTACATATGGAGGCTGACTGGAAGTCCTGGGGCTTTGTATGAGAGGTTGGAGGAATAAAGTTAATTATAATATAGTTTTACACACACACACACACACACACACACACACATATATATATAGTTAGAAGTCAACAAAAACATAGGAAAAATTTTAGGATCTGAATGAAGAAGAAAAAGACCAGCCCCAAGTCACATATATATAACCAAACAAGAGGACAAGAGCACTCTCAAGGGTACTTGGGTCTGCCAGGAGAATACTATCAGGAGATTTGGATGCAAATCCTAAGAACCACCTTGAGGTAGATAAAGAGCAGGTGGTGGGTGCAGTGTTAACAAGGACAGATGGCTATCTCAGGGAAGCCAGCTGTCATTCACAGCCAGATGAAAAGGCAGATCTGGAAACTGGGAACCCAACAGGCACCCTAGGAACTCAACTCCCACACATGCCAAGTGCCTGTGGGTGGGCAACTTTCACCCACCTCCACGGCAGAAGGAAGCAGTGTCTCTGTTTGGTCATCTCCAGGCTTTAGGTGTTGGCTTCCAGAAAAACATCTACAGCAAGTTGGCGGTGTCCTTGGCTCCCTGAATGATTTTGCAATATGCTGCTCACACTCTTCGCCTTCTTGACAGGAGAAAAGGGAGACACAACATTCCCCTTGCTCTGTGTAATGCCAACTTCTTCCCTCCTCCTTCCTTCTTTCCTTCTTTGTTATTCTATGACATTTATTTGGTTGGCCAGAAAGTCACTTACAGCCTTCCTTCTGGCACCTCTAACCACACTTCTCCCCCATAGTCCATTTCTGTAACTCCTCACTGACTGCTCAGAACAGAATCTTCTTCTCTGTGTTGAAACCTTACCACACATGGAACCACACTTCCCAGGGTCCATGGTCACATTAGCAGGGTCCAGAATCCGTGCCTGCAATACCCACTCAGGACTCCAAGATTATGAGTGAGGACCTGTCTCAGTTGTCCACAGAAAGCAGAGCTTGAGAAGAGGATTTGGTTAGGTAGTGTGGTTGTTTAAATAAAAGTGGTCCATAGGTCTACAGAGAATGGCACTATTAGGGGGTGTGGCCTTGTTGGAGGAAGTATGTCACTAGGGCAGGGTTTGAGGTCTCAGAAGCTCAAACCAGCCCAGTGGCTCTCTCTCTTCTCCTGCCTGCCAATCCAGATGTAGAACTCTTAGCTACCTCTCCAGCACCGTGTCTGCCTATATACCACCACGCTTCCCACCATGGTGATAATGGACTGAACCTCAGAACTATAAGCCACCCCCAACTAAATGTTTTCCTTTGTAAGAGTTGTGTGGTCATGGTGTCTCATCACAGCAATAGAACTCAAACTAAGACAGGGAGTTTACTGATAGATGATGCCAGGACACCAAAATGAGAGAATGTGAAAGGAATTCTCTACTTAAGGGTGTGCTAACACCACCACCTCTATAGGCAACAAGAACTGGACTGATGGGTTAAAAAGAGGGACTTTAAAAAGGGACGCAAAGTTGGGTGGATAGGGAGGGGGAGTGAATCTGGAACTGGGGTAAGGGAGTGAAGATGATATAGATATAGATAGAGTATGAAATTGTCAAAGGAATTAAAAATTATCTTTTAAAAGGTGAACTGAATAAAATTCTACTAAGGAAGAAAAGTTACTCAGTGGGAACAGGGCTGGGCTATAACCTATAAACCCTTACCAGGAGACCGGACTCTACTAGGTAGGCTTTACCTCTTGAAGGTTCCACAACCTCCTCTAACAGTGCCACCAGCTGGGGACCAAGTATTCAAACACATGAGTCTTTGGGGAACACTCTACACTCCAACCCTAACAGTGTTGTTTTGTGCCCCATCCACTCAACCACCTGCTGGATTTGGCCGTGAAGTAGTGGGGTCAGTTCCCTACAAATTCTGGTTTCCCTATTGAGGAAAGCTTCTTGCTCCAAGCTTAGATTCTTTGACCCCTGTCTCTCTCTGCCTCAGAGACCTTCACGATGATAGATGCTCTTGGCTGCTGCACAGGAGCAAGAAGGAAGTAGAGAGGCAGGCAGCCAACCTTTTAATAAGAAGAACATAACTTTTGGCTGGTAATGCTGGAGGAATCTGAACCTCCATTGCCACCAAGGTCTCCAGGAGGCCATACTAACAGGAGAATGGGAAATGGTGCTGAGGGTGATATGAACGGTGAGTGCCCAGCTCAAGAAGTGTCAGATGGAAAGAATATTAGAAAGTGACCTAGAGATCATTCTTTCGATGTTTTGGTGAAAAATGGGGCTGCTTTTTGCCCTTATCTGAAAAATCTGCCTAATGTTAAATTGAAGTTTTGGCAGAGGAGATTTCAAGATAGCCTAGTATTGAGCACTTGCCATGAGGATAATGAACTAAACCCCTAAAACTATAATCAAGCCCCAATCAATTGTTTTCCTTTCTAAGAGTTGCTCTTAAAAGTTGCTCATGGTGCCTCGTCCCAGCAATATAACACTAAGACAGAGTAGGGAAAGTGTTAACCCATGCAAGTGTGAGGACTTGAGTTTGATGAAAGCCTCGTGTGGTAACTAATGTGGTAACTAACACATCTGTAATGCCAGCACTCCTACCATGAGATGCGAGGCAGAGACATGAGAATTTGCAGAAGCTCTCAGGCCAATTAAAACAAAAAAGACACTGTGCCAAGCAAACTGGAAAATGAGGACTGACACCTGAGTTTGTATCCCATGACGTGTGTACACCTGCACTCATACATCCACACAAACATGCCCACATGCACACACACACACAGAGAAACAGAGAGCAAGTAAGAGAGATTTTTATCTTTTCCTAGTAAAGAATGCACAGTAAAAAGCAACAATGCCTACTTACTCCTCCTTGTACCTAATTCTACTCCCAAGAGCAAATAGGGAGACATGAATATCTCCAAGGGAAATGGAGCTGTTAGAAGCTAACATTTGTGCACCCTCAAAGACGTGGTGTACAAGCTTTAGATAAGAATGGGAAAGCAAGCTTCCCTACATAAAACCACCAAACAAGGCTTGGGAACTGACCATGAAAAATCCTGACCCAGAAAATCATACATAGGTCTGCTTTGCCTAGTAGCCAGTTTCTTCATGTGACCAAAGCACCTTCCCAGGAAAAAAGAGTCAGCATTTTTATGTTTCAGAACTCTCAGCAAGCTTTCCATGTATGATATTTTTGATCAGTCAACTTCAAATCAATCCTGTTGGACTGAGAGAATGCTACACACTGAATGACTTAGCCATTCATGGGCAGGACGTGGATTTTAAACTTTTTCCAGTTTCCATTGTGTACTCATATTTATCACAAGAAGTAACTGTGCACGAGAGAGGGGAACAGAAAAACTATGAAGAAGGCCTGAGATGTTGTTAAGATGCAGGGGAGAAAGAAATAACAGAATTCCCTAAGAAATTGAGTGAAAAAAAAAAATCATGCCTTAACAATACAGATACAGCTCAGTGGTGAAGTTTACCTCATATTCATGAGACCCTGGTTCAAAGTGAAAAGCCAAGACTCTCTTAAGTCTACTTACTAAAACATCTGCAAACATAAAGGCCAGAATATCAGATAGTAACATTTTAACTTTTTATTCCTTGCCATGCAATTTTAAGTAACTCTTTGTATTGAAATATCTCCATATATGAATAAACAAGATTACATTTATGATGGAAAACATCATGTTCTCATGTTATTTACCAAACAAGATCAATACAAGTCAGCTACAGGTGCCCAAGTTCACCATTCCTAATGCAACATTCTCTATTTAATTATATATAATCAATCAATAAGCATTCCTCTCATGCAAGTGAACAGAATGCACTTGTTTGATAAAGGAAATGGCTGCTTTTCCATATTATAAGCTTGCCTTTCCTACAGTAGGCACCCAAATGTTTATAGATCACCCCTGGGTACCATAACAGCTTTAATTAATTGTTCCAAAACAATTTTGTTGACATTCACCTTTTTAATAATGTTCAAAAAATTTTAATTGTCACAAAAATCATCAAGATGAGCACATTTTACAGATTAATTATCCCATTTAATCACGTCTGTGGTGCTTACTTAGATCTGCATGCCACAAAAGAATGGGGCGGGGATGAAGTGGATGCACCAGAAAAAGTATCTATTAATTATATAAGGAGCTTAAATGATCAAAAACTAAGTATTCTTGCTAAAAAAAATAAAGAGACACTGCAGCTGCCACATGAAGCATATGTGAGACGCGGTAGCAGCAGCACGTGAAGTATGGATTTATGAAATGGATTAATTTAAGCTATAAGAAAGTTAGCAAAAGTCACATACAGTGTAAGCAATATAAGTTCTGTGTTTACTTGTTTCTGACGGCTGTGGACTGGCGGTGACAAAGATTGTCCTGACTGTGGGCAAGGCAGGAAAACTCTAGCAACAAATGGCGCCCAACGAGAGGGCAAGAGTTTCCACCTAAAACCTGAGAAAAGATTCTAAAACGGAGCTAAAAACAGTTCCTGGTTGTTTCTCTCAAGTTAGCGGCAGCCTGTGTGTTTGAGCTACTATGGCGGGTTCCTGGAGTGTGCGCTCGATCTGCAGTATGGCAGGAATGAGGCCTCTGCAAGTGGCACATTAAGCTGCATGGTGGATTTAACCTTTGCTAGTACAAAAAAAAAAAAAAAAGAGGTTTCTGGGCTACACGCTGCTTGGATAAAAGCACAGACCCACGATGGCTCCCAGAGCTGGCAGTGAACGTACCACCGCCATGTTGGGAAGCTGAAGTGGGCGGAGCCAGCAGCCACAGCGCCGTTTCAGGCTTAAAAGGCTGCAATTTAAAGCAATAGGCTCAAGGTAATATAAAACATAAGCCACATAAAGATGGCTACCACACGGAGAATCTGGATTATGTTCTCTTTGATATTCGTAACTGAAGAGAAACATTTGATTGGAAAAGGTGTTGAGTTATGCCAAAATGTGTGTTTTAAAGGTACCTTAACTTCAAAATTTGGATGTAAGGATATGTTGCTTTGGAAAGGAGGCTCTGCTTTTGTTTCTACAGAAAGCCAGAGGCTATGGATTTGTTCCAGATTAAGATACATCAGGTTTGACCAGACAAGACCACCTGAAAGATCTCCAATGACATCATGGCCCAGATGATCCAACATCCAGAATTGTTTCAAGGCAACTGGCTCAGGCAATACAGCCTCACGGACTGCTCCATGATCCTAAAATTTTCTTTGTGTCCCCATAGATACAGCGCCCCCCTCCAGCAGGAAGTAGTAAGAGAAGCTACGCCCAAATTCCCAAATATACCAAGCTGACTTTGGAGATGTGTAAAAGTTAAAACCTTCCTTTTAAAAAAAAAGAAAGGGGAAGTGCTGTGGGACGGTCTATATGTCAAATTGCTCTGATTGGTCAATAAATAAAACACTGGTTGGCCAGTGGCCAGGCAGGAAGTAGGTGGGACAAGGAGGGAGGAGAATTCTGGGAAGCAGAAGGCTGAGGCAGAGAGACACTGCCAGCTGCCACCATGACCAGCAGTATGTGAAGACGCCGGTAAGCCAGCAGCCACGTGGCAAGGTATGGATTTATGGAAATGGATTAATTTAAGCTATAAGAACAGTTAGCAAGAAGCCTGCCACGGCCATACAGTTTGTAAGCAAAAAAAAATAAATAAATAAAAAAAAAAATAAATAAAAACACCAATAATATCTGAGTGGCAAATGAAATGAAGTAAGACAGAAATTCATCTTTCTTCCTCTGCCTCCAATTCAAAAACCTTTGTGTTAATTTCAAAATGCAAAGTGTAGAGATTTAATGAGGTTTCCCCCTGAAGCATATCCCTCTAAGGCTATATCTAAATGAGAAATTCACATTAAATGCTTTCAGTCATTTCTTAGAAATGATTGTGTAGCCTCCCAACACAAATCTCCAAAGACAAAGAGATTATACAATTATATGAAGACACAGCCATCTGAATCTACATATTTTTCTTAGCTTTTTTTTTCAAGTTAAGCGCTTTGAGTCCACGCGTGAGTATGCACTTACTTTTATACCTGTATCATATCACTTTGTCATGTAGGAACAGCAGCATTACAGGACAGCTGTCATGAAGTGCAAACAACAGGGCACGTGTGTTGGAAGACTTCACTGCTCAGTGACCTTGCCAACAAAAGGTCACCAAGGCTGGTCTGTCCTCTATCCTAGGTTAAGAATTTCTTGAACCAAGGGTCTGTGCGTCCTCACCATCTTCTCATATTGATGGGCCTATAACAGGTCTTACTGATTATTTATTAAATAACTTATGACTAACTCAATTAAGCTCTCCATTGCCCCATGTCTCAAGTTCATTAATCTAGAAGTAACTTTAGGCTTTAGTAAGCAGAGATGTCGAACTAGCTGATTGTTATAGTCACATACCAGCTTCTCAGTCATAGTATCTAACCATTTTCAAAACTCCAGAGGCTCTCTGAAGCATTGGACCAATTTCTAGGCCAAGGAAATTCTGCTATCTCTCCTTTATTTATAAATTGAGTCTGCCGTGCCTCCTCCAGCAAGCTATTAACAGAAGCATCAGATGTGTTATGAGAACAAAAAGTTCTCTATGAAGGGTGCCAACCAAGAATGTCCCCATACCAGTCTATATTCATAGTAGGGGTAGCACTCTTGAGCCCTCCCTGCATGTGTTCCTCAGATCCTTTGGGTTATTAGGCAGATTCTGCAATTTCTTTGCATAATTCTATCAGAACAAAACATGGTTCTACTTCCTATTTCTAGCTGAGTTGTTACCTGAATCTGGTTATGACCTGAGACTGAGGAGTGAGCAGTGAGTTTCAAAAAACCAACAGATGGCCTGAGACACTCCCATGTAAAGCTTCATATAGCACTGGGGGGAAGGGGAAGCTTCCTATGCAAGAGGCAATGTAGCTGCTCTAGCAATAAGCAGACCCCGGAAGAGGCAGGGGTGAAGGAAGAATTCAGGTTGCCCATCTCAAACTCAAGGTTCCCAGGCTCTCCTAGTACAATCCCAACTTTGATGTAGTGATGTAATGCAAATATCCACATCCCTGACCTTATAATTAATCCATGAGACTGATTTTCATCATAGTCTTCCAGGTAGTTGTGAGGAAGATCCTTTAAAGTAACCTTAGGAATACTCCAGTCTGTGAAGCATGACATAATGTGTCTATGATCCTAGAGTTTAGGCTTTTGCTGCTACCATTAGTGTTATTACAGTGATTGAATTGGAACCCGGAATCCACATACTAGGCAAGGGCTATACGATTGCTCTATAACCAGAATCTCTGATTCTATTTTTATCAAAATAAGACACTTCATGCCATAATCTTTATAAATGAACTCTCCTCCAAAACAACCAAATCCACCAGTACCATGTAATAACCAAGTCCATCACTACCACACAACAGGCAAGTAAGTCCTTCAGTACCACTGCTAGCAGTGACTTGTCTTCTAATCACATGGCTTAGAAAAAATAGATAAAGCCATCTTAGTTAGGGTTTCTAGTAATGTGATAAAACACCATGAACAAAAGGCAGCTTGGGGAAGAAATGATTTATTGGCTTACACTTCCAGATCACTGTTCATCATCAAAGGAAGTCAGAACAGGAACTCAAGCAGGGCAGGAACCTGGAGGCAGGAGCTGATGCAGAGGCCATGGAGGGTGCTGCTTCTGGCTTGCTCTCCATGGCTTGCTCAGCCTGTTTTCTTATAGAACCCAGGACCACCAACCCAGGGTGGCCCCACCAACAAAGGGTTGGGCCCTTCCCCATCAATCACTAATTAAGAAAATGCCCTACAGGTTTACCTACAGCCTGATTTTACAGAGACATTTTCTCAATTGAGGCTCCCTCCTCTCAGATGACTCTAGCCTGTGTCAAGGTGACATAAAATTAGCCAGGACAGCTGACCCCTTGTCAACTTGACAAACATCACCACTAAGTCACAACATCTCTTTTCTTGTTCATCCCCAAGATTACGCATTAACAAAGATATAATATAAAACATTTTACAAACCTGAGTCCCACAGCCTTACAACTACACTTGAAAAAATTGTCACTTTAAAAATATCCATTTTAACATCCAAATTCTCTGTAAAACTCCAAAATCTCTTCTCCCTCTCTCTCTCTTTTTCAAGTTTAAAGTAAGTCAACTGTGGGCTCCTATAAAATCAAAAATAAATTAACTACTTTCTTACTTCAAGAGGCAAGAACCAGGGCACAGTCACAAACTAAACAAAGCAGAACCAAACCCCAACTCTATAAATAACTCAATGCCCAATGTCTGGGATCAACTCACAATTTTCTGGACTCCTCCAATAGGCCTGGGTCACTTCTCTGGCTCTGCCCTCTGCACACACACACAGCTTGTCTGCTGACTCCACCCACTGCTGCTGCTGTTCCTGGTGGTCTTCCCATGGTACTATCATCTCCAAAACGCTGGGCTCTTCTGCTGCAACTCGGCTGCACTTTCACCAGTAGCCTCTCTTTATGGTGCCAAGCCTCAGTTTCTCTGCATGAGCCCTTCAGTCCTGGGCCTTCAACTGCCACTGAGG
Source organism: Peromyscus leucopus (assembly GCF_004664715.2). Taxonomy (NCBI): domain Eukaryota; kingdom Metazoa; phylum Chordata; class Mammalia; order Rodentia; family Cricetidae; genus Peromyscus; species Peromyscus leucopus. The sequence continues at coordinate 49,711,901 of NC_051070.1, forward strand.
CTGCACCTTCACCAATGGCCTCTCCTGGCCTCTCACAGTACCAAGCCTCAGCTGCTCTCCATCACCCATTCATGCCTTAAAAACCAGTACCACCTGGGTGACTCTTACACTACCAAGTTTGGCTACCAGCATAAGTTACAACCTTGGCCACCTCTGGAGCACAGCTCCTGTGTGCTCTCAGAAAACACTTCCCAGACGATTTCACCTCAACAATGTTGGTCTCTTTACCACTAATTTCTTAGCTCCAGCTGACCAGCATCAAGTATTCCAGCAGAACAAAGGTTTCACTTTAGTAGTTCTGGTATCTTGTTAATCACAGCTGATTCTTCATGCCCAGCTAACAAGAACCACAGAATCTTAATTCATATAACAAATGGCCCTGATAGCGACTTTAAAATTCCCTCTGAAACTTCACAAGGACTCCATCTTCTAAACTGGCTTCAACATTCTTATCTTCCAAGCTCCTATAGAACAGTTCACCAAGCATTGAACACTTAATGGCTTTTCTTGCACAAAGTTCTAAAGTCCTTCCTCTTTCCTCCCAAAAACAACATGGTCAGGTCTGTCACAGCAATATGCCATGATCCTGGTACCAGTTTGTTCTAGTTAGGGTTTCTGTTGCTACGATAAAACACCATGATCAAAAAGCAACTTAGGGAGGAAAGGATTTATTTGGCTTACACTACCATATCATTATTCATCACTGAAGGAAGAACAGGAACTCAAACAAGGCAAGGATCTAGAGGCAGGAGCTGATGCAGAGGCCATACAGGGGTAGTGCTTACTGGCTTGCTCTTCATGACTTGCTCAATCTGCTTTCTTATAGAACCCAGGACCACCAGCCTAGGGATAGTCTCACCAACAATGGGCTGGGCCCTCCCCCATCAACCACTAATTATGAAAATGCCCTATAGGCTTGCCTACAGCTGGATCTTAAGGAGGCATTTTCTCAATTGAGGCTCCCTCCTCTCAAATGACTCAAGCCTGTATCAAGCTGACACAAAACTAGCCAAGACAAAGTCAACATTATTAGCAGAGATGAGAATGAGGAGAATTAAAGGTTCATTAAGGAGAATGAAGTTATCTTCCCCAAGGGATGTCTATATTTTCCTCTTTTATTGAAAATAGATTGTCTTCTCAAATGAATCCTGATTATGGTTTCCCCTCCCTCTACTCCTCTCAATTTCCCAGCCACTTCCCCATCCCATCTGGGTCCTTCCCTTTCTGTCTCTCATTAGGAATCATACAGGTTTCTAAGGGACAATGATGATATGCTATGGTATGATATGATATATGATACAACAAAAACTAACATACCAAGCTTGGACAGAAGAAACAAACAGAAGGAAAGAGCACAAAGAACAAGGCACAAGAAACAGAGACCTGCTCATTTGCACACTCAGGAACCCCATGAAAACACTTGTACTGGAAGCTATGATGTATATGCAAAGGCAAGGTAAAAAAAGAAGAAAGCTGTGTGTGTGTGTGTGTGTGTGTGTGTGTGTGTGTGTGTGTGTGTGTAATAAAAGTTTAAAATAAGATAAAATCAAAAGAAAAGGGAAAGCTCTGATATGACATTATGAGACAAAGAACCCTCGAAGATGTTGTTGAGTTCATTTTGTGTTGGCCATCTACTGCTGGCATGCAGCCTACCCTGAAGAGTAGTTTCCCCAGTGAGGCTTCCAGGGAGGAAACTAAATTTGCATTTTGTTATCAACTGGACTGAGCTTCTGCATTAGAGAAGGGGGCTTCTCCTTTCATCTCTAGGACCCCTGCAGATCCATGCAGGCCTTTTGCATTCTACCTCAGCCTCCGTGAGTTCATATGTGTGTCAATCCTATTGATTTAGAGGGTCCTGTTTTCTTGGTGGCCTCCATCCCCTCTGGGTCTTAGACACATTCCATCTCCTCTTCTGTGGGGTTACTGAAGCCCTGAGAGGAGGGATTTGATAGAGACATTCCATTTCAGGCTGACTGTTTGAAGATTTCTCAATCTCTGCATAATGTCTGGCTGTGGGTCTCTGTATTTGTTCCCACCTGGTGCAGGAGGAAGCCTCTCTGATGATGGCTGAGCAAGGTGCTGATTTATAAGTAGAATAGAATGTCATCAGGAGTCATTTATCACTACATTTTTTTCTTTCTTTAGACCAGCATTATTTGGTTTACTCTAGGACACACACACACACACACACACACACACACACACACACACACACACACACTGAAGACATAAAAGTAGAAGGAATACCTGAGAAGAGGGGGGAGATTAGCAGGAATGAGAGGGAAACAAGAGAGAGTAATAGGGGAGAATATGATCAAAATACATCACGTACTTGCATGACAAAGTCACATTAATAAATGCTAATATTTAAAAATACAGAACAGCTCTGTTAACTCAGGAAGAGACCTGTGACAATGATGTCTCCAACATCTAAGACAGATTCACAAAGCAGATGAACAAATGGTCAGCCAGAGAGGAGTAACTGGAGTGCCAGTTTGTAGCACAGCTTGCCTGCACCCTCCACTGTCTGACACTCACAAGTACTGGAGGGATTCTTGTACCTTAACCAAAACTTTCAGGAAAAGAGATGGAGACCACAGATAAATTCTTCGCCATCTTCCCCAGTGGTCAGCCCCAAGAAATCATTTATTGGACCCCTTGGAAAGATGTTTCTATTGAAATCAAGCGGTGATCCTACTTGGTACTTAAACAGCTTTCTGTCATTCTCACTTCCTGAGCTCTTCATGTGTGCACCAGGACGTGTACTTTCTACATGATGTAGTCTTTGGCCAGGCTCTGCTTTCTTGGAAAACTGAAATGAAAAAAACTAGAGTTAAGTTCTTTTCTTCCTTCCTTCCTTCCTTCCTTCCTTCCTTCCTTCCTTCCTTCCTTCCTTTCTTTCTTTCTTTCTTTCTTTCTTCCTTTCCTTCTTTCTTTCTTTCTTTTTTTTTGGTGTTTTTGTTTGTTTGTTTGTTTGGTTTGGTTTTTGGTGTTTTTAAGACAGGGTTTCTTCTGTGTAGCCCTGGCTGTCCTGGAACTCACTCTGTAGACCAGACTGGCCTCAAACTCACAGAAATCCACCTGCCTCTGCCTCCTGAGTGCTAGGAATAAAGGCATGCGCCACCACTACCCAGCTTAATTAAATTCTTCTTCTTCTTCTTCTTCTTCTTCTTCTTCTTCTCCTCCTCCTCCTCCTCCTCCTCCTCCTCCTCCTCCTCCTTCTTCCCTCTTAATTTTGAACCGTTTTCATCATTTCATTCCACTGTGTTTTTCATAGATTTCACTAATAAGTTTCTTCATAGTTCTTTAATAATTCGTAATAGCTATTTTGAAACACTTGTCTTGTACTTCAGATACATTACATTTCTCAGGGCCTACTGTAATGGGGTTGCTTCGTTCTGGTGGAGACATATTGGCATGGCTATTATTGACTTAGGGTTTTTTTTTCCTATTTTTTTTTCAGGGCTGAGGACCTAACCCAGGGCCTTGCACTTGCTAGGCAAGCACTCTACCACTGAGCTAAATCCCCAACCCCTTGACTTAATTTTTAACCCTGATGTCTATGCATCTGGATTTGGGATGATTGCAATTTTGTCTTTCTTTGTTGAGTGGGTGTTCCATTCCTTGGCTTCTGTTGTCCCATCTCAATCTTAAGAGAGTTGCCTGGTAGGGAATGATTCTGAATCCTTGCCAGGTGTGGCCACCAGACGTCTGAGTAGAACTTGTTTCTCGGTGTTAGCAGCTGACGCACAGAAATAGGGATGAGCTAGAAGGGCAGGGGCTGGGAAGGCCCACAGAAGAGAGAAAAGCTGTCTGCCATGAAGATCTGTGGAGTCCCCAAGGAGTGCAGACAGAGAGGAAAGATAAACCCATGCAAATTGTCTGCCACAAGGCTGGGAATGATTCTGGGAAGTTGGAAATGAAGAACAAGAAGGATAGTGAAGATCGCCTACCTGATGGCATGGCCAGAGGATTCCCAAATAGAGAGTGCTTCTACCCAATCCTTCTTGGAAGCTAAGAGAAAGGGATGGGGTAATCAAGGAAGGCTGAATGAAGTCTGTGGAGTTCCTCAGAATGGGATCAGAGAGGAAAGTAATTACCCTAGTAGGTAATCCTGTACAGGGCTAGGGATAAGACTGAGAGATTGGAATTGGAGAACAGTAAGTGAACATTGCATACCTGATTCTCAAGCCAACGTGGCCAATGTGTTACCAAGTAGAGAGAGCCTCCAGCTATTGGCAGATGAGACCAGAAATTAAGTTCTTCTACTAAGGTACAGACAGAAAGGAAGCTAAATCCATCTTACATGGATGTACCAAAGTTCAAATATTTATCTGATCAGCTAGAATGTGATTTGATTAGGTACTCAGAACATGGCCATTATCCCCAAAAGAGCTTGGTTTCGTTTCTCAGCTGATTCCCTGTTGTAGCCTAGACCAGGACATAGCTCTGACAATGTTCTGTTAGTTAAGCTGCCAAGCTCAACTCACAGTCTCATTCACAAGAAGAGAAAGTAGATTTTACAGGAGCATGTCAGAAGACAGGGAAAGAGAAAACACCCATCTGGCCTCACCATGGAAAGGCTCGCTGATATCACTACTCTGAAATTCTAGTTTAACCACTACTGCTTAAGGGAAGAATTGTGACCGTCTCTTCCTATGCATGCAGCAGGCCCCCAACAACTGCTAATTCATTAAAAGGAAAAATGTGCTCTGTTTATTTGAGTCATGACTAGAACAAGGTTTTCCGTCACATTAACGAATGTCCACAGACATAACAAGTGGGGATTGAGACAGTTAGCTGAAGAACTCAGCAAAGGACTATTTCACTTTAATGGCTTGCAGATGATGTAGAGCTTTTTGTCTGTGGAGAGACTTTTCTCCACTATAGAAAGCAGCAGATTTTCTTAGATTTTTTTTCCCTCCTTCATTCAACTTCAAATTTCTCCCAGATGTCTCTGAGACCCTCACAGAAGCAAGGTGTCGCCATTCTTCCTCTTGAAGGCATAAGACATTGCTCCTGTCTGAACTAGTCCCAAATGAACAGTAACTTGACCAGCACTAACGTCTGCTTGGTTCCAGGCTGTTGCTATGTAGCTTTCCTGTGATGAGAACCACATCATCTCAACCCCAAAAGAAAAGTCAGCAGCTCATTTCTAATGTTCCAGTCTACAGTGAAGTGTGCATCAAGCATAAGTACTCAACTGTATTAAATCTATAGAACCTGAGGCCAAAAGCAAAGTTGAAATCCAAAAGCTTCCTTCATCCTTCTGGAGAAGGAGAAGCCCATTCCCAAACAGACTTTCTGTCGAGCAGAAACTCCCATCAGGACGCTTCCATTCACTCCGCTTCATGTGGATCAACCAGGAAAAAAAATTATTTTAAAAAGTCAAAATGTTCTCAAGAAGAAAAGTATCTGAAGCATAATTTACCCAATTTGCACCACTCATTATATCCAGTATTCAAAATGACTTTCAAATAATACTAAGCCTTTCATTATATACATGGCAACAGTTCAAGAATATGACTCAGCCTCTTTTAAGAGTTTTTATTCCCTCTACTACCATCTCATCCTTTTCTAAGTTAAGATATATGCCATTTTAATTACAGAGGAAGTGACTGTAAAAACCCAAGCTTTGACTATTTTTGTAAACTGAAACTTCCTAAGACACAAATTGCCAGTGTGGTCCACATGTACTGTGCTAATAATAGACCAGGCCCAGCAGCAAGAAAGGAATATCACCAAGACACAAATAGAGAGCAGAGATGTCTACAGTGTCTCAAAAACAAAGCCAAGTGCATCTGGCCTTTTCCCCCTTCACAATTCCCATTGCTGTGGTAGTTTCAAGGGATGCACTAAATTTTACAGTTAGTGTTTAAAATAGGTAGGGGGCACATTACAGTATTTACTTGCAGGCTATGAGGTGTGCCATTATGTTCTGGTAACAAATGGGTGATCCTCCATCCTCTCCATCACACCTTATTCATAAGCCATTACAGTACAGATAGAGCACACAGTTGCTCCAGTCCAGAGGCTGAGGTCAGTACTATAGAATTTCAGGATTCTGCATAGACTGGAAAAGGAGGAGAGAGCACAGTCGATGAGATTGTGCCTTAACAGCAAAGGTGCCCAAGGAGAAGGGCCAGTGATGGGGCTGCCACCAGACCTACTGTGTTGTGAGGAAGGGTAGAGGACAGGAAGCCTCAGTGGCACCAGGTAAGCTCACACTGCTCAGGAAGCTCTTTTCAGACACAGCCCGACAGCCTTGGAAGGCTGTATTCAATGCTAGGGTATCCGAGGCCCCCCTTCTTTGTGTGTCTAGCCTCCCATGCATACATCACTCTGCTGCCACTGTAAAGGTTTCTATCCTGGGCCACACAAAGTAGAAATCCAAAGGAGTCTTCGAGAATGAGAAAACTATCCATTACTCAAGGAGAAATTGAGGTGACAAGATAAATTCACAGAGCCCGCAAGGTTTGGGCTTTCCAGCAGCCTGAAAATGGAATTACCACCCCCATCCACTCACCAAACAAACACAGATGCTCCATAACCCAAAGCCTTTCTAACGGCAACAAAGCTCCAATATCGATTTCTCCCAAGTAAAAAGTAAAGCAGCAAAAACACATCAGGGAGAAGGACAATACAAAACACAAGAGCTAGCAAAATCCCAAATCACAGGGTCTTGAGAAGTCAGTATGAGATTGTCTTGGGGGTTCATTTATTCATTCCATGGTGACTAGCCACGTGTTGGCAGGCATCCTTCTAAATATTACCAGATGAGAAGGAAATCCATTTATGATCTCAAAGACCACTATATCATTACAACACAGTCTGTAACTGCTGTGGATGGAATATGATTTGTGCCACTGAGTTCGTGCCAAAATTTAAATCCCCAAGTCATATGTTAACAGTATCAAGAGCAAGGAACTTTAATCTAAGTATGTTGTTTAAAGGTGGGGTCTTTATAAGGGGATTACAGAAGGTCACTGGGATGAAGATCCAGTGATTGAATCCTAGTACCTTCATAAGGCAAGGAGAAAGACCACAGCACTATAGAAAAATACATGTGTAAATGCTCCTTATCTCTTGAACTGTGATGTTCTGAAAATTCCAGGAATCTTCCAGCACAGTGGAAGGTCAAGCAGTGGCATCTACTTGATCTTGGACACTGAACCCTTTAGAACCACAAGCTAGGATGAAATTCTTTTGGGAGGTGCTAGAAATTGAGCCTGGGTCCTCTGGAAAAGCAACTAGTGCTCTTAACTACTAAGCATCTCTCCAGCCCCAGAAATTCTTTTCTTTATAAAGTTATCCATCATCAGATATTTCTTTAAAGTAGTGAAAAGCTAAATGACATCATTTCTGTACCACTCAGTAGATGTTGGGGATGCAGAAAAGAAATAATAAATAATTGGGGGTTTTGGGGGGGGTTGCTGGTTTGTTATTTTAGACAGGGTTTCTCTGTGTATCCCTCATTGTCTTGGAACTCGCTCTGTAGACCAACTGGCCTCAAACTCAGAAATTCGCCTGCCTCTGCCTCTGCCTCCTGAGTGCTGGGATTAAAGGCACCACCATCACCTAGTAAGAATAAATAATTGTTAAAGAGGCTTCCTGGAAGTAGCCACCAACATGGCCCTCAATCCCAAACAATACATTCCAACAATGATGGCTAAGCACAATCCTTTGAACAGAATAAATAAATAAATAAATAAATAAATAAATAAATAAATAAATAAATAAATGAAATGTTTCACCTTGGTTTTCACAAGGACTTGAAAATATTTCAAGATTTGGGGGAAATAATATTTTGTATCCCTACAGCTCCATTTTCAGCCAACATGCTACCTGTCAATTTTCTAATAGAATGCAGAGAGCTACAGCCAGATATTCAGCTTACAAAAAGTTTATATCTTCTTACTAGACTTCTATAGGTCTTATCTTCCAGAGACAAATTATCCATCATTACCATCACACTTCAGGCATTCCATGGCTTTTTGGCAGCACCTACCTACATTTGTGAGCAACCAGTTTCAAGTGGAAGCACAGTAAGTAAAATTAGACCAGAAATATCTGAAGAGCTCTGTGAAAACTCGCTGAGAATTGCAACCATCTATTTATGTCACAAATATCCCACTAGTTTTATGTTGCTCTCTTTTCTTTACTTTTTTAATAAAAATATCCAGAAGGCGATGTGCAAGCATCCAAGGGAGGGAAGAACAAATTATTCTACCCAGTTGTGATGCCTATAGACCACAACAATAATCACCCCTGCAAGATTCTCCCAAATGCACAAGATTAGCACTCATATCTTGGTGGTAACCACCAAAAAACAACTAATATATAACTGCACCTAAGGTTCAGGAAACATCTTAGAAGAGGAGGGAGAAAGATTGTAAGAACCATGGAACTGAGAAGTCTGCTGTGAGAATGTACATCCTCATAATGACAGGAAAGCTATACCCACCATACTGCAGCAATATTGCTACCTAAACATATCCCCAACAATGACAAAACCAATAGACATGCTAACACGGAAGGAGGAAATCTCAAGAGGTCCCACTCCTAGAGAAAGAACTACAGGCAACTAATAACTGCTGAGAAAGAGAGAATTAGTCTTCCCCAGATATGAGCCCCTCAACTTGACATCTAAGACCAAGTGGTCAGACCGATGTCAACTTCCCTGATGCTGATGACTATAACTCGGCTCTATAAAAGAACACCCTTCATCTTTGTGAATATACACCAATGTATTTAGGAGCAAGTGACATAATCCCTGCAACTTATTCCCATATGGTTCTGAAAATCACACCCAAATAGAATGAGAAACAATGTAGCAGATGTGGCAAAGTGGCAATGGCAGACAAATCCGGGTGAAGGGCACATGGGAGCTCCCACTGTACTTATATCATTTCTCTAAACCTGGAAATTCAAGATAAAATTTCAAAGAGCTGTATATCTCTCATAGAGCACTAAGTAATGCACTGCCTGCTGCCTTCCATCACCCGCTTCCATTGTGATTTCCAACATCACTCAGGGAGCTGATGTGTCAGTCATGGTCTAAGAACTCTGGAGAAGATGAAGGTGAAGATCCTAATAGTTCCCACCTCAGGCCAGTGGGGTGATTCAGGAACCGACTCGTTCCTACTCTGTAAGCAGGAAGCAAATAGGTCTCAGAGGACAGAGGAATCAGTGCAAAACTGTTTAGGCTGGCTTAGCCCACAGAAGGTTTTAGTTGTGTAGAAGACAAGTGAAGGAAGTCAGTCTGGAAAGCAGATCCTACCAGCGGAGCATGGAGTACAGGGCCATGGGCACAATTGGGTTCTGGAAATATGTTAGCTTCCCGTCACCGACAATACCTCAGACAAGTCAACTGCAGAGAGGAAAGGTCTATTTGGGCTCACATTCCAGAGGTCTCATGGTGCCTTGGTACCACTGTGTCTTAGTTGGGGTTTTTATGGCTTTGAAGAGATGCCATGACCACAGCATCTCTTATTAAAAAAAAAACATTTAATTGTAGTTTCAGAGGTTTCGTCCATTATCATCATGATGGGGAGCATGGCAGATGTGGTGCTAGAGTAGTAGCTGAGAGTCCTACATCCTGCAGGCAACAGGAAGTTGGCTAAGACACTGGGAGGTAGACTGAACAAAGGAAACCTCAAAGCCCACCCCCTCAGTGACACACTTCCTCCAACAAGGCCAAACCCACTCCAACAAAGCCACACCTCCTAATAGTGCCACTCCCTATGAGATTATGAGGGTCAATTACATTCAAATTACCACATTCCAATCCCAGGCCTCCATAAGTTTATAACAATATCATAATGCAAAATGTATTTAGTCCAACTTTAAAAGTCTCGATAGCCTATCACACTCTCAACAATGTTTTAAAAATCCAAAGTTCAAAGTCTCTTCTACAATTCATGCAATCTCTTAACTATAATCCCCTATAAAATCAAAATCAAAAAGCAGATCCTACATTACTGTTCCAAATGTAGGGAAGGGAGCATAGTGAGGAAATACTGGACCAAAGCAAGACCAAAAACCAGCTGGGTGAACTCCAAACTCTGCATCTCCATGTCTGATATCAAAGCATTCTCCAGATCTCCAACTCCATTCAGCTTTGTTAACTGCAACACACTTCTTTCTCTTGGGCTAGTTCCACTCCCCATTAGCAGCAGGTATCCCATGGCTCTGGCATCTCCAACATCTTGGGGTCTCCAAAGCAGTCCAGGCTTCACCTTGACAGCTTCACCAATGACCTCTCTGGACCTCCATTCAAGGACACCCCTGACATGTGCCTGGCCTTAGCAGCTTTATTCCATAACTCCTTTCTTCTATCCTTAACTCTAAACCCAGAACCACATGGCTGAAGCTGCCAAATTCTGCTGCTTGCTGAGGCCGGAACATGGCCCCCTTATTCAATTACATTTTCACCAGCTTTCTGTTTTCCAACTTTACTGTCTAAGCTTGGCTATCCTGAAACTGGATGTGTAGCCCAGGCTGGCCTCAAACTCAGAGATCCACCAGCCTCTGCCTTCCAAGTGATGGGATTAAAGGCTTGTACCACCATACCCAACTCTAAGTTTTTCTTTAATTCATAAGTTGGAAATTTAGCTGGGTGGGGTCTTACCCTGAGGTCACCTTACCCTATATTCTATTCCTTAATCTGTGTGTCTCCTTGAACACAGAACTTAACTCCATTCTACTTCCTGCTGCTCTTTTTCTCCTCAAATATTTTTCCTTGTTCAGCTTTCTCCTTATTATAAATCTTCATCAGAGTTAACACTAATAACCTCACAACATAGTCTATACTAGATTGTTTTGAGATTTCCTCTGCCAACTGAATTAATCCAAAACTTCACCTTAACCTCAGGCAGACTCTTCAGACAAGAGCAAAAGGCAGCCACTTTCTTCACCAAAATATCACAAGAACACTCTCTAGGCCACACACTAAACTTCTCTGAAACTTCTTGAGTGTGTCCCTGACAGTTCAAATAACTCTTAGAATCACTGTCTTCTATTCTACCATTAGTCTTGCCCATTAAGCAGTGCGTAAAGCATTCCACTGCTTTCCTAACACAAAATCCCAGAGTCCATAATATTCTAACCAAAAACATGGTCCAGTCTGTCACAGCAGTACCTCAGTACCTGGTATCAAATTCTGTCTTAGTTACGGTTTCTATTGCTGTGAAGAGACACCATGACCATGGCAACTCTTACAAGAAAACATTTAATTGAGGTGGCTTGCTTGTAGTTTCAGAGGTTCAGTGCATTATCATGACAGGGAGCATGGCAGCATGCAGGCAGACATTGTGTTTGAATAGTAGCTGAGAATCCTACATCTTTCAGGCAATAGGAAATGGACTGAGATACTGGACAGTATCCTGAGCAGAGGAAACCTCAAAGCCCACCCCAAACATGACACACTTCCTCCAACAGGGCCATAGCCACTCCAACAAAGCCACACCTCTTAATAGTGTCACTCCCTGTGAGATTATAGGGGCCAATTACATGCAAAGCACCACACATTGCTTTGGGGCTATGGAGCCAAGGCATCACAGTCAGAGCATCAGGCAGAAGAAATGTCATGGTAGGGGAAGGCAGAAGAGAAAGAGGCAGGAGTCTCACTATCCCTCTGTATCCTAAAGTCTCTATCCCTCCCCAAAGCACCAGAAGCTAATGACCAAACCTTCATCACGTGGCCACTGGGGTTTTTAAAATCCAAGCTATGCTAAGGAGTGTCCTAAGATGGTCTCGGATGGCAAAAAATGAAACGCATTCAGTCCCAGTGGAGACTCTGGGAATATGATTGACAGTCATGGGAAAAGCAGTAGAAAGGAAAGACAGGATCTGAGGCCAAGTGGTCTTAAATGGTTAAGTATTTTCAATTTTATTCTGGACAACAGGGGGTTAAGACTTTTAAAATTAAACAGATTTCCTTCTGAGACTCGGGACCACATCTTGAGAGCCCTTTGTGGAATTTTACTTCGTATGTAGTTCACATTAAGTAACACATCTGATCCATGTACTAGTAGTCCGAATTACAGATGCTTTAAAACCAACAAGATTGTGCTGGCATCTTTTCTGTTACTTAAAAGCAGGAGATGGAATTCCCACGTGGAGAACTCTCCCCATGCTAGAAGGAGAAGCAGGGTTCTTATACCCAAGGTCTTCCATCAAGACTGAAAGAATTCTGTCTGGACCATAATAAAATCGTTCTTATCTTGGAAGCCACCCCATGTAATTAAACAGCCTTTTCGCAACTCACTACTCACTGTCTAGGCAAGTAGATAAGTAACTGCTGCTTCTTAAATGTCTTTAAATGTATTTGTTGTGTGTGTATATATATGGGTGGGTGAGTACATGGTTTTATGTGTGCACATGTGTATGCAGGTGTGCACGTAGAATCCAAAGGTCAATACTGGGCAAATTCCTCCATTGTCTCCCACTTTGTTTTTTGAGATGGGGTGCTTCACTGAACCCAGATACCTTCAGTGAGGCTACCCTAGTAGGCTAGTAGGCTCCAGGGATCTTTCTGTCATTATCACCCCATTGCTGGGGTTACAGGTGCATTCTGTCATGCCCAACATCCAAACTCAGGTCCTCATGCTTCCATAATATGTTCCTTACTGGCTGACCATTCCCCACAGGTCCCTAACTGCTTCTTTGGGTCTTCATTTCTTTATGGGGGCTCCATGGCAGGTAGAACTCATAGCAAACTACTGTGTGTGTTTTTCTCCTGTTCATCTGTCTTGGATCAATTCTCAGGTCCAGATGGAACCCTAAGAAAATAAAGATTAAGTTGTGTCACCCCTGTAACATTCAACAATGGATATGAGTAGGATTCATTTGTAAGAATCATCATTTAAAACCCCATGCAACTAATTGTATTCAAACCAAAATCTCAGGTGTACATTGTTGAAATTGATTTTCAAGGGGAAATGTTGGGCAAAATCTTTATTTCAAATATTTCCATATGCTGTCTTGTTTAACCTTCAGATCTTCCCGTGTTTAACAAGCTGAACAAAAAGATTAAGCACTTAGAAATCTGTCAATGAATCGGAGTTCTTTGGTTTTAAGCAACAGCAAATGATGTTTAACTTGAGCAGGAAGGTGAAGGTAATTAAAAACTTGAGGGAAAGTTTAGAAACCAGATTCAGAATTTTTCAGCAGGAGCCAAGGCCTGGCTGCTGAGATGTGTTGTTACCGATGTCTTGATCACTTTCCCCAGAAGACAGAGGCCACTCAGGAGACACTCACAGATGTGCTATGCTGAGGAGAAGGGTATTCCCCTCAGACTGTCTCCACAGACCAGTGGAAACAGGATGTGCTATTGGTGGCCACGGAAACAAGCCACTTGCGCCCCTCGCTATGAAGATGTGACTGGCATCTCCAATTGCAGCCCTCGGGACCCATCCCCTCTGAGAAGTGGCCCATCCACAGCTTCACCTAGGCAATGGCTAAGTACAATTAGCACCCTCAGCAAAGTCTCATGTGGAGTTGATCCAAGCCGTAAACCTAGTCCGTGCTACACACCTTTAGCATGAAGGTTTCTCCAGAACTCTGGCCAAACCTTTCTTTCAGCACCATAGTTTGACACAACACTCTTTCTTTCTCCTTCTCCAGGTGTCAAGCCTCAACAAGATCTGTCAACATCACTGTCCTCCAACAGATCAGGATGGCTAGACAGACCAGCCCTCAATCTAAAGGCAAATCAAAAACTGAACTCCAAGATGTACAACCTTAAACTGATATTCTTTTCACCATGTTCACGGGATTCATATAGGCAGGGAAAGGTGGTTTCACTGATAATTACAAAGGCTACCAATCCACTGTCTCTCAGGAGTCAAAGATACGGATTTATCTATACCATCAAAAAAGCTACAAATGATGAATCTTGTGAGATGACTTGTTAGATAAAGTGCTTGCTATAGAAATACAAGAACGTGAGATTGGCTCCAGCACCCACTTAAAGCCAGCCTCTCAGCATGCATCTATTACCCCAACACTGAGGAAGCAGAGGCAACAAGACTTGAGAGAGCTTGATCCAGTGGAGATGAATCAATAAGCTCCAAGTTCAGCGAGAGATTCTTTCTCAAACAATATGGTGGACACCCAACATTGACCTCTGGCAGGCACATGTATACACACACACACACACACACACACACACACTCACACTCACACACACACACACTCACACTCACACACATTGCAAATGAAAATCTTTTAAAACACTGGCTCATTCTTGTTATTTCTCAGACCCTTTGACCCTTTGTGGGATTTCTCTCATGTATGTTTAACTTGTCTGTACCAACCTAGACACCTACCTCATGGTGCTTGTGGAGGTTTGAAAGAAAATGGCCCCCAAAGGGAGTGGCACTACTAGGAGGTGTGGCTTTGTTGGAATAGGTGTAGTCTTGAAGGAAGTGTGTCACTGTGGGGGCAGGCTTTCAGGTCTCCTAAGCTCAAGATACTCCCAGTGTCACAGTCTATACCACCAAAAAAGCTACAAATGATGTTAGCTTCCTGTTGTCTGCATATCAGCATGTAGCAGCTCCTTCTCCGGCACCATGTCTACCTGCCACCATGCTCCCCATCATGATATTAATGAACTAAAGCTCTGAAACTGTAAGACACCACCTCAATTAAATGTTTTCCTTTGTACAAGCTGCTGTGCATGCATGAAGAAGAGCTATCTCCCCCCACTCCCCGGTCCCTACCCCCACCCAACAACACCTAGGGCATGTGGAAGAGCTGGCTTTGGGGTCATAAGACCAGCAGAGTTCTTCCTGACCCCCACCAGCTGCAACACTCAGGAGAACAGGCCCTATACCTCGCCAGGACAACACAATTGAGCCAACACTATTAGTGCAGGTGTGGGTGAGCTAGCCCTAAAGATGTGAGCATGGGAAAGCTGCCCCCATTTCTCATCTGTCTTGTAGTAGCATAGGCAGGGAAAAGAAGCCCTCCTCGCCCCCACCAATGCCTGGGGGAGGTGGGAGAGCTGGCCCTGTGGTCATAAGAGTGGAAAAGCTACCTCTGATCCCCACCAGCTGCAACACTCTGGAGAGCATGCCCTGCACCCCACCAGGGCAATACAACAGATCCAACCCTGTTAGCAGAAGTATGGGTGAGGCAGCCCTGAAATCATGAGCATGGGTCAGCTGTCCCCATTTCCCATCTGGTAAACCAACCCTACAGCTTCCCAGGCCCAGACCCAGGGTTATTACTTGGCCTGCCCCAACATCCACCCCATCTATGATCTCCTGGAGCACGTGGAGGGACCTGACCCACAAACCCAAAGCTGCAGGATCTCCACAACACAGGGCTCCAGTGGGATGTCCAGGAAGAGTACTAGTGGGTACCCAGAATCATGGAACATGTTGTGGAGATCAGGGTCCTTGAACCACACTGATGACTCTTTAATCCTAGCACCTGGGAGGCAGAGGCAGGTGGATCTCTGTGATTTCGAGGCCAGCTTGGTCGACACAGTGAGTTCCAGGACAGCCAGGGCTACACAAAGAAACTCTGCCTCAAAAAAATAAAAAATAAAAAAGTGGCCATGATCTGGTGTTTCTTCCCAGCAACTGAAACCCTAACTGAGAGAGCAACTCAACTCCTGCTGGCTATAGCAAGAGAGAGAAAAGAGCCTAGTTCTTCTCCAGCTCTCCTCCCAAGTTGCACATGTGCACACAAGTTAACAGAGCATCAAAATCCCAGTATCGGTCAGCCTTAGGCCAGCTGCTGCTCAGTCAAGGTCTTTCTTTCAGATGATGTGTAGTAGGTCAACCAAAACTCAGAGAAGGTGGTACCAAGATACTGAAGAGGTGACAGAAAAGCCCATAATTTCATCACCAAATTTTGCAGCATTTGATAGAGTCCAGGATTGCAAGTGTCTGTTTTGTTAGCCTACGGAAACCTATGATGAATGAGCCATGACTTCTTTCCACAGTACCCACCCCACAAAAAGAGATTCTTACAGTGTGGAGCTATTCTTTCAGGAAGACTAAAAGTAGCCATAACAGGGCAAAAGGAGGTACTAGGAAGAGTGTGTCATTGAAGTCCAGACCTTTGGTCCACCTAGAGGTATTTATTGAGTAATTCCTAAGTGAGCAGACACTAAAGTTCATCTTTCTTCAAATAATGTATAATTCAAATAAAAAATTGGGGGAATCGGGGGTGGAACTTACATTTAATGAGTCATTACCTCTTTTTAGCAGAAAAGACACAGATACAGGACGATTTCAACAGCAGTATAGGAAGAAAGATCTCTTATTTCAAGACATGCACAAGTGCTAAACACGAGGTCATAGATGTTTCACGGGATGAGTAGTTGTCCAAATATGGTTCCAGGAGCAGCATCAGCCACGTCGCTTAGAAACTCATTCAAAACAAACTCATTACTGCTATCACAGCCTCCTAAACTTTTCAAGGTGGGACTCAGAATTTTTTTTTCCCGAGACAGGGTTTCTTTGGTAGCCTTAGCTGTCCTAGAACTAGCTCTGTAAACCAGGCTGGCCGGGAACTCACAGAGATCTACCTGCCTCTGTGGGTGCTGGTAGAGATACTTAGGGTGGATTCTGAGTTACATTCAAGTAGACAGTAAGAACTTTTAGCCTCCATGGTGAGTCAGCTAAGGGCTGAGCAATCACAGAAGACATCTAAAGCTAGACCTTGACCTCAGGAAATGGCAACAGGAGTGGGGGGTGGACAGAGAAGTGGGGTAGCTGGCGCAGGGCAGAACCGGATGGATGTTGTTTCCCATTAAATTCTCTGCTATGGTCATCCCCTATGTCTTGAGGGTTTCATTTTGATACCAAGGGCAAGTCGCAATCTTTTAATTGTATGGGTGACTTAGAAACACTTTACATATAGCTCTATCAATAGATAATTCAATTTGGTCTTGAGCCCTGATACTTGATCCAATTTAATCTCTCAATTGTATTAGTTCCAACAGCCCCTGGTTATTAAGCAAACAACATGATACATTCCTGACTCCACAGGTAAAGGTCCCTAGACAGCCCCTTCTGGGCTTTTGAACCTTGGTTATTTTAAGAAGTGTTTTCAGTGGATTCTGAGAGGGCAAAGTCGCTGAAGAAGGAGAACATGGATTTGAACCTATCAGTCCACGGAGAATCGCACATTTCAAAGGATTATTTAAAGCTGGGATAGCAGCTTGTTCCACAGCTGCAGCTGCATCTCAGCAGCCAATCACAGCACAGCTCTCTGTGGGAATTTCTAGCTGGTTTGCGAATAGCTCTCAGGCACATCAACTGCTTCTCAAAAATGCCTCTTTTTCCAGCATCATTTGCATTTCATCTGTCAATGTCCTACGCTCCTACTGAGCCATATTTCTTTCACTCCTCAAGGTCCCCAATGAGAAGCTATAGTTAAAACTTCATAATTGAAACTATACATTATAACAGAAAGGCATTTCTATTCCAAGCCACCAAATGAACTTCCCTTTTAAGCAGAGCCAACTGCTCTGTTCCTTTAGTCTTTCAACAAACACTTATAACACCTATGGAGACCTCTAATTGGAAGAGGCCACCCACCAGCTACCTACCAAAACTGGTCCAGCTCCTGAGCTGGTAGTAAGTCAAGGCAGCCACAGTGTTAACTGCCAAGCCTTGCTGCCCCAGGGCTTTTTTCTTCCTGCAGTGTTTGTTGTCTGTTCATGTCACTCTAGATCTTTGGCCCTGAATTCCTCAGTGGTGATGTAACCCACTGAGGGTACCACTTCATCTGAATCCATCACGCCCAAAAGGACTGCAGAGGTGGCAGAACTGGCCCCATCTGCTGAGATCCCCACTTTCTGCTCTGTAATGAATCATGAACTATGTTGTTCTGATCTCAGGTATCTTACACCTCAAGGACAGCAAATTTGTTCTTTGTCATTTCCTGTCATACTGGGGCTCTTCATGACACCTGTGATGTGTCAGGACCTATGATTAGCACTGTTTCTCTGCATCCCAAAACAGAATGACCATGGGTCCCAATAGGCACAAGAGATGCTTGGATGGGATGGACCCTGGTGGACAACATTTTCTGCATCTTCAAACAAAGTCTTAAGAAAACATTTCATATATGTTGATTCAACTCATGAACAAATATGCTGTCGATTACAGTTGAAGGATTCATATCCAGTCCACATACTTTCTATAAAAGGCACATTACAGCCTTCTTACACAGAAGAGCATCAGATAACACTTTAGTATACCCTTGGGGACCGTCCTAGTTAGCTTTACCTATCAAAGTAACACAGCCTGGGGTCATAAGAGAAAGAAATCCCAGTTGAGAGATTGCCTGGATCAGACTGGCCCATGGACATGTCTGTGGGGCATTTTCTTAATTTCTAATTCATGTGGGAGGCCCAGGCCACTGTGGGCAAGTGGTCCTCAGCTTTAAGAAAGCTAGCTAAGCATAAGCCAGTGAAAAAGCCAGTTTTCCTCCATAGTTCCGACTTGAGTTCCTGCTCTGATGTCCCTCAATGATGTAACTTGTAAGGTGCCAGCTGAAATAAAACCTTTCCTTCTCTAAGTTGTGTTTTTGGTCAGAGTGTTTTATCAAAACAACAAAAAAAAGGGGGGGAGTGGAATAGGGGCTGTTTTAAATAGCAAAATCACCAACCAAAAGTAGAGCAATGCAAAATGCATGACACAAAATAGACCACAAAAAGACATTTTTTTCAACATGAACACTGACACAAAAAGACAGAACTCAGCTGCGATCGTGCATGTTAAGTGACTAAATGTTTCTGCATCCACCAATAACCATGAAATAATGATGAGCATTGATTTAGAAAGCACAAATAAATATGAGTAGGCAAATTCACAAGCATAGACTCCATGAGTGAGAATGAGTATATGATTATGCATGAGTTATGCATTATTTGCAAAAGTTGAATTTGGTTAGTTTATGCTTAGTTAACCTATAGCTGGAGTTATCGCCAGTCCCGCCTGGGCCGGCAGCCATTCAGACTCAAATAAACACATAGACACTTATATTATTTAAACTGTTTGGCCTAATAGCTCAGGCTTCTTGTTATCTCATTCTTATATCTTAAATTAACCCATTTCTATTAATCTATAAGTTGCCACGTGGTTTGTGGCTTACCGGTACTTTACATCTCGCTTTTCATGGTGGCAGCTGGCAGCATCTCCTGACTCAGCTTTCCACTTACCAGAATTCTCTTTTTTCTTTGTCCTACCTATACTTTTAGTCTGGCTATTGGCCAATTGGCACTTTATTTATTAATCAATCAGAACAACACATTCAGAGCATACAAGAACATCCCATGGCATTAACCTGTCTGAAGAAATCCTTGATCCCATTCTTGGTGGTGTTGGTGATTTGTAGAGAGAAAGCATAGAGGGAGAGCAGAGCCCTGAATGACAGCAAAGGCCCTTTCCTTAGCTGAGGAACTGACAACTTGCAGTCTGAGCAGGAAGCCACGTGGCTTATCCTCTTCCTAGAGGAACTCACAAAGACAATCTATTTGGGCGATAATTACAACTCTTACAAATATTAGGGCATGTGATGTAGTGAAAGATGTTGATTTTGAGACAGGACCTCCATCACAGAAGAGTAAAAATCGCAAAGAACTCGCTACAGCTGACCTTGTATGTCTCTCAAGGCAGAGCCATTAATGAAACAGCCTGGAAAGAAGGATGTTACCTGTTGTAGCCCAGGAGTTTAGAGTCAGATGTGGACAGGCCAGGAAATCTAACATGCTCTCTCTAAGGCATCTTACCAAGACAGAAACTAGCTGTACCCACAAAACCTGACCTACTGACTATCACATCAATACAAGATGCTGATGACCTTATGATGCCGTGAAGCCAAATGAGCAAAAGACAACTAGCATGTGAAAGGTCATAGAAGGACATAGTGCTTAATCTGCTGATTGCTCCTCATTGTCAAGTTCACGGGAGTTAGAATCACCTAGGAGACACTCCCCTGGCTATATCTATGATGGTTTTTTTCCACAGTAGTTTGATACAGGTGGTGAACAGGTACAACATACAATCACTCTGAAAACATTTGACAATTTTTTCATTAAAACTGTTTGTCATATAATCTCATCACTGCTGTGGATATCGCTCTGTATAAATAAACACTGATTGGCCAGTAGCCAGACAGGAAGTATAGGTGGGACTAACAGAGAGGAGAATTGAGGGAACAGGAAGCAGAGAGGGAGACTGCCTGGAGCCGCCACCAGCACAAGCAAGATTTAAGGTGCCAGTAAGCCACGAGCCACATGGCAAAGTATAGATTAATAGAAATGGGCTGAATGTAAGAGTAAGAGCTAGACAATGATAGGCCTGAGCTAATGGCCAAGCAGTTTAAATAATGTAAGCGTCTGTGTGTTTATTTTATAAGTGGGCTCCGGGACTGGTGGGACTTGGTGGGACCCAGAGAGAAAAGCTTTCCAGCTACACATCACTGTGAGATATTCTTGTGTGTCTGTAAATGTGGATATGCATACAGGTATGTATGCATGCAGGTGGAGTCCAGAGGTCAGCATTGAGCATCTACCTCCATCACTCTCCATCTTATTTTTTTGAGAGGAGGTCTCTCTCCAAACTTAGACTCCAAATCAGTACTGCTGGACTGGCCAATGAGCCCCAGAATTCCTCCTGTCTCTGCCTTCCATTGAGAAGATTACATTTTTTTAGCTTTTGCCAAGGGTACTGGGGATCTGAACACAGGTCTTCATGCTTACGTAGCCAACACTTTACCCACTGAGACATTTCCCTAACTCCCAAAATAGTAGTTTTTAATTCCTATTCATATTTGATCACTTGTGTGATGTCTATTATGTCTGTTATTATATAACCACTCCTGATTTATGATTGATGTTTGTCCTTTTGCTCTTGGCTTACGTGTCATTACATTCAATGTGACTTTTTGTACCTGTAATCCTAGCACTTGGGATCCTAAAATGGGAAGAATAGAAGAGGGAAGAGTCGGGGGAGAAAGGAGAAAGCGGGGTTAAATTTAGTACTGGAGACCTGAGATAAGCTGTTCCTTTATGAAATTGTTCTGCATGCAATTGACTGTAATTCTTGGACCACACTTATACTAATGTCTATTTTACTTTGATTGCCCTTTCCATACACATCTCTTCCTAGAAGCCATATGAAACAAAAATTCTTCTGGAAGCCTGTGGGGAAATCCCTTTTAAGTGAAATGGCCACTGACTCCGTGTTTAATCGACATGGTCCGCAAGCATAATCATTAGGAAGGAAATGAGCACTGATGACCCTTAGCATCTGGTGCAAGGCGAGAAGAAGAAGCAAAGGTTTTACAGCGGGAGTCCATAATGTTTTCTGTCAGAATTCATGCAGTCATGTACAAGGAGAGCCCGGATTGTCAGACCAGTGCAAACAAACAGACTCTCCCCAGAGCATCCTCAAGCCAGAGCCCCAGGGCACCACTAGAGCCGCCACACCTGAGACCACAGATATTAAACACTGATATTAATGATGACGTTTTAAGATTCTAAAATCTAATGAGAATAATCAGAATAGTTTGAAATCCGTCTTGTCATGACTTTGGTCATTTTAGTCTTCCAACGCTTCAAAATCCTTTACTACAATTTTTCTCTTACTAAGGTAGTGTGCAGAGAATGATATATACAGAAGAAATCCAAACTACTTGTATTAAACATTTGTCATTCTGGACTTCTCAGCACCTCTTTTAATGGGGGGGGGGTTGTGGAACATGTCATGAGTAGAAGACAGGTCTCAACTTTCTCTGTAGAAGCCAAAGGGAAGGTGCACTTAGCAGTCTGGTCCCAGGGGAATCAATGAGTCAGATGTTCCCATTTGACAAAGATAGTCCTAAGGAGTTACTCAAATGCCCAGGATGGTCAAACACGGTGGAGTCACAGTATCTGAGTCATTCTTCACTCTTTCTTCATTCACAACTCTGTGCCTGCCACTCATGTTCAGTGGGAAAAGCCAGCACTCAGTCTTCTTGCATGTTTTATTTTATTTTATTATTTTATTTTATGTATGTGGTTGTTTTGCCTGCATGTATGTCTGTGTGCCACGTGCATGCAGAGGCCAGGAAAAAATGCATCAAATTCTCTGAAAGTTGAGTTACAAATAGTTGTGAGCCACCATTTGAGTAGTAGGAATTGAACCCAGGTCCTCTGAAAGAGCAGTCAGTGCTCTTAACCATGAGCCATCTCACCAGTCCCTCAGTCTTCTTATAGAACCAAGACTTCATTCTGTTTATCATATTTTAATTTATTTATGATTTTATTTATTTACTATTAGAGTGTGTGTGTGTGTGTGTGTGTGTGTGTGTGTGTGTGTGTGTGTGTGTGTGTACATGAGCATTCGAGTGTCACAGTGCAACTTTCTCAAGTTGCTTCTCCCACTATGGGTTCCATGGATGGAACTCAGGTCACCCTGCTTGCTTTCACCAACTGAGCCTTCTCACTGGCCCCATTTATCATATTTTTTTTAATATTCAGAGATTCCTATTCTCATTTTTATCTGCCTCAGCCACACTTTAAACTCATTATGCAGATTTTGCTTCATATGTATGTTCTTTGAAAATAAGTAGTCTTTTTCATCAAAGTAGGCATTTCTTTTCTCTATGTTCCTGTGAAACTATATTTATAGTAAACATTCAGAGAACATTGATCATATCATTATTGTAGTCAAATTCTTTAAAGGGGAAAAAAAAATCTCAAGGAGCCCCTTAGGAAAAACTAATAAACAGCTTTTGCTTAGTTTACCAATTCTGAGAAATTAAATACGGACTGAAATAAAGACTGAAAAATGAATAATCTTGTCTTTTCCACATCACATTCATCACGGACGCAGTACCTGAAGTGGCAAGAAGAATGAGTCCATGCAGAAGAGAGGACACAAACCAAACCTAACTTAAGATTGTCTATAAATAAATACAGAACAATGTCCACTTCAATAGCTGTCTGGCGGCTGAAGATGGTACAAAAGCCAGTCCAGTCCATGAGTATTTTTGTCTGTGAGACACAGACTAAAGCCCACTTCATAATCGACACCAAGAAGTGTCCACTGATAACAGAACAAAGAACCTCAAGCTCCTGTTGTCCAAGGGTCTTCACCTGGAGAAGCATGTGACAACTGAGCCCCAGAGCCAAGGGCTGCGCTAAAGGATAAGAGGTTATTTTCTCTCCCAAACCAGCATTTTTCAAGCAGATTTCCAAGTCTTAATTCTCTCAAGAATATAGCATACACTCAAAAATAGTCTCTGAATACACAGAGAGAGTGAGGGGGGGACAAGCAATGTGGTAGATTTTGTTCATAGTGTTCTAGTTTGATAGGGTAGGGAAAAAACTTTAAAATTCAGCTGTATTGCCTGATTTTGTGTCCGCTTGACACAAGCTAGAGTCATCAGAGAGGAGGGAGCCTCAATGGAGAAAATGCCTCTCTAACATTCGGCCCTAAGGTATTTTCTTAATTAGTGATTAATGGGGAAGGGACCAGCCCATGATGGGTGGTATCATTCCTGGGCTGGTGGTTATGGGTTCTATAAGAAAGCAGACTAAACAAGCCATGGGGAGCAAGCCAGTAAGCAGCATTCCTCCATGGCCTCTGTATCAGCTCCTGCCTCCAGGATCCTGCCCTGTTTGAGCCTTGACTTCCCTCTGTGATGAACTGTCAACCTGGAAGTGTAAGTTCAAATAAACCCCTTCCTCCCCTAATTGTCTTGGTCGTGATGTTTCATTACAACAATAGTAACCATACCTAAGACTTCAACATTATGCCATTAATGATACTCAACTTCAATTTAAAGATCAATGGAAGTAAGTTAGCTGATCATTTCATACTACAGCAGGAAGTCACAGGAAAGGTGAGGTAAGGGTTGTACTAGCCACTCAAAGAACAAGAATAGAAACTGCAAACCATAATCCAGTGGTACACATGGGGCCACCAAGATTGTTCTGGGGTGTCTGGCCAATATAAACCCCCTTTCCATATAGAAGCATACCTGTGTCCCCCAAAGCCTTCAATGCTTCTACTTCTTAAGTCTGCAATTCTAGGAAAGTGTTGGCTCAGAAACAGATTACTTCCAGTCAGTGGTATAACTCAACATTTTGAAGCTATAGTTCATTCCACTGCAAACAGTTTCACTTTGACAAGGTCAGGTTGCCTCCTCGTTGCTAAATTGATTCTTCACCCACTTTGCTCATTTCTATGTCACATGGTTTAATCAAAATATAAAATCAAGAATAGTTATCATTCGTGACAGAAAATCAGAGTTATTTTGCATTGTCAGCCCTTAACAGTAATTTTTAAAACCACTTCCAGAGGATCTTACGCTCTAGTATACAGTGAGGTGACTGCAGATTAAAAATAATAGGCTGTACATTTTTTAAAAGCTAGAAGAAAGGAGACTCAAGCTACTGCATGACATGCAAGCCGAGTCTGCTAGGATCTCCAGGGAGTAGATTGGAGGGAGCTGGATAACAGCCACCAGAGGATTCAGAGAACAGCCAAACTCTAGTCTAAGAGCAAAGTAAAATAGGAAATGTTAAAAAAAAAAAAAATGAACAGGAAAAATACTGAGTCTGTCATGGAGGTGCTGGTGCAACCTGGGAAGCTTCCCACCCCAGTGTAAGGAGGCCACGGCAGCCAGCTTCACGGCGCTCTCAGTAACACTTTTGAAAGGGCAGAGGGCAGAGAAAGGTGCATGTTCCAGCCGCAGAGGATGGAGGAGACAAGCTCCTCTCGGCAAGCAGGATGAGTCACCATTGTGAATGACCCCTGTTGGCTCAGTAACCTGTCAGGCCCCCACAAAGTGCCCAGCAATTGTTAAAGGTCTAGCTAAAAGCTGGCCGCTGAAATACCTAAAGACTTTAGGGAAGAAACTTTGTAATCGAACCCAACAACGTTCAGTGATGGGAAAGAAGCCTGTATCTACAGAAGAACACAGACACAGGTTCCAAGGGACAAGTCGGACAGGAAAGCCCACCAAGGAGCCCCACCCATGTTAACTACTGGACTCCTGGACAGTCATCCAGAGATCTGACCTGTGAAGGACTTCCCACTTCCTGGACCAGCTTCTGTGACCCTATTTCAACCTTGCAAAAGACCACCCAGAGGCACAAAAAGCATTGATGACCCATTCTCCGTAGGGCTACCTAGAGGGTTGATCAGCATCTGTGACCATGTCAGAGAAGAACCACCCACTTTGGGGACTTGCATCTGTGATCTAGGCTCATAAAGGACCACCAAGGGGTATGCTAGGCATCTGGGAGCCTGGGAAGAAATGCTGAGAAAGCCAAAGCTACAAAAAGCAGTAGGGCAAAATTGTGTAGACCACACACCTCCCACCATCACACTTATTCTTCTTTCATTGAATAACAATTTTCAGTTTGTCAGGACACTTCTGCCCTGTGCTTTTCTCATCTCCTCCATCCTTTCTCTCTTTTCTTTCCTATTTCATTTTCCTCTTGATAGACTTTTCCTGGTGTGTGGCATCTCCAAGCCTCAGCCACTAAAACCTGGGGTTTCTTTGGGTTTTCTGATTGTCTTTTTCTCTCTTGTCAACCTGCTTCCTTCTCCTCCCCACTGTTCTCTTCTTCCTCTTCCTCTTTCCCTATCAGCCCAATGCTAACCACTGTTCATGCACTTTTGTCTTGTGTTGTGACTCAGTGAGTTAACCAAGGCCATCCATGTAACCGTTTGGAACTATTGACCACAGCCTGGTGAGATCACCAGCTGTTGCTCAATGGTGTATGGCATGGCAGTGACTCCCCAGTTCCCAGGATCTACCAGTGGCCACTAGTTTGGTGGGAGGGACAGAGAGGGCCTCTTGAGCCCATCCCCCCTTCATAGTTGGCTGTTGACAGGTCCATACTTGGGTAAGCTCAGGCTAGGAAAACGCAGCTGAATTGAACGTGAGTAGAAAGAACTTGTGTGGAAGAGAGGGGTGATAATAAGACAAAAGAGGGTATCGTGGCTGGAGTAATGAAAATATATCCTATGTGCACCTAAAGATGACAAGTAGCGAGCATATTTTTCAAGATACCAATGAAATTCATAGACTCATTAGAACACAGCTGAAAGTCTTACTTATATTCCCGAACGTGAAAATTCTGAAATAAACAGATGAATTTCTGGAAGCAGTGAGATTGAAAGGGTCATTTTTGTTTTAATTCCCAACTACAAAACACCCAGAACAGATGGGTTTGCTGGTGAATCCTACCAGACTCTTAAAAAACGAAGACCAAGCATCTCTCAAGTATTCTATAGGATAGAAAAGAATGCTACCAAACTCTTTTACAAAGTCAGTATTACTCCGATACCAACACAAGACAAAGACAGAAAAAACAAACAAAAAAAAGTACTGATCTTCTTAATGAACATAGGTGCTAAAATTCCCAATAAAATACTTGTAAAGCAATTTCAAGAACACATCAAACAGATCATACACTATGATCAAGTGTTCTTCATTCCAGAGAAGTAGGCAGTTCAACACATGTAAATAAATAAATGTGACAGATTGGGTTTCACATGAATGGGGGGAGGGGAGCAGAAATCCCATGATCATCTCAATAGATGCAGAAAAAGCTACTGGCAAAACCAACACCTCTTCATAATAAAAGTCCTCAAGAGAATATGAATAAGAAAAACATACCTCATAATAATAAAGGATATATATATATATGACAAACCTATAGTTCTCATCATACTTCTGTTTGGGGGGAAGTGTGAATGTTTCTTCTTCTTCTTCTTCTTCTTCTTCTTCTTCTTCTTCTTCTTCTTCTTCTTCTTCTTCTTCTTCTTCTTCGCTGGATGGGAACTTGCTATGTAGACCAGGTTGGCCTCGAACTCATGGAGTTCTGCCTTCCTCTGCCTCCATAGAGTTTGGAGTATAGGCGTGTACCACCACACCTCCACACTCCCCCACTAGTTGCCAACATACTAAATGAGGGAAAAACTCAAAGCTTGTCCACTGAGGTCAGGAGTAAGACAACAGTATCCACTTTTTCTACTCTTACTCAATAGAGGACTTGATGCCTAAGCTAGAGCAGTAAGACAAGAAAATGAATTAAAAGTTATACAAATGGAAAAAGAAGAAGCCAAAGTATTCACATTCACAGATAATATGATTCTGTATATAAGAGATCCTAATGTCTCCATCAGAAACCCATAGCTCTAATAAACACTTTCAGCAAAGTGGCAGGATACAAAATTAACATAAAAACATTCAGTATCCCCCTAAAGACCAACAAACACACTGAGAAAGAAATGAGAGAAACAACCTCATTCAAAATATCCTCAAAAGAAAATATATTAACTGACTTACAATATAGTCAACAAAGAGAAATAAAAACTCTTGAATGGAAACTTTAAAACAACAAAAATACTGAAGATACTAGGAGATGAAAGACTTCCCATGCCACAATAAGGAGCCCATGCCTGACACTGCCTAAGGGCCAGGAACCAGAGGCCTGATAGCCCAGAGACCTAGGACAGAACCAAACATGACTGGCAGGAAAAAAATAAGTCAATAAAATGATTCCTAATGATATTCTGCTATATGCATAGGTCAGTGACTAGTCCAGTTGTCATCAGAGCAGCTTGATCCAACAACTGATGAGAGCTGATGCAGAGACCCACAACAAACACTAGGCAGAGCTCAAGGAACTGAGGAATGGGGTCAGTACGACTGTAGGAGCCAGAGGGGTCTAGGACACCAGGAGAACATGGCCCACAGAATCAACTAAGCAGGCCTCACAGGGGCTCACAGAGACTGAAGCAATAATCACAGGGCCTATACGGATCTGAGTTAGGTCCTCTGCATATACTTTATGGTTGTGTAGTTTGGTGGCATTCTTGAGGGACTCCTAATAGTGGGAGTGGGGGTGTCTCTGACTCTTTTGCCTGTTCTTAGGAGCTTTTTTCTCCTACTGGGTTGCCTCATTCAGCCTTGATCATGAGGGCATGTGCCTAGTCATATTGTAACTTGTTATACCATGTTTGGTTGATATTCCTGGGAGGCCTACCCTTTTCTAAAGGGAAATGGAGGAGGGGTGGATCTCGGAAAGAGGGGAGGTGAGGAGACTGGGAGGAGTGGAGGGAAGGGAAACAGTGGTCAGGATGTAAAGTGTGAGAGAAGGGAAACAAATAAATGCTGGTGAGGAAGTGTGTGAGGAAATCTTAAGCACTGCTGGTTTGGTGGGGGGGGGTAAGCTAGACCAGCCACTACAGCAATAGTGTGGAAAGATTCCTCACAAAACTAAAAATAGGTCTACCATACAGCACAGATAATCCTTCCTAGTTATTCACCCAAAGAGGTGCAAATCAACAAATCAAAAAGATGTGTACCCATCAGTGTTTATTACAGTGCTGTTCACAATAGCTAGGGTATGGAAGCCACCTAGTGTCTAAGACATGAATAGATAAAGGAAACAATACAGATGGTGATAGATAGATAGATAGATAGATAGATAGATAGATAGATAGATAGATAGAGATAGAGATACATACATAGACACACACACACACATACACAGAGACAGAGAGAAAGACAGAGATAATAGATAATGGAATTTTTGCCCACAAAGAAGAAAAAGTTTTGTTGTTTGCAAGAAAATAGATACAAGTGGACATGTTCATATTAAGCAAACTAAGCCACTCTAAGACATGCAAATGTGCTTTCTCTCAAACATGGTCCTGAGATTTTGTATAGGCACACAGAATCATGTGTGCATGTCTAGCCTGAGGGCAGAGATGAAGACGCCTGGGAGAAAGGAGAAGGGAGGGGTGAGGAAAGAAAGGGAAGGAGGACACACACAGGGAATAAGTTCAAGGTAGTACAGACTTGATTTTTAAAAACGTCCTGATGTGACACAGTATCAAATCGATGAAATGTTTAAGTTCATTAAGGGGCATTAGTACGTTAGGAGTCATTTCTGACTTTTGAAATGAGTAGTAGTCCATATAAGACTGGTCTCTGCCATCTCTTCTGGGAAAGAGTGTGGGAGGGAAGGGGAGCAGAGATCTGGGAGGATCTAGCAGGAAGAGTGAGCGTAATCAAAATACACAGTATGAAATTCTCAAAGAGCGAAGAAGAAATGAGAAAAATGAGAAGATTGGCAACCCAGTGAGTAGACCAGGCTCACAGCCATGTGTTCTTCGCATGTTAACCTCACAGACCTGTCCATATGTTATCGTATCTTGTTATCAGAGTGTTGTCTGTCTCGGGATGCAGCTTTTATTCGAAAGGCGAAGGAAAAGCTAGAAGAGAGGATTCTGATGTTTTCAACATGAAGAACTGCAAAGTGTTTGGGGAGATTGATGTGTTTGCCCAGACTTGAGCGGTACACAAAGAACACAATGTATCAAAACACCACATTGTACCCTATAAATATGTACAACGCCTACATATCACTGAAAATTAAATGAATTTTTAATTTGACGAAGCACTTCTACAGGAAGTGAAATGTATAAGGCAAAAGAAAAAAGAGATTGCACTTTGGGTGACCAATTCTACGGACAAAAACTCCTCCTAAAATTATTAAAACCTTTTTTCAGAAAACGACACCTGAATCACAGAAAGTAAGTAAAGCTCACAATATATTCTGAAAAATCTGAGTCATCTAAACACTGGAACCAGGAAACCTCCAAACACTTATAAAACAATGAATATCTGCCGGTCCCCATCTGTGGGGTGTGCAATAGCCTGTCTTGACCCAAATTGCCTCTGCAGCCTTTAGTGGTCAGCATACAACCTTCTGCCCCAGATAAGAAGAGAGGGAGCCGGGGCTGGACAATAGCTGAATGGGAGAAGACATCTGCCACCAAGACTGAGGCCCTGAGCTGAATCCTCAGGTCCCATATGGTGGAAGGAGAGAAACGACTCCTACAAGTTGCCCTCTGACCCTCACATGCACACCACAGCATGTGTATGCTTGCACACAGACATACACACACACACACACACAATAAATGAGACTGGGTGAGAGAGTGGTAGTCTATCTCATTAGGGAAAAAGTCTATTTCAAAAGTGAAGTCTGGCCAGTGCCTCCTCTTCTATAACATTACCCGAAACCTTTACCTTGGCAGCCCCAATTCCTGAGACTTGACTCACAGGATAAATGCAGCCTCCAAAACTACAGCTTCCATCAACTGAAGCTGGCTTTCTTGGAACTACATCCACTGTTTCTTTTACAGAGATCAAGTTGTTCTATCCCTTGCTACCTCAAGTGACAGGGTGGCTTTTTCAAAATCATTCATTAATAGCTCTATTGTTTAGTAAAAAGAATTAGCAAACCCAAATACTGACACAGTGGGATCTGAAACCAGACAGACCTTCCTAGGAAATCTGGGTGATGTCAAATAGGAGCTATAATCATGGAGCCCAAGTCATGGGCAAATAAACTGTCCAACTATGTGTGATCTGATTGTAATGTGGATTTATGTATTTGTAAAAGGGAAAAATAAAGAATGGGAAAGAAAGAGAAGGACCAAAATCAAAGAGGTCATTTGTAGTGAATAACAGTTGCCTTCACTACACACACACATACACACACAGAGACCACCCACACACATACACACGAATGCACACACATAAACACACACTACACACACACACCACATACACACAAACATACATACACACACATACCCATACACACACACACACACACACACACACACACACACACTCATGCACACATGTAAATCAGAAAGCATGAGAGGAGTCTGCTCTCTGCTCCTACCACCAAAAAGCAATTTCATCTAATTGGGTAAAGGGGAAAGAAAGGCTTTCTTGAAGCCAGAAAAGCACTGTCTGGGTCATTGTGTGGATGGCAGCATCTTCTGAACCAGGGAAGCTATTAAACGCAATGCTCCCAAGTAATTACATAGCAGCCCTGGGGCCATAACCCAAGATTGAGCTGCAAAATGTGAAGAAAGGGCCAGGAGGACATCCAGCACCTGACCCAGCGTCCAGCCAGGTAGATGTGGGGACGGGCAAACTTAAAAGTCAGAGCTGTGGGACTGAAGAGCTAGCTCAGTGGTTCAGAGCCTATGTTGCTATTGAAAGAACCAGAATGACCCACAACCCCAGTTCCAGGAGATCCTTTGACTTCTTCTGACTTCTGCAAACACCAGATACACACATGGCACACACCACACACATACATGATCAGCTTGCTCACAGCTCCACCGGGGCAAGATCCATCTTGTGGATTTCTTTGCTTTGATGATTTGTTTGAAGAGGTTATATGAACTACTTGTCTTGTGGCTGTGACAACATACCTCACAAGGGCAACTGAAGGAAGGAAGCATTGTTATGGGTTGTGGTCCATTGTAGCAACTTAAGGAAGGGTGTTATGGTTGTGGTCCATCATGGCAACTTAAGGAAGGGTTATTATGAGTTGTGGTCCACTGTGGCAACTTAAGGAAGGATGTTATGGTTGTGGTCCACTGTGGCAACTTAAGGAAGGTTGTTATGGTTTGTGGTCCATCGCAGCAGTGAAGGCACAACAGCAGGAGCAGGTGGCAGCTGACCACATTGCATCCTCAGTCAGGAAGCAGAGATGGATGGATGCTCACACTCAGCTTGACATCTTCCTTTTGTGCCGTCCTGATGCTAGAGCATGAAATTGTGCTGCCCGTGTTTAGGGCTGGTCTTCCCACTTCAACCTAACTTAGAAAAGTCCTCACATACATGCCCAGGGGCTGCATCTTTGATGATTCATTCAAACAACCAATGCTGAAGCAGTGACTGTTGGGAGGAGCATCTTTCTTGGCAAGACACTACTCACCTTTCCAAGCCTGGTCCTCTCCGTGAGTCTCATCTCTGTTGCTGGCTCAGCATGCACACACATGCACACACATGCACTGTGTGTCTCTGAAACTGCTCCCTTTCTAATACATACCTAGACAGTCCTCCCACCATCGAGTCCTGATGGCTTTACCTCCTTAAACTTCAGAATCCATCCACAGCCGCCCACCTTCTCCTCTCTACTCCCATCCTGTGTCACCAGAGGCCACCTCCTGAGTCCCTACTGCAATTCTGGGCTCTTAACATTATTACCAGAATTCAGGACAATGACACCAGCAAATGTCAAGAACGTGGAGACAAGCTCTGGTGGATCAGAGGCTGACTTCATGAGCCAGCAAAGAGGGATTCAGAATAAGATGGGAAAGAGTGAGCTATATCCCAAAGACAGATACAGAGGGCGAGCTCTGAAGATCCATGAAAGGGACAAATAACAGGGAAGACCATTTACAAGATGTGGGACTTTGAGAACAGTTCAACATGGCCTCGGCCTTGATGATGGGGAAAAGGAAAGAAGAAGGTACTTCCAAGAGATAAGCCAGATGAAAAGCAGGCAATCCCTCTGCGGGACAGACAGCCCTGCCTGCAGGACAAGCCCGGGCGCGCACTAGGTTTCAAATCCAGCTGCAGGTTCTAGTGAGAGTGATTCCTGAGACAAACAGGTCAGCGATGGATACAAATTCCACTTTCTTGTCACACTACATGACTTAGAGGACAATTTGGCCTTTCAGAGGCCGTGGTTGAGAGAAGGCCCTGAGGCAGCTGAGAGAGCCGGAGAGTGACATTGGCTAGCTGCGGGAAACAGCAGAAGGCCGGGTTCCGGTGGGACAGTACTTAAGGAGGAGCTCTGACTCACAACCACAGACTATCAAACTCAGGACGCCTCTCAAGGACGGAGACTTGTGACAACTTTAGCGCTCTAGCTGCTGAGTCCACTCCCAACGCACTTGGGAACACCCCAGCCATGACACCAGGCACCAAGTGTGTAAGATCTGGGGGAGCCTGACAGAGTCCTCGCAGCCCACAGAATGCAAGGCTAAATGTGACCAGCAGAGGGCCCTAATACGTAAGAAGGAAAATGGACTGCAAACTCCCCTGGCAGACATCTGGTACTCCACTTCAGACTTGTAAGAGCTGAGCCTTGGAGACTCCCCAGGTTCAGCTGAGACCCCTGCATCGCCGCCTGTAAAGGAACTATAAAACTGCTCCAGCGTCGCATCTTTTCTTAACTGCACGTTTAGCAGGATTTTTTTTTCTCTATTGCATTTTCCTAAATCTCTTATTTTTTTTTTATTCCCCTACATACATTTATCTAATATGGTTTGTGCTTTTTCATAACATGGGGGTGATAGGTGTTTTTCCTTAGTTTTTTTTTCTTTTTTGTTCCATGTTCCCTTCTTCCCAATTCCAACTCCCTCTATAGTCACTAGCATTTTTATTTTCTTGAGCTCCACTTTTACATTTTTTTTTAAATTTTCATTATCTTCGTACATATACCTAATTTTGGTGTTGGATTTTTTTTTTCATTAATTCAAATTCCTTTTCTTCTCTACCTCCTCACCCCAATTTCTTGCTTCCTTTCTATTCCCCTCCAGAAGATTCTTGCCCATTTCGCTTTTAATGTCTTTTAATATACTTAACCTTGCTTCTTGATGTCTTCCCTCTCCCAGTCTCTTTCCTTTGTCTCTGTGGTAGTTTGAATGTAACTGGATCCCATAAGCTCATAGGGAGTGGCACTATTAGAGATGTGGCCTTGTTGGAGAAGTGTGTCACTGTGGGGTGGGCTTTGAGGTCTCCTTTGCTCAAGCTTTGCAAAGTGTGACATTCAGACCACTTCCTGTTGCCTATGGGTCAAAATGTAGAACTCTCAGCTCCTTCTCCAGCACCATGTCTGCCTGCATGCTGACATGCTTCCGGCCATGATGATAATGGACTGAACCTCTGAACTGTAAGCCACTCCAATTAAATGTTTTCCTTTATAAGAGTTGCTGTGGCCATAGTGTCTCTTCACAGCAATAGAAACCTTGACTAAGACAGTCTCATTCACTATTTCCACACTTACCATACATAATTTTAATTTCAGCCAGATGGTGGTGGCACACACCTTTAATCCCAGCACTCGGGAGGCAGAGCCAGGAGGATCTCTATGAGTTCGAGGCCAGTCTGGTCTACAGAGCAAGATCCAGGACAGGCTCCAAAACTACACAGAGAAACCCTGTCTCGAAAGACTAAAAAAGAAGAAGAAGAAAGCAATGGACTCAGCCAAGCAAAAGAAAGCATCAGGGGTGGAGGACAAAGCTGGAGATAAAGCCAAGTTCGAACATTAATTAAGGAAAAAAAAACAGATGAGTAGGGCTAGAACATCTAAGAAGAAATCAAGAGACCAAACCTGAGTCCACTGCATAGAATAAGGACCTGAGATGAACACTGACAGCGTAGAGAATCCACAAAATGAAATGATAGCAGAATTTCTCAAAGCTACAGAGAAAAATAGGATTTCAAATATGAGGCATTTAGAACCCCAAGTAGACATGGCCAGAGAAGATCCTTCTATGTGACATAGATAATCAAGAGGTCAACATATAAAGCAAAGAAACAACACGAGGAGCTGTGAGGGGAGTTTACAAAGATAGACAGGTCAGAGTGACGTCAGCTCTCCCCTCAGCAAACATCGAGCCAGGGAGGTGTGGAAAGACACACTTGGAGCACTGAAAGTGACTGCGATCCCTCTGGAACCGCCACCCGGGATAACACAACTGAAACAGATACGGAAGGCCACTGCGGATTAATGAGGGGAACCATTCACAGAATGAACACAAAAATTTTAACTGTACATGCACCAAATATTAGGGTACCCACTTTCGTTGTAAAAAGAAACCCTAATGAGCATAAAAAATGAAACAGATCCTGATAACAGTAATAGTGGGTGATTTCAACACTCCAGCCTCCTATCTAGATAGGACACCCAAACTGAAAACAAAGAAAGATGAGCATTGAATTGTATCATGGATAAATGAATTTAATGGACATATATGGAATACTCCATCCAAATTAGACAGAATACACATTATTTCCAGCCATCGGCAGAACTTTCTTTAAAATAGGCCACATTCTAGGCTTCAAATCAAGTATTACCAAATGCAATAGAGTTGAAATAACACCTTACATCTTACCAGATCATAGCATGATAAAGAAATCAGTAGCAAGAAAGAATACAGAAATATAGAAATAAAGAATAAAGAAAATAACCAATGAGCTATTTTTTAAAAACTAGAGGACAAGTTTACAAGTTACTAGAACCAAAGGAAAATTAAAGCACAAACTATCAGAACCTTCTGTATGTAGTTACAGCAGTTTAAGGGGAATTTTTATGGCTATGAGTACTTACAGTTAAAAAAAAATCAGAAATATCTAAATCCTAACAATGTATGGCAACATCCTAGAAAAAAAAGAACAACTCAAACCTAAAAGCGACAAGTAGTGTTAAATTACAGAGATCAAGACAGAAACGAAACAGAGTAAATGAACAGTGCACAGAATCAATAAAATGAAGAATTTGTTTAAAAATTAAAAGAAGGAAAGAATAAGATTGACAGTGTCCTAACCAAAATAACCAGGAGAGAGAGATCCCAAATTACTAAAATTAGAGATGAAAAAGGAGGGGCTGCTACTTACCTCAATGAAATATGAAGAATCAACAGGAGATGCTTTGAAAACCTCAAATGTGTAGAAGAAACAAATAAATTCCTAGGTGCATTGATTTTCCAGAATTAATAGATATAAACAACTCAAACAGATCCATGACAGCCAGTGAGATTGAACCAATAATAAAAGTCTGTCTGTGAAGACAAAATGATCCAAAAAGTCATATGGAAACACAAAAGATCCTGAACAGCAAAAGCAAGCCTTAAGAGAAATAGCAATACAGGAAGTATCACAATAGCCCATCTCAAACTATATTACAGAGCCATAGTGACAAAGACAGCGTGGTACTGGCAGAAAACCAGACCCCCACTGTGGAATACAGTAGGGGACTATACAAACCCAAGCCGCTATATCCACCTTGTTTTGTTTTTGTTGCTGTTGCTGTTTGGTTGTTTTAAGGTACCAAAAACATACATTGGAATAAAGATAGCCTCGTCAGTAAACTGGATGTCCTCATGTAGAAAAATGAAACTTCCATCTCTCATCCTATACAAAAGTCAATTCAAAATGAATCAAAGACCTTAACGCAAGACCTGAAACTTTGAAAGTACCAGAGAAAAATTAGACATAGGCATGAGCAAAGATTTTCTGGATAGGACTCCAATAGCATGGGAAATAATTCTAAGAGTTGACCAATGGAATTACAGGCAATTAAAAGATGTTTGCACAGCAAAGGAAATAATCACCAGAATGAAAACAGGTTATAGATCTTTGTCAACTACACATTAGATAGGGATTAACATCTAGGATACAGGAACTGTAAAAATT
The DNA here is from genome assembly GCF_004664715.2 of Peromyscus leucopus. Classification (NCBI taxonomy): domain Eukaryota; kingdom Metazoa; phylum Chordata; class Mammalia; order Rodentia; family Cricetidae; genus Peromyscus; species Peromyscus leucopus. Next base: position 49,748,177 of record NC_051070.1, read on the forward strand.
AGACACTGAAAGACCAGACCACCAAATCAATAAATGGGCTTATGCACTGAGTGGAGAGTTCTCAGGAAGAAATATAAACAGTCAACAAATGCTTGGAAAAAAAATGTTCAATGCCCTTAGTCACCAGGGAAGTGTAAATTAAAACCACTTTAAGATTCCATCTGACCTTAGCTATTATTAAGAAAACTAAGGACAACAAATTCTGGAGAGGATATGGGGCAAGAGGAACCCTTATTCACTAGGGATGGGCATGAAAAATTGTGCAGTCACTATGGGAATGAGTGTGGAGGTTACTAAAAAACTAAAAGTAGAACTACTGCATGCATGACCCAGCTATACTACTCTTCAGTTTACACTGAAGGACTCTCAACAGACCTCAGAGAAACTTTCACATCCATGCTTATTGTTGTATTAGTTGCAGTAACCAGGAAATGGAACCAGGAGAGTCTGCCAATAGATTGGTAGGTAGAGAATGTACTACATATACACAATGAAATTGCATGTGGCCACAAAGAAAAAAAAATGAAATCATAGCATTGCAGGAAAATGAATAGAACTGGAAATCATTAAGTTAACCAAAATAAACCCGAAAGATAAATACTGCATATTTCTTTCATGTACAAAACTTAGATTTGGGGCCGGCAAAATGGTTCAGTGGGTAAAGGTGCTTGCTGAACAAGGCTGGCAATCTGAGTTCAATCCCTGAAATCCACATAAAGATGAAAGGAGCAAAATGACCCCACAAAGTTACCCCCTGACCTCCACATATGCTCTGTGGCACAAGCATACACAAATAATAATAATAATAATAATAATAATAATAATAATAATAGTAACAATAACTTTGATTAGATGCATGTGTATTTATATATGTTTGTGTAGATCACTAAACTGAAAAGGAGACCACGAGAGGGGAGACAGAAATCTTAAGGGAAATGGGGAAAAACAAATACTACTGAAGTTCAAGTTCTAACCACCGTTGGAAGAAGTCGATGTTAGCATCCCATGGTTATATGTAATAGTCACATCAATAAACTTCTACCTTTTCTTGTTAAAAACAAAGAGATGAATCACTTCATCATATATAAGGGGAAAGTGTGGGGGGGGATATATTCATCAATGTAAATAAGTCCATCAATTGTAGCCGTTCCTTCATGGGACCAAAGGAAAGATTCTTTCCTTCCCCTTCTCATTGTCTGAACACACCTCCTGTTGCACATGGAGAATTTCATAATCCCAGGGATCTCACATTCAAAAATTAGTTCTTGGCATAAGATTCATCTCAGCCCCAAATTATAATGAAAGTTACATTTCAGTCTGGCACATTAACTTGAGAATGTGCATAATCATCACAGAACTGTCGAGGGAGGGTTTTCAGTCTTGTTTTTTCCTAAAATTGATGGCAGTGGAACATGTTGAGGTTCTGCCTAGCACGGAGAGTGAGGGGACACAAATGGATTTCCAGTTACATTAAGACCAACCACTAAGGACCAGGTGGCTAAGCCTCCACTTCTTGGCCAGCACTTTATGCCATGAAGCCATCATGCCCACTCAAGACATTAGCAATACACAAGCCAGGTTCATCAGTCGGATAGATGCCAATCCTTTAAGCTCACATTCTGTGCCCAGCACTGCAATTCTGTCTCAATTCTGCTGAGTCTATGACAAAGATGGCGGTGATGAATTCCCTAACTTGCACTGCCTCATGGTGAACTCCTTGGGAACAGGGAGTCTACTCCTCCTGTCTCATGCCCAACACAGGAGGGGAGCTTAAAAGATGTGAGAAGTGATGAATGAGTCAACTAAGCAGGTACCTAAAGTAGCCCATAATTCTGTACAGCAATAATCGACTTTCCATACTCAGAGAGAGTGCAAACTGTTACTCAGCCCAAGCCAAGCTGTGACCCTTACGAGTGATGCTCAGAAAATAAAGAATGTCCTTCAATAAGCATTCTTAGTCTGTTTTCTAGGCACTGATAAACACCATGACCAAAAACAACCTGGGGAGGAAAGGGTTTATTTCATCTTACAGCTTAGAGTCCATCACAAAGGGAAATCAGGGCAAAGAACTCAAGGTAGGAACCTAGAGTTCAGAACCAAAGCAGAGACCATGGAGGAATGCTGCTTCCTGGCTTGCTCTCAAGGACTGATCAGCTACCCCCAAGACCATCTGCTGAAGGGTGGTACCCTCCACAGTGTCTGGATCCTCCCGCATCAATCATTAATCAAGAAAATGACCCACAAGCCTGCCTACAGGCCAGTCTTATGGAAATAATTCCTCCATTGGCATTCCCTCCTCCTAGACATGTCTAGGTTTGTGTCAAGTGGGGAAAAAAACCTAACCAGTCACGTAGTAAATGTTCACCATATGGACATCTCAACCTGTATGCTCAGTGTAGAACACAAAGGGATAAAGAGATCACCTCTGCTCTCTCGTTGAGGTTTTACAATTTTACATATTTCTGGTGGCTTCAGATATGGGGCTTTGCTCACCACAGAGACTACTCTCCAAATGCTGCCTATCCCTAGGGCCATTAAGACCTGGACCTGTAAGTGCGCTTTCCCAGTAGTTCACAGTCGGTCCCCTCTGTCAGGGGGTCCCATTATGACCATCCTGCCCTAATCACTCCAGTCAGGTACCAGACAGTTGGAGGGTAACTCCAATATCTCAAATCCCACAGAAATCATCCACCTAGGCAAACCAAGCCTGCCTCCCTGTGTTGCCTGTTCCTTCCCACACAGTACAGTCCCCTGCTCCGCTTCCTTCCCCCTTTGCTCTGCCTCCTGACTAACTGATCCCTGTATGGCATGGTGGATTGCCTTCCCCTTAGGAACTGCAGCAAGCTACCTTTTCCAGGACTGTCATCTCCTTAGCTGTTGGCCACACCACATGAAATAAAGATGAAAGCTGAACCTGAGAACAGCTGCCTGTGGCCTGAGAAGAAAAAGTAATAACTTCTGGGGGATGTCTTTCTGTATACTGTGACTATGTGTTGCTCCCATTGGCTAATAAATAAAGCTGTTTTGACCTATGGCAAGGCAGCTTAGAGGCAGGTGGGAAATCCAAGCAGAGATACGGAGGAAAGAAGGGCAGAGTTGGGGGAGACACTAAACCGCTATCCAAGGAGCAACATGTAATTGGGCGCAGGTAAAGCCACGGAACATGTGGCGATACATAGATTAATAGTTATGGGTTGAGTTGCGTTTCAAGAGCTAGCTAGTAAGAAGCTTGAGCCATAGGCCGCATAATTTGCAATTAATATTAAGTCTCTGAGTAATTATTTTATAAGCAGCTGTGGAACCACGGGGCCAGGCGGGAGCAGAGAAACTTACAGCTACCAACACCACCACCTGCAATTCCAATGCAAGCTGTCATTGTCGTTCTTGGAAGAAGCTGTGGATGACAGGCGGTGAGCACACCGTGGGAGGAGCAACCACAGAAGACTGACCTGGGGACGGCCAGCCTGGAAGGAAGCGACACAGATGTCCACAGTGCAAACTGGAGGGAGCACCCCAAGAATGAAGAGAGCTACGCCGGGGGAGCCAGGAGGAACCGGTAAAAGAGAGAAAACAAACATTGTGGTGGGAGAGATGGGCAGCTAAAGGCAAACACAGACTTCACATGCCCTGGCAGTTTCCCCTCGGAGAACCTTGCAATGAGGTTGAACTGGTTGGCTTCGTGTTACAGGAGAAAACACACTGTCCCAATGGGGCGGAAACATCAACCTGAACAGTGGCTGAAATGGGTTAGGGGTTGTGGGATCCACATTTTTTTTAAAACATGCATATTAAAAATATCAAAATGAAACAAAAAATTAATTAAACAGAAAAAGGGGGTTCATTTGTGTGGGCCAACCACTCTTGGGCATAGGGCTCTGGGGTGTGGATGATACCCACAATTACACTCCATTGGAGAAAACTTATTTTCCTTGCTAATAGTTTCTTGGCTAGAGGCAGAACCTTGTGCTCACTTCCCATCCTCAGTGATGGAGTTTTGCCCGGCTTTAGTTTGTACAGATCTTGTGCGTGCCATCGAAATCTTCGTGAGTTCACACATGCATCAGCCCTGCTACATCAGGAAGATGATGTTTCCTTGGAGTCCTCCACCTCCAGCTCTTGCGGTCTTCCAGTCTTCTCCTCACCTGCATAGGTCGGTCCCTAAAGCCATGAGAGGAGGAGTCTGATACTCATCCCATTTAGGCCTGAGTGCTCCAAAGTTGCTCACTGTCTTCATATCAACTTTATTATTAATGACCCCTACAAAGAAGAAGGGTGCCTCCTAGCTTCTTTTAAAAATATAACTTACTTTTGAAATCTTCACAGTCAAACCCACCTGGAGTCCTATAACAAAGGGTCCCTTTTGGTATAATTGGTTAGAATATAATTTATTATTAATAAAAGTTTGATATGTTTAGCTTTTTAATTCTGGGAATTACAAGAGTGGACGTATTTATTGGGTCTATAGAATGAACTTCTTTGCAACTTGTAAGTAAAAGCAAATGGCATGTGATACAAATCTAGACTAGTGACTTCGGCATTTTGAATGTAAATCTGTTGACAATGTCCATCTAACTTATTCTGTGTAATGTGGGTAGAAATTAGATGAGAAACTATTATCAGTTAAGAGTACTTACTAGTACTCTTAATTTATTAATTAATTTTATTAATTTATTAATTAATAACTAATTGATTAATAAATTAATAACTAAACAAAACTCGTAGAGACACTGAGCATCAAGTGGCCCACACCTGTAACACTAGAGTTTGGGAGGCTGAGCAGGGACATCGAGAGTTCAAGGCCATCCTGGAGTACAAACAAAACAAAATCATCTAGTAGGTTTAGTATGAAGCATGCTGGCATCTCAGAAGAGAAATAAGCTGAGATTCAGAGAATGAATAGTGGTGTGCTGTGACCAACATGGCTTGGCACCTTGACCTGACTAGAAATAAAGACAGACAGACACACAGACAGAAAAGCTGGGATCAGGTGGTCTATGCTCACTCTGATATAGGGCACCAACTACACAGCAACCTGGAACCGTCGTCTATTATGTACAGCACAGGGAAGATTCTGCTGGCCTCAGTAGGTGGTCTCTGTAGTCAGCAGGCTCAGACTGTGAACATCCTGGTGGAGGAAGCTGTAGCTGTCATCATTAGCACTCAGGTCAGAGGGAAGCTGCACCATCCCTGTGAGCCTGACAGGTGAGGTTGGGGGGAGGCCTTGCCCATTTCTCATGGATCTGAAGCATTGGTCCTTGACACCACTGTACCCATGACAATCCACATTTCCTCAATACTTGATGTATTCATTCAAGGCTTCCTTGCTGCCCCACACTGCTCCCAGTGACAGGGTTCAGAAAACAGTACCTTGACATTTGAAGAACAGCAGAGAAGAAAGGGTACTCATACCTTCTCTGAAGCAGGTCAAGAGATCCTTTATCCAGAAAAAAGAAAAATCTGTATCTCTGAAGATGCAGGAACACAGAAGACAATCTGAATCAATGGTCCTCATTGCTTCCAAATTGATCACACATGCACACACAACAGCATGCACAAACACAGAGAGAGAGAGAGAGAGAGAGAGAGAGAGAGAGAGATGCACAACATTGGGTCCATCGGCATTCTCTCATGGTTCCTAATCTGTAAATGAGTGGGGAAGACTTAATGATTAAAATCCATTCCGGTCCCTGGTTTCTTGGTTTCAAAAGTACAAAAATGTAGCAAATTATGCTCCTTGCCCCAAAACTCATCTCTTGAGGCCCCATTCCCCAGCGTCTCGGAATGTAACAGCGGCTTTAAAGAGGTCATTAAGGATAAATGAGGTCCGATGGGTAGGCCTTTGTCCAGGCTAACTTATGGCCTTTCATGAGAAGGACTGAAGGCCAGGGAACATGCCTTTAATCCCACCACTTGGGAGCAGAGGCAGGTAGATCTCTATGGCAACCTGATCTATATGACCTTTAGGCAAACCAAAGCTATATAGTGCGACCTTGTCTCAAAAACAAAAAGCAAACAAACAAACAAAAAAGACAACAAAAGAGAAAGGAAAAGGAGAGTGAGAGACAAGAAAAGACTAAAAGCCATTTGACCAGAAAGAGAAATAAATGTGAGATAATCATACACAAGGGAAGGGCACGTAAGGACACAGAGACGTGCCATCTGCCAGCCAAGGACAGAGTTCTTCGGAGAAGCCAAGCCTGCCAACACACTGATCCCGACTTCAGCCTCCAGAACGGAGACAGTAAATCCTCACTGTTGAAGCCGCAGTCCATGGTGCCTTTGTACCACAAATGCAGATGGTCTCGGACTAATTGTTAGGAACTTACACTGCCCAGGAAGGTTTCCTCAGCAGGAAGCCGCCCCCATGATGTTTCTGATGCTCGGCCAGTCTACCTGGGCTCCGTGCCACGACTAATCAGAAACAATTCCATACAACAAACATTGACTGCATGCCAGTCACAGTGAGAGGTGTTGGCAAAACACATCTAACTCTCCAAGGTCAGGGGCATTGGAGAGCATGAGGGAAGGACAGGTCAGGACAATCAAAAGCCCGACTTCAGCCGAAACCCAAGATTTCCTTTCTCACACATGTCGGATTCCCAAACAACTAACGGATTTGCCCTGATCAGGACTGCTCCTGTTCAGGCGAGGGGCTAACAAGCCACCGCTGGACATGAGAAAATGGAAAGTTAACCCATAGATGTTAACCCACATACTTGGATTAGCACCCTACAAAAGTCAAGGCTGTTCCCTGTGAGAAACCCACAACTTAAAGATAATAGAGGAAAGAAACCCAAACAGTTCAGTGTCTGACGTCTGTCCTTGAAACAGCTTCCCTTAGCGAGGCCTTAATTAGATCTATGAGGGGAAAAAAACAGGTTTCAAAGCATCTCAATAATATTCTTAGATATTCCCGGAGAAGTGTGGAGCTGGGACGACGCTCAGATTTAAGCTTTGTCTGCAGATAAAAATATGATAATGCGGCCAGGCGGTGGTGGCCCCCGCCTTTAATCCCAGCACTCGGGAGGCAGAGCCAGGTGGATCTCTGTGAGTTCGAGGCCAGCCTGGGCTACCAAGTGAGTCCCAGGAAAGGCGCAAAGCTACACAGAGAAACCCTGTCTCAAAAAAAAAAAAAAAAAAAAAAAAAAAAAAAAATAAAAATACGATAATGCGGGAGAGAAGGAAGATGGGGAAGTATCGACAAGAAAGATCCAGGGCTGCTGTACTTTTGTGATCGAGTGCCCTGTTGGAGGTGAGACGCTTTGGAAGCCATTCCATCCTCACAAACCCTCACACCAACATCCAGGCGAAGAGGCAAAAGCTTGTTGCACCGTCTATAGAACATTCTTCAAATCAAAGTCCCCCAGATCCGTCAACTGGGAACTCCAGCACTGCCAGGTGGTCCAGGAACACAGCCTGTCCTCAGAAGAGCTGGGCACTTAGGTCTCCGGGTGACAGAGCTCTAAGATCAGGGGTGGCCGCATGGCACCAACAGGAGAGGAGAACAGAAGGATCCCCCCCCCCTCCCCAATGTCCCTCTTGACACACTCTCTTTCTCTATGCCCTGCTCCAGTGGAGAAAGCTGGTGGTTTCTCCTTCCAGGGTCCTTTCTCCAGAAGAACTGGCAGTCCCTTCCAGGAGCTGACTCCGCAAGTCCGTGACTCACCTTTGCCCCACAGCCACGGCCAGAACTGTGTGTCAAGTCCTAAGAGCCACCTCAGGATAAACAGCTGTCTGCCAGTCACCATCTGGCTGCCGTCCACAGGGACAGCAAACAAAATTGGGTCCCCTAGGGACATTCCCTGTGGAGACTTAGAAACTGGACGTGGAATTTAAATAAATGTGAAGCCTCTGGATGTTAAGGGAATGCATGGAGAAAGATGAAAGTGTCTGGGCCTACTTGGTCTTTGCCATGTGGCCTTAGATAAGTTACGTAAGTATCTCTGGATCCCTTCTTGTCACCAGTAAGAAAGCAAATCTCTGTCATCAGCGTCTGTTCCTTCCATAGGTTCTCATTAGTATTCCTGGGAAACAATCGTAGCCCACACAAGGCCGGCTGCTATCAATAATTAAACCATTACAGCACCAAATGTGGGAAGTACTATTTTCTATGTGTAGTGGGTATTTCTCACTATCTTTCTCGCATTTCAGGAGTATGCCACCATTGATGGTGTTGTTGGCTTAATTGTTCCCCCCTCGAAAACGTTCTAACTCCTGGTACCACAGAATATTGGAAATAGGGTCTTTACAGATAGAATAGTGAAGCTGAGGGGCCCGAATACAATGTGACTAGCATCCTTAGGAAAGAAAACCTTGGGGACAGGCCTGGGGAGGCAACTCTATGAAGACTAGAGTGACGTGCTGCAGGGCCAAAAACCTGCCAAAACGTGCAGAGTCCAGACTTCACCTCCAGAGGGAGCAAGAGTGCCAGCACCTTGACCTTAGACTTAACTCCAGAACTTCAGGGGATTGAGTTTTGATGAAGCCATGGATGTGTGGTACCCAGTTTATGTAATTGTAGCAACTAATGAAGTAGGTAATTGTAGCATGAATCTTAAAAGTTCTTATTAATAAAATCAAACCCGAGGCAAGTTATTGGGGTCCATGCTGGTAGATCAGAGAGACAGAACAAACCACAGCTATCTCACCTCGCCGGATCCTCATCTGGTCTTGTCTCCTCAGACTGGAGGCCTCTGAGTCCTCATCCGGAATGGGTCTCAGCTGAATTACTGCTCAAAAGCCTGAATGCTTAACCAGCCACATGTTTAACCAGCCAAATGCTTAACCAGCCAAATGCTTCTAGTTTCTGGTCCTCACGCCTTATATATCTTTTTGTTTTCTACCACCACTCCCTGGGATTAAAGGCTGGCTTTCTGGGATTAAAGGCGTGTCACCATGCTTGGCTATTTCCAATGTGGCCTTGAACTCACAGAGATCCAGAGGGATTTCTATCTCTGGAATGCTAGGATTAAAGGTGTGAGTGCCACCATTTTCTAGCCTTTGTATCTAGTGGCTGTCTGTTCTCTGACCCCAGATAAATGTATTAGAGTACACAATATTTTGGGGGACACAATACCACCACAGGTAATACCCACTATAAAGTGAGACCAGTTCGCTGCCAGGTCAGAGGGCCTAGGCTCTGCCAATCAGGTACACCTGTAATGGCTGGCAACTCATAGAGACATAGACAGACAGACACATACACACACACACACACACACACACACACACATACTCACACACACACACACACCTCACACATACACACACCCTTCATACACACCCCTCATGCACCTCTTGTATACAAAATAAGCTGACAGATTTCCAAACTAATTCATACTTCATCCCACTTAATATCAAAATAACAATTAATGACATTTAATAAGAAAACACTGCCTGTTGTGTGGTAGTGCAATACCAGTGGTATATAGTGAAGAGGTGGAGGTAGAAAGATCAGGAGTTTGAGGCCTCCTGGGCTACATGTTTTGGCCAGGTATGGTATCATACTCCTTTAATCCCAGCACTTGGGGGCAGAGGCAGGCAGGTCTCTATGAGTATGAGCCTGGTCTACATAATGAGTTCCAGGATAGCTGAACTAAGATAGAGGGACCTGTCTCAAAAAAAACAAAAGAAAAAAAGGAGAGAGAGGGAGGGAAGGAGGAAGGAAGGGAGGGAGGGAGGGAGGGAGATTGAGAGAGAGAAGACTTTTGTTGGGCTTTTATCTCAACACATGGCACCCTGGGATAGGTCTTTCTAGGACATTGGCTGAAAGCCACAGATGGGGAATCCATGTTTGGAGATCAGGAGTAAGCAGCTGTCAAGTGCAGGATTTAAACCCAGGCATTCTGACTATAATAGTGAAGAGAGATCCTTGGAAGAGTGCTCAAAGAAATCTCTTTGAAATGATTCAAGTAAAGAAAAAACACAAACGCCACTGACTCCCAAGTAGCCATATGGCAATCCTTGGCATCACTTTGATGGCTTCCATACATTCTTCTTGGGAGGAAGAGAACTAGACCAGAATCCTTCTTCTTTTCTGGCAATGGCCCACAAGGAGACTGATTGATGGAAAGAACTAAATAATGTAGGGTACAAATTAGCCGGGCAACAGCAAGGCTGGTGACATAATTTATCTGAGAAATTGTGTTATGTCAGCTTGTCTTACAAAACCAAATCCATTTTTTAAAGTGTTAGCCATTACAAATTCTGAGACACTTTGTAAAGCTTGTTTGGGCAATGAGAACATAATACACTCAATGAAAAGAGCGAAAATATCTCGTTCAAATGAGAAATCACAGTAACTGTAAAATCTAAGTATTAAGAGCACATGTCCATATCCTCGATGTTGGTGACCATCAGAATCAAAGCATCGTTTTCGGAAGTGTTGGAGTTAACATGCGTGGTCCAGTGGCCAGTGTTCTACTGGAGCCTCCCAAGCAAGGATGAACTGGGTCGGCTGTCACACGCTTCCCATTCTCAGCTGGGAGTCCTCTCCTGGAAGACTTACTGATGAAGCCAAGTACTGTCTTGAAGGTTTATGGAGAACTAGATCCAGTCCTATTGGTTTGTCACCTTCCGCACCATTGGATGGAACCACTGGAGCTCTTCAGTGGATGCTACAGATACTCCTGAATCCCTGTAAATGCTATGCTGTCCCTTGGGTCCTAATTACTCCCTTCCCTCATCCCATACCCTTGGATCAGAATTATGAGAAAGTTGAGGAATCTCAGATAAATGGATCAAGTCATTAAAGCTGAATGTGCATCTGCTCCATGACCCAGCAACTTGCAAAGTATATGACCAAGAAAATGAAAATCTTCTCCAAAAGATGTGTGCTCATTATATACAAAAAAATAGACACAACCCAAACGTACATCAACAGTCAAAAAGTGGTTCAGATCCACACAACAGTACACAGCAATAACAGAATTAACCACTTCTATATTCAACAACATGAGTAGATCTAATGTTGACCGAAAGAGAGTAGACACCAGGAGCGCATACTTCATGATTCCATTTAGTTCAAGACCTGGAAATTCAGATCTGTGGGGAAAGAGGTCAGAACAAGGGTCCCCATGGAAGAAAGGATGGATGTTGACTGGGAGAAGACAGAAAAGAATCTACTAAGATGCTGGAAATGTCCTGGATATTTGGCCTAATAATAGCAATTACATGAATCTACACCTAAAAGGCAAAAGATGCTTATTTTTCTGTATCTTGTTTTTAAGATTTTTCTTTAAGGTAGTGTATTTTGAGGCTCAGAACTTCAGTCTCAAACAGTGAAGAGTAGGAATTATTCTGGTCAATAAGTTTAGGCCAAAGCTACCAAGCCTCAGTTCTATATTCAGGTTAGTTCAGAACTCTAGAATATAAATAAAATGCCTTCAAAATAACAATAATAATAATCACTACCATCCATTCAGTATTTTCCAGAGGCCATGTATTATTAGGCATATCCAACTGTTTGGTATTGTGATCTGACATTATGTTCTACAAAGTTTATACTTGAAAACCAAACAATCGTGTTGCAACAGCAACAAAAAATAAATCATGCTTTAAGTAAGTGTATAATTTTTGATTTGGGCCACACTCATAGTTACCTTCAGTCACTATGTGCAGCCTATAGACTGCAGGTGTGACATATCTCTAAGGGTTTTGTAAGTTTGGCTGCATTGAATATGGAAAATTTATTATAAATGTAATAATGCTCATATCACCATTTTTTAAAATAATGACAGGCTTTGCTCAACTCTTCTCCATTACTGTAGACCAGCTCCCTCTTCTCCATCCATATAGTGGGACATGGCTACTCCTGCTCCAAAGATCTATAAAGCTCAAATCAATGTACCCCACAAGAAGCCTATCTCTGGTTCTTTTCCTCAAACCAAAAATTAAGGGGAAGAAAGTGAATTCCTGAGCTTAGACCAAATGCCCTGGACTAATGCTGCAGAGGGTCATCGTTATGGTTGTGTGGAGATATGATGACTCTGACCACAATTCTGTGGTTGAACAGAGGAAGAAGTAGCTAGTAGGAAGTGTTGTGGAATATCTGTTTACAGTGTAAAGATGTGTCTATGCCTAAGGAACCTTTTGATTGGTTTAATAAATAGCTAAATGACCAATAGCTAGGCAGGAGGGAATAGGTAGGACTTCTGGGCAGAGAAAGAGAAACTAAGAGGAAGAATCTAGATGCACAATTTCACCAGAAGACTTGGAGCTGATCAAATGTGCTGTACTAAGAAGAGGTAACATAGCCAGGCCATGGTGGGGCACACCTTTAATCCCAGCACTCGAGAGGCAGAGCCAGGTGGATCTCTGTGAGTTCGAGGCCAGCCTGGTCTACAGAGTGAAATCCAGGACAGAAACCAAAACTACACAGAGAAACCCTGTCTCAGAAAAAGAAAAAAAAAAAAAAGAGGTAACCGAGACATGTGGTAGAATGCAGATTAATAAAATCAGGTTAATTAAGTTATAAGAGGTAGCTGGGAAAAGGCCTAAACTAAGGCAAGCTTTCATAATTAATAATAAGTCTCCAGGTCATTATTTGTGGGTTGGCGGTCCAAAGATAGTCCGACAAGAAAGCTTGCTACAAGGAAGGAAATGGTAGGCAGCAATCTGATGGGCATCTAGCTCATGGGCTGATTCAGCCAGTCCTTTGACAGCAAGAAAACCATTAGCTTTAAAATCACAGGTCGAGTTCCATCCTTAAGCACCTGTGTGAGCTAAGCAGATAACATCTACTGCATGGTGTCTTTGAAAGTAATAAATGAACCGATTGTGAAGCACCTAATGCGTAGCCTGACATACCTAAATGCTGAATAGTCCTTATTTTTAACACCAGCCATGGGAAAGCTAAGCTTTGTGTATAAGGTTACCTAGCCAGCCCATTTGCTAGTCACACAAGCGCCGACCACAATTCATTTGGCAAAAGATCAAGTTTATTCAACAATGAAGCAATGGGAGGCACAAGTTTCAAAGCTGAGGACGGGGCTTGGGGACACTTGGGGGAGGTGTGAGGAAACGAGAGTGGAGGGTAACTACACAGGTGACAGACAGACAGACAGACACAGTGCTGCATGCAATTCTCCTGCATCATACAAAGTTCAGAATGGAAAATACTAAACTAACATAAAGGAAACATCCATATTGTTTTGGGGGTTTATTGTTATTCTTTTTTTTTTTAACAAAGGTAAGTTAACACATGCCCTTTGGGCTTCCAGGGGCTATCTGAAATTCCAAAGCTATTTCTGGACCAAAAAAAAAGACAAGGTGACAAAGAAAAAATGATCAGGTGTGGTGGCACATGCCTCTGAACCTAGCACTCATTATAACAGGGCCCCAGACCTTAGTAGGCCCTCAGACCTTAGCACACCTGACTCCATGATGGAAATGTCATTCAGGCTGTAAAACTCTGCACATAGACAATACCACCTGCCAAAACTAAAACAAAGACCTCATCCATCAACGTCCATATAGTTCTGGAAATGTCTCAAAATGTAATAACCTTGCTATTTAGCTTCTGCAGTTCTGCTTCTAGCTAACTGTTCTTGTTAACTAAAGTATGTCAACCCAGAACATGGTTTTATGCTTTAAAGCTCATCCTGAGAATAGTTCGGGGCTACACTGAGATCCCAAACACCCAATGTAGTCACTGGCTGGCTGATAAAGACTTGCTATTGGCTTAAACCCATGTCTGAGCAGTCTTCTCTGGTGAATACCCCACAACATCAGGAGGTACAGGCAGACAGATCTGTGAGTTTGAGGTCAGCATGGTCTATACAGTGAGTTCCAGGACAGTCAGAACTCTGTAGATATATACTGTCTCACAAAAACAAAACAAAACAAACATATAAACAAAACAAAAAAAGAAAAATGAATACTCTCAAAATTTCCCACTAAGAGCAGATCAGTGTTCCAAGAGTGGCTTAAACACAGGAATCGCCTTCTGTCTTGCACCATCTACCTTCGCTGTCAGTGGTCAGCCTCCAGAAAAGCCTACGAATCATTTTTGCTCACCTGTTCATGTATCTAATCTTCAGCAAGGCCCATGCCTTTCCAAAGTCCTTTCCTAGCTCTCTCAAATCAGCCATGTTTATCCGAACACTTAGTTTTAGTTACCAAAGAGACGAACAAAGAAAAAATGGCCAGGCATGGTGGCACATGCCTTTGAACTCAGCACTCAATGTAACAGGGCCCCAGATCTTAGTTGGCTGAGACCTTAGCACAGTTGATTCTGTGATGGAAATGCCATTCAGGCTGTAAAACTGCATGTTTTACACACACTCTGACATTCTCTAAACTTTCTTTTCTCCTCAACAAAGGAAACTCAGAGACTGAATACAGCCAGCCATCACACACACACACACACACACACACACACACACACACACACACACACACACACCATTGTTTCCTTCACTGGCAGGCAGTCTTCACACGTGTATTTTGTTGATTAGAAATCACAGTGTTTTTATTAAACTGACAATATTAGACAAGTCTTACTTAAAAGCATTTGCAATTTCATCTATGAGTCCTCATTTATTTCTAAGTCAACTGGCTACTACAAGGGCATAAAGCAGTACAGACAGACAGACAAGCACACATAAAGACATGGGAAAAACAAAAATCTCAGTGCTTTTAGATTCATTTGCAGTCTTTCAAGAGAGCTTTTCTCCTTTATTTGACTATCAATACATTTGCTTCCTCCTCACTCTAAGACATCTTTAACCCTCAAAATACCTAAGTCCTAACCTCACTCATTTCCTATATCACATCCTTAAGCCTAGCCTTTCAAGGTCATTTCTTATGCCCACTCGACCAGAGAGGAAGTCTGTTGTTAATTCCCTAAAGCCTGTCTGAATGCATCACAGACTTCAATCATTTTAAAGAGAATATCTGAGTGGGGAAGGTATGTATCTAGAGTCCGTGGATCATGCCCAACTCTGGTGCTCTGCTCTTAGATGCTGTTTGCTCTGGGTTCAACACATTTTCCCCCTATGTTTCTAAGAAATCTCAGAAAGAGAGTCAGTATAGATGAAAGGATCTGAAAGGGGGAAACATCAGGAAGCACTCTTGGATTGTGGGCAGGTGGAAGGATGGCGAGGAAGCATCACTTTTGAATAGTGTGGATGTCTGAGGATAAGCTAGCATGGTAGTGTTGAGAATGGAGAGGGTCTCCTGTCGATGTCTATCAGAGTCCAGTTCATTGCATTTCAGGTCTTCCCGCTAATTAATAAGAGGCAAGGGCAGGCCAGTGTTTGCTCGAAGGGCGCCGTGGGAGCTGCAGGGGTTGTTCTGATGAGGATACAGAGCTCGGAGAGACAGCCAGAACTTTCCATCTGGGTCACAAAATGTATCGCTCCCTAACTGGTCATTTGAAGCCAGGTCACTGCAAGGACACACAGAGCCTGAACACTAGACCAGCTGGGGCTTGAGCTGTGCTAGCTGCCAAGAAAAGGGGGGTGCTGACAATTTTGAACAACAGTTTTGCAAGAATTAGTTGGTTAGTTGTCTCTTATGTAGACAGCAGACCATAGTTCCCAAGTCAAACGGGTCCCATGATATACTTTTTTTTTCTAATTTTTTCTTTTCTTGATTTTCAGCGAGTTTTGGAGTTAACAATTAGATGATTACACTCTAGACAGGACTGACTGAAATAAAAAGCCTCCAGGTAAGAGTCAACAGATTTCACTGGGGAGGACCTCAAAGCTCTCTTCCTGCTAATCCTGTGGCTGCCCCTAACAGTTTTCTTTAAGTGCTCACAAGAAAGGTTTAATGTGTAAAACAACCACTTATACATAACTAACCAAAAGTGAATTTGTAAGAAAAAAATAAATCCCTGACCACAAAAAGCAGAGCAACTGAGGGAACACTCCCTAGGACTTCCAGGGAGGGTTTACCTTGGTGGTTTTGATCAAATCCTGTCCCATAATGTCTCTGGAGCCCATTTTCAGATTCTTTCTTTCCTGACTCCTGAGAACAATGGAGCTAAGAAGCAGCTGGAAGTCTCTCAGTACCTAATTCCCTTTAACGCTGCTTCAGAAGGTAGACTCTTGGCCAGAAGAACATAATGTTGGATACTTAGGCTGCAGCTAGAGCCAAATCTCGATGTCAGAAATTGAACAAACCAAGAGAAGACTCCCCGGACCCTCCCTAATGCTGAACACGCCCAAATGAGAATCCTCAAAACAAAAAGCCAAGGCAGGGCCTCCTTTACAAAGCCAAACACCAGGTGTCCCCAGAGGAAGACCCTCAGAATAAAATCCAAACCAGGGGGATGAAGAGATAGAAATACAGTAGTCACTTCTGCCCGGGACTCAGCGAATCGGAGCTCTTCCTGGCCTAGACACCAGTTCCCCGCTACAAAAGTTATTCCCTGAAAGTCAGCCGCACGGAGCTGAGCAAAATCCCAGGGAAAGTCCTTGGAAGAAATGTTCACAGCAGCTGCTTAATTTATCCGCAGATAAAGCGTCTGTCTGGATTTGTCTAGTGGCTAAGTCACCAAATCATCACTGAACCAGGCATTTGGTCCACCGTGCTGTGTTCCAACTGATGAAACGTGTAAAAGAAGGCGGGAAACCCAAGCCTCAAATCACTTCCGGGAGAAGGCTTGGGGAGAGCTCAGGTGGGGCGGAGTGAGGGGAGGGCTGAGCCTGGCATGACGAGCAGGTGTTTGGAGGGCTCAGTGTGTTTTACCTCCATTTCCAGGGTGAATGTTCTGCTCAGAGGAGGCCGCGCTACCCAGGCTGTCAAAACACAGAACGGCACTAGGGTACCTCATGCTTTCAGAAATTTGCTCTCAAAAAACAATATCCGCCGGGCGGTGGTGGCGCATGCCTTTAATCCCAGCACTCGGGAGGCAGAGCCAGGTGGGTCTCTATGAGTTCGAGGCCAGCCTGGGCTACCAAGTGAGTCCCAGGAAAGGCGCAAAGCTACACAGAGAAACCCTGTCTCAAAAAAAGAAAAAAAGAAAAGAAAAGAGAAAAAAAATACCCATAAATCGCCTCATGCTGCAGCCAGACATGGAGACACACGCCTGACAACATGCGCCTGGTGAAGCTCTTGCACAGTGTGTGGACTTGAACTGGGGAACAGTGAGGACAACATTTGTCAGTGGTCAACTGTAATTAAGAAAGTCGTGGAGGGAGAAAAAGACTTATCAGACCACAGAGAGTGTTCTAGTTTCAGAAAAGGCAGAGAGAAGCTTCTCTGTTTTCTTCCTTTTCATAACAGGAAAAGGAAAATGTCTTTTTTAGGTTATTGCTATTTTATGAAATCCTGAACAATCTCAAACACTTTAAAGGAAGGATGTAACACCTTGAGTGAACTGGCTTCATGTCACCCTTATCAAGATGGTGTTTCCGAAACAATGGATGTGCGGGCTGAACACAGCAGTGAAGGATTTTCCAAGGGTCTCATTACGAGGAAAGGCCTGTCTCTTGCGGTCCACCCTTCTGCTGTATCTTGGCTCAGGACCCCAGGGCTCGTCATTTACATCGTGGTCGGCAATAGCTCTCATTCTCTGGGGCTCCATGAAGGTCACAGCCACTGCTCTGCCGACCGTGCTTGATGGAAATGACCGTGTGTGTGTGTGTGTGTGTGTGTGTGTGTGTGTGTGTGTGTGTGTTAAAAAGCCTCGCATGTTTGCATCATCCTGGTTTCTGTCTTTGGAGTAAGGCCTGCACTGTTGCCTGGGCTGAGCTGATACAATCCTCCTGCCTGAGCCTCCCAGGCGATGGGATCGCAGGCTCACAGCCCCACGCCTGACTGGGACACTCAGAACAGCATTTTTTGTGTATGTGAACATTCATGAACAACGATTTACATACACTCAACATTTAATATGGAAAATTGCCCTTCTGTAAATAAAGGGCTTATCTGCAACCTCAAGTTTTAGCCTGCATTCTACAGTGTTTTGAAAAGACTCAGGGCTTCTTTAAATTAAACCATTTTCATTTCCATCATAAAAAGCAGTGTGCTCGCCGGGCGGTGGTGGCACACGCCTTTAATCCCAGCACTCGGGAGGCAGAGCGGTGGATCTCTGTGAGTTCGAGGCCAGCCTGGACTACAGAGTGAGTCCCAGGAAAGGCGCAAAGCACACAGAGAAACCCTGTCTCGGAAAAAAAAAAAAAAAAAAAAAAAAAAAAAAAAAAAAAAAAAGCAGTGTGCTCTTATAAGACTCTTACAAACCAGAGGTGGAGATGGCTCAGTGGTTAAGAGCACTGGCTGCTTTTCCAGAGGACCTGGGCTTGATTCCCAGCACTCACATTGTGGCTCACAACAGTCTTGTAACTCCAGTCCCAGAGGATCCAACACCCTCTTCTGCCTTCTAAGGTCACCAGGCCAAGCATGTGGTACACAGACAAAATGGCCATATTCATAAAATAAAATAACCAAAGAGTCATAGAAACCAGCTTCTCTCCTCCCCACCTCCCACACACACAAAACAACAACAACAAAACTTTTACAGAGGTCCTGTGAATAATCACCCACCGAGCTACACCCTTTCATCAGGTGACGGGGAGCAACCCAGCAGCTCCTTGGGTCCTGACCGGGACTCGCCTTATGGCTGTCTCCATAGGTACATATTTTGCTTATGAAGCAAACGGAACAAGCCTGCCTGCCTTTTTAACAGCATAGCCTTTCACACATGACAGTGGTCACTGTGCCTGCCGTGGCTTCATTACCACCGGGTAACTTTGGCCATACACCAAGAGGTGTTTTTTCTCAGCATCTCGTGCACCTTCCTTCCTCCCAGCTGTGACCGTCCCTCTTGTCACTTCATGTTGGGAATGAACCGAATCCAGAGCAAACAACAGAGCAGCTTTGTGGTGGTGGGGGCGGGGGTGTCTTCTGAAACCAAACCGCACAAGCTGGGCATGGTGACACACCCGGAATCTTGGCAGATGGAGGTAACAGGCAAGAGGATCAGGGCTTCAAGGCCAGCCTGTCTGAGAAGCATAAGATCCTGTTCCAAAGTGGGGAGAGAAAGAGAGAGACGGAAGAGAGAGAGAGAGAGAGAGAGAGAGAGAGAGAGAGAGAGAGAGTTCATCATAACTTTGGCTATTGCTTCAAAAACATCAGAAATGAACGTTCTATAATATGATATTTCACTCATGATAGCAAACATTTTTTTTTTTTTTCTCCTTAAAGTTAGATGCCTTTTAGTATTGGGCAACACCAACCTTAGAGGGAATTGATTGTAAAGGTGTTGATTGCTGCTGGTGGTCAGGAAATGGTTTATTTGTTGGCAAAGGGGAGGTCACCAGAGGACTTTTATGGGAGTAAACTAAAGAAAATGGCTTTTAAATTGGATATTTTTCTTTGAGAAAGAGGGAGAATAAGAAATGAAGTGGACAGCAACTTCCTACACTGGAGGGAAAATAATGAGACACGAAGAGGTAAAGTCGCATAAAATTACACTTGTATTAATTAGTGACAATGCACAGAGGACGGGACAAGGAAAAAGAAAAACAGTGTGTTGTTTCTCTTCTTTCTCTTTCAGCAGACATACAATAAGCCTACATGCTTGTGGGGTATGGTGTGATAAACTGATGCGTGTTTGTGAAGTGTAATGATCTAATCAGAGTAACTGATTAGAGGAGCATCTCCACCTCCATCAACTAAAACAAACCACAGCTGCCCTCATCACCTGACTTTAGGGCCAGAGACAGCCAATGGAACCCTAGCCAGAGGATGGCCTCAAAGGAAGAGGTGAACTAGATGGCTGGTACTCTTTTATTCTAAACTTTAGTATATGGGCGGGGGGGGGGGGGGTGCACGCACACATATGCGCACCTGTGTCCGTGCGCATAGAGGCTTGAGGTCAAGGTCAACAGTGCTTTTCTGATCCTCTCTGCCTTGTGTTTTGAGGCAGGATGTCTCACCACTTAGGCTAGCGCTAGTCAGAAAGCTCTGGCGATCCTCCTGCCTCTGCCTCCCCAATGCTGCAGACTTGCACCACCAGGCCCCACTTTTATGCAAGTGCTGGGGATCCAAACTCAGGTCCTAGTGCTTCTGTAGCAAATGCTTTCACCACTGAGCCACCTCCCCAGGTCAACTTTGAGTATATTGACTGCACAGAATGATGGGTTTCTCTCCAACCTTTTCATACATGTATATAATATACTTCAATCATATCAACACACACCTACACACCCTGCCCTCTCTTCTGTCCCAGCTCCTCCCACTGGTCCCCCTTCTTCTCAAACTGTCTTCCCGTCTATACTCATGAGAGACTGGTTACCTGACTCTATGGACAAGGAGCCCCACAAAATCCTGCAAAATATTCACTGAAAATCAAGTTCCTGGGAATGTCTCTTAATTTAAAAAAAAGAACAGAAATTTTCAAAGTATTTTCATTCCTTTCCTTCTCTTTCTCCTTAACAGAATCTCAGTGATAACTGGTAAAATTGTAGATAAAAGAATATAAACTACTCATTGAAGAAGAACACAGCATGAAAATCTGAATGACTATTTATATCCATTGGTCAGGCATGTGGACTTCAGTGATGTTAACCTAGAATGCTATAGAAAGTTCCAGAAGTGAACCCAGAGGCATGGATTTTCACCACACCCACGTTCCTCCAAATTCTTGTATCGTGAAAGTAACTCATGTTTAGTATAGGGTGGTGTGAATCCTGTTATCATTTGGCAAATAGCTTGCTCTTATCCAATACACACGCAAAAGCACATTAGCACATCAAATATTTGAAGTTCAAGAAAGTCACGTGTGTGTTTAATGATTCCAAGAATGGAGTAAGCTAATTGGCAAACGTAGTAAGTGCAAGGATGATGCTCTATATCCCTGCTGGGAGTTCTTGAGTCCTCTTGGCAGCCAGCATCATCATGTGGTAGAACAGAAAGAAGAGTAACATGGGACATGGGAGCGAGCCCCACCACCTTCTCTGGCTGAGCACGGAGAGAATTTTACCAGCAGAGTCTGAAACACGTTACAGTCAGAGCACACACTTCGACTTCCTCGTGTATGGGATGCCTCTCATTTTTTAACTGATGTTTGAAATCTCATCAGCCTACTAACCTCTTGTATAATATTAGAGGGACCAGCCTTAATATTATACATCCCAGGGGCTCAGGAGAGAGAACTACTAACGGCGAGGACTATTTTCAGGAAATAGAATCTCAGCACACAGAGCTCTATCGTCCACTTGCTTTAATTCCTCTGGCATAACATCCTTTATACTCAGCTTCAGTTCTGTTCTCATGTCTAGCTCCTTTCTTGCCTGATTTCTCTCTATATTTATGTACTGTCCCCTCTAGGTTCTATCTTAACTCCTTCATCTGGTTCTGTCCCTTCTAGGTTCTCATCTATCTAGTTCTTTCCCCTATCAGCTCCTCTCTCATCTCCTTCTCTCTCATCTGGCTCTTCCTCATCTTGTTCTTCCCCATCTGGCTCTTCCTCATCTTCCATCTTGTTTCTCTAGTCCTCTCTTTTAGCCCTTCAATCTAGTTCTTCCCCATCTCAGTTCATTCCTCTCAAGTTCTTACCCATCTAGTTCTTCCATTCTCTTTTCTCTTCTCCCCTTGTGCCCTGGAAGTCCCGGTATATAAAAGGGAGGGTCTGAGCTAAATTGTGTAAAGCTATTAACGTCCACCTCTCTTAGGCGGCGTCTCCTTGTGGAATTTACCCTAAGTCAGGAGACTTGCACGTGGGCTGTTATCATTGTTAGTCTACCTGGGACTAACAATGGGCACCCACCTGGGTGGTGTTTCCTGTAGTCCTTGAAAGTGGCCAAGGGAGATAATCTGATTCCAGAGAAAGCCTTTCCTGAGGCTGTTCTCCAAATACCTGGAATGTGTATGTCCAGAGAGTGATCAGTCTACACTGTTAGTCCTTCTTAGGGGAAAGTCAATTGGAAAAACTATGAAGGCACACATGATTTTCATAACAGAATACAGCTGATATATAACAAGCCAAGTAACACCAAAAACTCCTTGGGATTTGGCTTCCTCTGGAGGAATTCCCTGATTCCTCCAGGTAGTGACTTTGCCATAACCAGCTGAGTTCTTATGATATATTCCTGCGGCCCGCAGCACTAACCTGCAGAGTTTAGCCACCCCTGTTAGTTATCAGCTATCCTGAGGGAAACTTCGGAGGGAACCAGCTACTAGATGGTTCGATTAGTCTTTCGCCCCTATACCCAGGTCGGACGACCGATTTGCACGTCAGGACCGCTACGGACCTCCACCAGAGTTTCCTCTGGCTTCGCCCTGCCCAGGCATAGTTCACCATCTTTCGGGTCCTAACGCGTGCGCTCGTGCTCCACCTCCCCGGCGGGGCGGGCGAGACGGGCCGGTGGTGCGCCCTCGGCGGACTGGAGAAGCCTCGGGATCCCACCTCGGGCCCCCGGACGGGGCCCTTCACCTTCATTGCGCCACGGCGGCTTTCGTGCGAGCCCCTGACTCGCGCACGCGTTAGACTCCTTGGTCCGTGTGGAGGTGTCCAGGTCCGCTGGGTATCCTGGTTATGAGAGACGCCCTGACCTGGAAATGCCTATCCTGACCTGGAATTGGCTAGGCGGAAGTGTCCGCCCAGTATATGCGACCGTGGGGGCGTGTTGTGAACCCTTCAACCCCATGACCTCATTTACTTTTTAATAGTTCCTTAAAAGCACACCAAAACATTTTACTTGGAACACTGTAACTTCCTAAGCCACCAAAACACTCTAACTATAGCTACCCTTAAGACACCTAAATGTGACCCTCTTCCTGGTTTACCTGTCCCAACTCTAGAGCACTTACTACAATCTTTTTGACCTCTCCCCTCCCTATTTTAGTGCCTTGGTTCAATCTATACTAGACCCTTTCCTTAGCTAATTTGACTTTGTATTGACTCATCCTGAAATTCTTCCCTGTGGTCTAAGAATCCTCCCAGACTTCACTTGAGTAGAGGTCTCTGAAAAGAATTCCTCGGGCCGCTACAGGCAACAGCATTCATCTCCCTGTCACGCTGCGGCTGGCAGTTTCCCTGTCATGATTCCCCTC
Organism: Peromyscus leucopus; assembly: GCF_004664715.2. Lineage (NCBI taxonomy): Eukaryota > Metazoa > Chordata > Mammalia > Rodentia > Cricetidae > Peromyscus > Peromyscus leucopus. The sequence continues at coordinate 49,771,181 of NC_051070.1, forward strand.
CTAAACATCATCTCATCACATTCACCAGCCATGCATGCCACCTCCACTCTTCACAGCCCACTACACGAAACTCCTGGCATCTTCACAGCCATTGTAAAGCGAAACAATGATATTCCTAGTAGCAAATCTGGCACTGGGATTACCGGCTCCACAGTAGAATCACTTGGAGAGTCACTTAAAATGCAAATGCCTAAGGCTCATGAACAGCAAGGAAGAGGGGGTGGAAAGATTGTTAAGAGCCAGAGTGTGGGGGTCCCTGAAAACTTTATTGCCAGCAGAGAAATGAACCATGAGAAGTGAGAAGGAATGATGCAAGACATCATCATTTGCAGCACTACAACTACGTCACAGCACAGAGGGGACACAGAGACACATAGCTTCCCAAGCACCCGACCCTCAGGCCTAACTACAACCAAGAATTAAATGATAAAAGAGGATCCTGGGTAGAGTGTTTGCCTAGCATACATGAAGTCCTGAGTTGAATCCTCAGTTCTACACAGAACTGGCTCACACCTATAATCCCAGCGTTGAGGAGGGAGAGGCTGGAGAATCAGAAGTTTAAAGTCATCCTTGGCTACATAGTCAATTCCCATCCAGTCTGGGATACATGAAATGCTCTCTCTAAATAAAAAAATAAGGAGCAGGAGAAATGGCTCAGAGGTCAAGAGTACTTGCTACTCTTCCAAGGGACCTGGGTTCGATTCCCAGCAACCACAGAGTGGCTCACAACCCTTGGTAACTCCTGTTGCAGAGCATCCAACAACCTCTTGTGGCCTCTGTAAGCATCAGGCATACACTAGGTGCACAGACATACATGCAGGTAAAATATGCCCATACACATCAAATTTAAAAATAAATTTAAAAAAATAAACACACAAAAATGATTTTTTTTAAAAAGCCAGATATCAAAGTATACTACAAAGTCTCCATAATGCACAGGAGTGGACAACCAGACCACTAGAGAAGAAGGAAAGTCCCCACACAGAGACAGTGACACGAGAAGATGGAAAGAGCACTGTGCTGACACTTGGCATTAAACTAAAGTGTTGGGATAACCTGGGGGACGGGGGAATTGAATCCATTCTTCATACAATAAAGCTCCTTTGAGGAGCTTAGGAAAGAATGAAGAACCACAATCCCTCCACTTCCCCCACCCAACCCCTAGTTCCAGCCTTCATTCCTTCCTCACCATGCCCTACTGGTTAACATCCCTGTGCGCTTGGGACCTACCCACATGCATCCAGGCCACTCCTTGCCAGGGATGCCTGCTCGCCTAGCTACCCTCACTTCTCCTTCCAGATCTGGCTTTGAAAGCCTTCCCTTGATCTCCAGCATGGTGAAGCACTGCCCCCACCCCTTGGTGCTTTCATGCTGTGGAAGTCAGTCTAGTAAAAACAGATGGCCCCTCCTCCCCCGCCACCCTGCTTCTGGCTCTAAGCCCCTGCTGGTATCTAAGCACGCTGTTCAACTAAAGTGATCAGCAAGTGTTGTCTTGCAAGCCACGAAAGGTCCTAGGACTGAAAGAAGAGTCTAGGAAATCCTGAAATATGAGTTACAGTGGACGGGAGGCAGGGGCTCTACCGCTCAGAAAGGAATACCCCTGCAAGCATCCTCTCACTAGACCAGAGAGTGTCACAACAGAAACCCAGGAAGGGAACTTTAACTGATAATGAATACCACTGTCTGACAAAGAAAATAAACCTCTGGCGCTGTTTTATAGGTGGCTGAGATCTTATGTGAAAAAAAGCAGATAATTATTGGGTGCCTAATTGAAACACCGTCTTGTATAGAAGTGGGGAAAGTGTATTGAGCAGTGCTTTGAAGAATGAGCCAATGGTATGGAATGAGATGTTTGCCGGAATTTGTTTTCAAATATTCAATATATGTTATTCATTAAACTATACAGTGTGAATTTTAGGCTAGTTGGAGCTTTCTTTTTGTTGTTGCTGTTTTGCTTTCTTTTCTTTTCTTTTTCGAGACAGGGTTTCTCTGTGTTGTTTTGGTGCTTGTCCTGGATCTCACTCTGTAGACCAAGCTGGCCTCGAACTCACAGAGATTCGCCTGGCTCTGCCTCCTGAGTGCTGGGATTAAAGGCATGCACCACCACTGCCTGGCTAGTTGGAGCTTTCTAATGAGATCTTGTCTCAAACAACAAAGCAAAATTATATTCAACTAATGTGTGTGTGTGTGTGTGTGTGTGTGTGTGTGTGTGTGTGTGTGTGTGTGTGTGTTATTGAGAAATGCCTTACTATCTTATTCACTGTGTATACCAAACTGGCTTGGATCAAGGAGATCTGCCTGACTCTGCTACCATATGCGGCTATGTTCATTTCTGAGAATGATTTGACGGGGACCAGTGGCTGACACCTGATATGACTTTAAGAGATACTGTCCTGAGCCTTGGGACCTCTGCTGAGGTTAAGCTGGGATACTTCAGTGCATTTTGGAAAATGATTTCAGGATGAGTCAATACAAATCAAAGTTGGAATTTTTTTTTTTTTGAGATGGGGTCTCTTTATGTATCTCTGGCTGTCCTTGAACTCAGAATATAGACGAGGTTGGCCCCAAACTCCCATAACTCTGCCTGCCTCTGCCGCCCAAGTATGGGAATAAAAGGTGTGTGCCACATCATCCAATGGTAATTTTATTATTTATTTACTCATGACTGTTTGTATGTGCTCTGGTGGAAGCTCCACCTCAATCCCCTCCCCAATCTCTCTCTCTCTCTCCAAACCCTGCCTCACCTCAGAAAGCCCGCCAAACTGTGGCTCCTTCCCTAGAGATGCTTCAGACCACTCCTGCAGGGTATTTAAACTGACCCCCAGAAAACAGACACATGGTTTTTCCGTCTCTCTTCCCCATCTCCTCTCTGGGAGCAGAAAAATCACCCAGGAGCATTTTACCCATTAAATCTGGGCTTTTTCTTAATTCAATCTGAGTTGGTCTGGTTTGGATGACTGTGTTGGCAGAGAGGCTTTTCACTGACCCAATGCATTGACTTATAGTAGCATGAACGTCAATGTTGACCACCCTTCCCAGGCACATGCTCTTCACTGATGGCAGGTGGAACAGAGGTGAACTACTTGTCAGTCATAGACAGGTTTATCTGATTTTGTCACCTCTAGGGAGTTGGTCACCTTCCTCCCCCTGAGGTCTGTGCCTACTCCTGTGCTGCCCTGACGACCTTTCTGGGATGTACTTATGAAAAAAAGAACCCTTTCCTTATAAATATGACGTCTGTGTCCTTAACCAATGCTCTCACTCGGCGGCGGCAACTTGCGAAGTGGCGTATTTCCTTTGTGTGCTTTGGCACTGCCCCCCGACCTGGGGCATACAACCTCTCACTGGAGCAATGGACTTTCCAGTTTGGAGACCTGCCAGCTCCTAACTCCCTACTTCACCCTTGTGGATTCAGAGGCGCTGGGAGCCTCTACTCCTGACAAGGACAGATAATAATGTATCAGCTCTGAGGTCGAAACATCTTCTCATCTCCAAGATTAAAGCCAATGAACTAGAAGGGGGGAAAAAAGCAAAACTTAAAAACACAGAGCAGAAAGGTGAGGAAACAGAAGGGATGAGGGGGAAGGACATAAGACAAAGACCTAGGGTACCAGAGAGGCTGCCAGGCACACTGCTGTCCTGCTCACACTTGGACAAAGGCCCTTCTGGGTTGACTTCAGGTTCTTTCAGCAATGACTATAAAGGCCAGAAACCTTTAAAAGGCTAACATCACTTCCCTATTAAAGCCAGCAAAGTGATGGAAAGAGGTGTGTAATGATATAGTGCAGACAGAAAGGTTGGCTCAGGTCACAGCACTGTGAAACCTTGAGTGAGTCACTTAGCCTTTGCCTCTCAGGGTCATCTGTCGAGTCCTGCCACAGAGGGCTACTGTGACGATGCACATGAAAGGGTAAGTTCATATTTCAGCTGTGGGTGGAAAGAGCATTCCCAAGCCAGTACATCAGGAGATTCTGAGAACTGCAGCTTGAAGACACCCAAGTCAAGCCAAGATGCCACTGCTTTACAAGTACACCTGTGTTCAGATGTATTTCTACACACAAAATGGCACACTAGGGGCATTGAAAGAAACAAAGATATTTTTCCACCATATGAAACAAGAATTGGCTATATCCAGAGTGGACTGCGACAGAAGAACCTCGATCAAACATGCAGATCAATGCTACAGGCAGAGGTTTGGCATCATCTAATAGGAATCTTTCCAATGTTCAGAGCTGTTGGAGAGTTAGGAAACTCTGAGTTAGCAAGGAGACACTTAGAGTGAAAATGTCCAAGCTGAGAAGCAGGGCCAACAACTGTCAAGAGATATTCAGATATTAGGTCAGATCCCAAGTTGCCTGAGGGCGGGAAACCATATGTGCCTGTTTTGTTGGCTGGTGTAACCCTGTGTCTGAACAGTGTGGCTGGCACATAGGAGGCCCCCAGACATAATGAGAATGGGGAGAAGCAAACCCTGTCTGTGATCACTTGGATTCAATTAATGTGATTTCATGACTGATGTTCTACAGCAGCTGGAGTTCTGCTGGGTTGATGTCAATTCAGCTGTTGGGTTGGGGACTCAGTGGCCAGTCCTCCTTTCAGTCTGTGGCTGTGATAATACTTTCTGACTGAAAGCAACTTGAGGAGGAAAGAAAGGGTTTCCCTGGCTTACACTTCCAGGTCATATTTCACCAATGGTGGAAGTGAGGGCAGGAACTGAAAAAAGAAGTCATGAAGGAATGCTGCTTGTTCACTCACACACTCCAGGACCACCTGTCCAGCAAATGACACTGCCCACAGCGGCTGGTCCCTTCCACATTAATACAACCAAGACAATCCCTTACAAACATTAGATTGGCCGGCAGGCCAACCTAACCCAGACAATTCTTCAGTTTAGGATATGTCACATTGACAACTGAGGCTAACCAGGACAGGCCCTAGCATTCCAACAAATACTTCAAATCAAATTCACATCATCCTGGAATGTCTGCCTGGCTGCCACACCCAAAGAAAATCAGATGAACAGCAGTTAAAATTGCCAGAGCTGGACAAATCAACCACAAAATCAAATGAGAATCGAGGAGAGGGACCAGATCCAAGAGTTCCTGACTCTAACCCTGCGTAACACCTGGTACAAAGTCAATACTTCAGAATGGTTTGCTGCCCCTCCACCATCGTGGCGACTGCTCCCACATTGGCAACCCCTGTCCCCTCAGCCCATGAAAGATGAAAGGTACAGCGGTGAAGGCTGAGGAGGAGCTAGAGGAGGATGGTGGACAGCTCAGTGGAACCGTTGAAGGACTCTGGACCTGACGCCAGTGCTGCCAGAACCACTCTTCCTCTTTGTGGTAGAAAGAAAGAAAAAGAAAGAAAGAAAAAAAAGTGCATTTTTCTTTTCACCGCAGCGTTGTGAACTGGGGCCACTTATGATCCTGGCTCTTCTTATCTTTGAGACTGAAAAGTTGCAAAAGTAGCAGCAGCAGCAGCCTTGGGAGCCTGACACAGGGCTGCCAGGAAAGCAGGGGCTCTGCCTTCTCTTCCTGGGAACATCTGGATTGCTACTGTTATAGCTGAGCTCTCCTGGAAACATCTGGATTGCTACTGCTACTGTTGACCTATCTTGGAAACAGCTGGATTGCTACTGTTATAGTGGAGCTATTCTAGGAACATCTGGACTGCGGCTACAGATGAGCTATCCTGGAAACATCTGGACAGTTACTGTTACAGTTGAGCTATCTTGAGGAACTTAAAAATTCAGCTGACTTTGAGTGAGTGATTGTTTGGATTACCACCACCACCACCCCCCACCCACCCACCCACACTTTTAAAAATCTGTCTCACTGATCTATTTAAACCTGGTGGGGAGAACTTATCCCTCACTATCTCACAGAGACTCCTGTCCTCACCTATCACCTCTGTCCTGCTCTGAGTGTGACCATTTGGACCACTATCCCAGCTCCAGCTGTTTGAGTAAGTTGGTCTGGGCTGTGAGTAGAAACACTAACATCAGTGGAAGGTAGCAGGCACAAATGACCTTTCACCACTTTGTTTGTTTAAAGAAAGGAAATGTCAGGAGGACAGGAGCATTGTATAGAATTGACACAATGCCTCACAGCTGTAACATAAAAGAGCAGGCGCCCTGGCTGTGTTTCCAAGGAAGGAAGCTAGCAGCAGCTTCGGCTGTAAGATGGAGGCAATAGGAAGCTCATTCTTTTGTGCATGTTGCTTTATGTGTGTGGTCAGTACTCACTGTATTTAAATATCAAAATGATCCCAACTGGGAAAAAAAAAAGCATTTGCTGGATTCAATTAGACTGAAATTCATACCTGGTGATGGCCAAAACACCTGCCTTCCATCAGGGGGCACAGCTCATGGTTATGTATTTGGTGCATGCTCTTTTGGATTTAGCTGCTTAAGTGAGGGATCATGTGTCATTCATTAATCTGGTACCATGTGGTACATAAGGGATCCTTAATTGTGCTGAATGAGTTGAATGGATACTGAAAGTCATTCCTTGAAATAACTGTATACTTGAATTCTGGAATCACAGACTCTTTCATTAGAAGAGATCTCTGTAGTCTTCTTGGTTAGGATAGCCAACTATGGGCATTGGAGTGAACAAGTTAAGACCTGAGACTCTAATCTTCTGGGTGGGTGCAATAGCAATGATAGGATGATTCTGAACTGCTGCCAGATGTTCTGAGCCAGGAAAAATGGCTCAGAGCAGAACATCAGGCACTGCTCTTATACAGGAACTGAGTTCAGTTCCCAACACCCATGGCCCCCTGTACCAGACTTCAGCTCCCACTTCTTTGAGGAAGACATTGCCTTGATCCATCACCCTTCCCTTAATCCAGAAGCCACAGACCGATAAGTTTAGCCCCTTCTCTGAGCACTCTAACTGTATTTTCCTTCATTGGCATTTTCACCGTTGGACAGGCTAGATAGAACAAAAAAACCAAGTCAAGCTGTAGGAATTCTAGCCAATTATCATAAGTCATGCCTGGCAAGCAGAGCTAGTATGTGGTGGCTAATGTTGTCTCTTACACTTTTCCAACCCAGGGTCATAGAGCGAGGTGCTCCTCCACCCCAAAATGCTGTTTGCACACTCTATGGCTCAAATGTTAGTCAAGCTGGTACTGAATCTACTTGTTCCCATTCAGATTCCTCTATTGTGCTCAGTGACTAACCTTCTGGTAAAAAGAATCCTTAGCCTGGTTACAATCAGGAGCATGTGGCCTCACACTGACACCTTAAATGGCAGCAGGCTATAAGGCCTAAAATGATGACTTCCACTGTCCAGTGAGGGGGCTGGAGGAGATGGTTTAGTGACTGAGTGCCCACTGCTCTTGGAGAGGACCAGAGTTTAGTTCCTAGCACCTGTGACAGCTCACAAACTCCTGTAACTCCAGTTCCAGGGATCCAATGCATTCTTCTAGCTTCCAGGGTACCCACACACAAGTGGTATGCATTCAGAAAGATACACACATACACATAAATAAAAATAAATGTGAGTTCTCTCAACATACATGCAAAGCACTGTGTCTGGAGCAAGTAGACATAGTATTTGAGATCTGGAAGGAATCCACCAAAATGAGGAAGTGTCATGATTGTGAATGGTGCATTAAACAATACCAATCCAATTCTCTTCTACCCCATCTTAATCTGGTGTGGTGATATACTGTGCACCCCAATAAAATGTCTCTGGGGATCAGAGGACAGAGTCAGCCACTAAATTAAAGACACAGATCAGGCAGTGGTGGCACACACCTTTAGTCCTATCACTTGAGAAGCAGAGATAATCTGGATGTGAGTTCAAGGCCACACTGGAAACAGAGCCATGCATGGTGGCACACACCTTTATATTCAGTACTTGAGATTTTATGTCTTTGCTTGGGAAGGACACACGCCTTTAATCCCAGGAAGTAATATGGCAGGACACAGAAAGGTATATAAGGCATGAGGAAACAGGAACTCACTCTCTTGAAACTGAGGATTCCCTAGAGGTAAAAATTTGTGGCTGGCTTGCTCTGCCTCTCTGATCTTTCAGCTTTCACCCCAATATTTGGCTTGGGTTTTATTATAAGACCTTTAAGATTCGTGTTACAATCTGGTGTTTTTCAAGTGATGGCCTCTATTACAATCGCCTAAGGAATATATTATGTATACATGTCACCACCTAGCTGAACCAGAAACTGTGGTTATGGGCTGAAGGAACTGCATGCTTAACAGGCATCCAAAGACACATATGTGTCTAGATCTGCAGCTAAGCCTGCAGAAAAGATCTCATTTTTACTTTCTTTGCAGTCACAAAAGGAACAAAAAGCCCAAAGTGAAGGTTGAGGGCACCTGTCCCTGCCACAAACATTTCCAAAAGCATGTGAACACAATTGCGACTGATCAGCTGATGCAAGTGCCATTTCCAAACAGGCTCTGCCATACAGTCTGTTTACTGGTCATTGTTTAAGCAAACCAAATGAACTGCAACGCCTAGGCCTTGGTCTCACTGTCCTTGACCACATAGGTTTCTCATTGCTGGGCAACCCATTTCTCAAAAATACTAGGTATTTCATGGCACTGAATTGAGAAGCAATGGATCCTTGGATTTTTCTCTGCAATTTTAATAAAATGTCTTCTCCTCAGAGGCAGTACAGGTTTCAATTTGCTTTCTTCTCAATGGGGCATTTCAAAACAACTGACTTCTGTGTGCCCTTTTACTCACCAGTCCCCTGGAAGACTGGCTTGCCAAACACTGCTCACATGATTAAGCTGAGGCACGAACAATGTCAGCGTGCCACTGCCGTGTCTATGCAGAGAGTGTGTAGGTGTCTTTAAACCCCTCACAATTCTGCCTCGACAGCGATAAGAACGCTACAAAACAAGCGGCAGGTGCAGTACAGTGCCCCGTAAATAATCGCTGCCCGCTGCGTTACCAACGGTCAGTGAAGCGCTTGGTCTTGGGCAGTGAGTTACAAGACGAGCCCTGAAGGGCAGAATCTGAGCAGGGGAGAACAGCACGGGGAGGAGTCCCAGAAGGCTCTGGGGAGCACGCTGGGAAAAGAGTCAGATGTGCCTCCATAACTGTCCCATGGTCTCAGTTGATGAAGGCCAGATATTTCACACAGATGTATGATGTCACACACACATGAGAACCAGCAGCCTGGGTAAGCTCAACTGGTGGTGATTAAGAGAAAACCTATAATGAAATCGTTCTCACATGCTCAGAGATGGTATGTAATGGTAATGACTGAGTCACAGTATTTATGAAAGCCATGACCAGTTTACTTAGCACTGTTCCCTGGGCCTGTCTGTCTTCAGTATTCCTCCCAAAGAAAAAGCATGACGTAAGATTCAGACTGGGTGATGGCAGCTCAGCCGTCGAGCGCTTGCTCAGTGTGTACAAAGGCCTGGACTCGAGGCCTGGTACTCCTCTCCTACTATCAACAACAACATAGTGTTGCCTCTCAAGAGCCAAGGCCCACCAGACACCATTGGTAAATCACTAGGCCAATCAGTGCTTCAATTTCACAGCAGCTCATATTGTTCAATACACTGGGGCTCAAACAGTATAGCCTAGATCACTTTCCTAATTCCTAGACGTCTTCCTGTAAGCCAAGTGATTCAGGTCTGTAATCCCAGTACTCAAGTGAAGCTGAGGGAGGAGACTCACAAAACTTGAGGCTAGTTTGGACTGCACAGAGGAGATCACGGCCAAACTGGGATACATAGCAAGACCCTGACTCATTAAGCAAACACTAGAGTCTCCTTGTAAATGTTTCGTACACACCCAAGAACATACAATGATTTAGTATGTGAGAAATAAGACATTTCAAAAACAGATATTGTAAATAATTGGTGTCTGACTAAGCCCTATGGGAGAAAAGACCTGCATACATAGCCCAAAGTCAGATTTTGTGCCCAAATTAAGGCTTTACGTATGTCATGAAAACCGGAAACCGAGTGACACATTTGTTTGATATTAAGTGATATATGGCAAACATGTTATTATGGTTTAAGTCATAAAATATCTCCAAAGGCTCATGTGTTAAGAGTTGGCCGCCAGCTGATGGACCACTAGATTACAGGTGCTCTAATGTCAACCGTGTCATGGATTCATAGCTTGACGGCATTGCTGGGGAGTGATGAAATCTAGGAGATGGGGAATTGAAGTAGACCAGTGGGAGCATGCCCTGGCCTCTAGTCCCAGTCTCTTCCTCTTTTTGCTTTCAGCAAGAAAGAACCTTAAGGTGAACCACTTTCCTTCACCATACCGGTACATCCACCATGATGTTGGGCTTCCCCATGCCCCGACCCCAGAGCAAGAGCGCCAACTATGAACTGAAGCCCTGCAATCGTGAACTAAACAAAACAGAACTTTCTACTTTATTTCAGGTATTGATTTAAAGCTATAAAAGGGTATCTAATACACATGTAACATTTAATAGGCAAACGAATCATCTCAAATATACAAAAATTTCTTCACATCAGGTACACACACAAAAGCACACACAACTTCTACACATGCTCAGTAAACAGATGAAGACTTTCAGGACTTAATTAGGGGTGGGTGGGTGTGTGTGCGCTATGCATGTCTATATGCATGCAACCTTGGTAGGTGGACAGAGGCGCTCATAAAGACTGTGGCTCTGTAGTTCCAAGGATAGCCCCGCACAGCACTGTGCTTCTGCAGAGACCAGGAAAATGCTTGCCGGCCAGCACAGGTGGGGTTTTTTGTTTGTTTGTTTGTTTTTCATAGCTTTCTAGTTAGGTTTTTGTTTTTGTTTTTTACAGTCTCATTTTTACCAAAACAGCTATCTTTTTCTAAAAATGATGCTTGCTTCACCCAACACTATATAAAACCAATAAAAAAAAAAAAAAAGATGCTTTTATGCTTTGGAAACTGACCTCTGGTTTCCTTTTCCCATGCTCATCCTGCCCTCCTGGAACTATCACCCTCAACTACTTGACTATAGTCTCAACTAGTGGTGAATCAATTCCTACCAGACACCTGTGAACTGGATGTCCCAGGAGTGAAGGGAAGCCATACTTATGCTAAAGACTCTACAGGGCTGACTGATCTAAACTTCATGATTGTGGTGTAGTTGGAATGTTGTAGGTCCATAGCCAAATTCTCTTTAAGCCTTTAGTCCTTCACTGCTCACCTCTATGTCTGACATAACATCCTTGGGACTACCAGATAAATTCTTTTTGGAATGCATTAACAGACCACTCACTTACACCAATCCAAACTAACCAGCCACTTCCACCAACACGTTTGATAAGTGCCTGGTGGCTTTCTTACTCTGTAACTATGATGAAGTTGAATCCACATTGGAAACGGAGAAACCTGAATTTGTGAGCAATGATCACTCATTATTTGGCCCAAAATAAACCCTCTCTTCCCCTCTGAGACAAAGGCTGTTTTACATGAACAGATGAATGAATGTTTCTGTTCACTGACAATAAACACATCCCCCACCTTACACTTACTGACTTGTTACTGTACTGGCTGTGACTAGACTCTGTGGCTTTGTGATTAAAGCGATTGCTACAAGGATTTACAAACCCCAAGTCACATGAGCTTGAGCAGGAGCCTCTCTCCTCTCCTAAGGATTTCCTTACAGCTGACTTGCACTTTGAGTGTTGACATGCTTCTCACCAACTGTCACGGAGCTATTCTTGGTCCTCCAGAAAACATGATCTGTGGACTGATGATGGCCGTGAATAGCTGAAATCTCTAAAACAGTTTTAAAAGGCATTTTTATGGTATTGGGTCAAAATTAATTAAATTGGGACTACTTTGTATGACTTTTAACATTTCATTTTCCAGTAATGACTTTTGTTTTTATTTTATCAAAGAATCAGGTCATGACAGATTAAAATTTTAAGTTCTAAATTTTTTGAAAAGTTATTCTAACTGGTTTACAAAACTTATACAGAGCACTACTGGGTATGACAGCATATTGTTTCATGTAAAAATGCCAGAATGTCTTAGTTTGAAACATGAAAATCCTCATGGATGCTGTGTGCCATGATTCCTGGAGAGACACGGACAAAGGTCGACTTAGGCCAGCTCACGGCTGATGACAGCCAGTGAGGACACCATCCAAATTCAACTTGGTAAACCAATGAGTTTTATTGGGGTTGCTTATGGACGCAGAAATAACTCAAGAACAGCTGCATCACTAAAAGCCCACCCCCGCATGTGTGAGGGCTCACAAAAGCTGGAAACCTAGGACATCACACAGCCTGAGGCGGCTCACAGGTGGGAGAGTGTCCTTGCCAGGCTGCTCGGCTGATCTGAGTGTCTCTCAGCTGTCCTTACTGGTTACACGTTTGGAGAGGAGAGGAGCCTAGGGAGTCTGCTCAGCCTCACCTGAGCTCTCCGAGTTGTTTCCTTTCTGAGTTTAAGGAGCTTCCCTGCAGGATGTTTTACCACCACCGCCCCCCTTAGAACTGCGGTTCTAAACCTTCCTAATGCTGTGACCCTTTAATACAGTTCCTCATGTTGTGGTGACCCTAACCATAAAATTATTTTCATTGCTACTTCATAACTGTAATGTTGCTACTGTTGTGAAATATCGGTGTTTTCTGATGGTCTTAGGCGACCCCTGTGAAAGGGTCATTCAAACCACCAAGGGGTTGTGACCCACAGGTTGAGAAGCAATAGTTTAGACCATCCTGTGTTTTAGCAAGTTCCCCTGAAAGGCTTCATCTCAGAAGAAAACTGCTTCACAATCTGGATGGGTTTGGCTTGCTTCTCTTCTTGCAGTCTCATCAGGACACTAAGAATTCCAACAAAGAAATAGAAATATAAAATATAAACTGAAATGCTGGGGGAAAAAAACAATAACAACAACAATCCTATGGAAAAGTCTCGGTAATAGAATGGACCAAGGAGAACAGAGACTGAGCTTGGAACAGTCTAACAAGGACAGAGGATAGGATTAAGGTACCAGTGGGAATTTCACATTATACTCTGATGAGACCAAAGCTGGGCAGAGAAGAAGACTCACCCTAAAGGCATAGAGTCATCTTCAAAGGAAGTCTAACAGAAAACTTCCCAGAGTTACAGAGGAGATGCCAGTCCAGACACAGGGACATTAGGACACCCAGCAGACCAGGCTAGAGAACCCCACTTTATCACATCACAGTCAAAGTGCTAAACATACAGAGGGATAGACAAAACACTAAACATACAGTGATGGACAAAACACTAAACATACAGAGTGATGGACATATACTAAAAACTGCAAGAGAGAAACACCAAATCACATAGAAAGGCAGGCCATCAGAATAACAGCCTATTTCTCAACAGAAACTTAAAAGCCACAGAGGCTTACAAGGATGTATTTCACACTCTGAAGACAACAGTTGCCAACCCAGACTGCTATGTCCAGCAAAGCCATCTGTCATAACTGAAGGAAAAACAGGAACTTTTCATGATAACAACAGACTAAAGGAATTATGACCACCACTAAGCCAGCTCTACAGAAGGTATTTGAAGAAATCTTTGAGACTGAAAAACAAATAAGCAAATCCCATCCATCAGGCCACAAGAAATAATAAACTGTGCTAAAACATAGTCAAGTGAGAGAGGAGGTAAAATAACTACAAAATAAAACAAAATGATCGGAATTGAATATACTTTGCAATAACAACTCTGAGGACTAACGATCTCAATTCTGCCAATCAAAAGGCATGGTAGTGAGGTAGTTGATCTTGGTAGACAACTTGACTATGAAATAATCCATGAGAGAAAGTTACAGACCATCAGCATAGTGAGCCAGTGCAGAGTATAAGATTGGCTTTATTTTTGGGTGGTGACCTGCTCTTTGCTAATGTCTCAGAAAGATGCTTGGTGCCAAAGTCAGGGGTACAGTGTTTTTGTTTTTGTTTTGTTTTGTTACAGTGATGCTTTTTTTCTTTTAAGATTTATTTTATGTATATGAGTGCTCTATCTGCATGTATGACTTTATGCCAGGAGAGGGTATCAGACTGCACTAGAGATGGTTGTGAGCCACCATGTGGTTGCTGGGAACTGAACTCAGGACCTCTGGAAGAACAGCAGGTGCTCTTAACAGCTGAGCCATCTCTCCAGCGGGTACAGAGTTTTTAAAGCCAAAAAACACACAGACCACAACTATATCAATGTTAGATGAGGGGCAGAGCAACCTTGCAAGATCTGTTTCAGCAGAACAGAGCAGTTACTTCAGACACAACACCACAATTTTGATTTATACCTTTATCAGTTACTTTAGTTTATGTTTAGTTGATACAAACTTTATTTTGGTTAATGCGTTTAGACCTTGGCCAGGATCATGGAAATTCCAAATATGCTGTCAAGGCAAATATGGCTGTTGGGGGAAAGAGGGCTGAGAAATAGAATCAAGACCTTAGTGACTTTAGTTCGTTCAACTACACCTGGAATCAACTAAAATGCAACTAGCTGGGCACACGTGTAAGGATTTTCTTGATTGGATGGGAGAGGACGGACAACCCACAGAAAAGGATATCAAAGACGGAAGCATTTTTTTGTGTGTTTTGTTTTTTGCTTTCTGCCTGCTTGCCTTTACTCTTGCTGGCAACTTCATCTAAGCCAATGCTAGGGCATTCCTCCACTGGTACTAGAACCCAATTTTTAGGACTCCAACACAGGCCAAAGACCAGCTGAGACATCCAGCCTCATGGACTGAACAACTACTGTATTCTTGCCTTTTGTTGGGAGACGGTCATTATTGGATGAGCTGGACCACAACTTGTAAGTCACTCTAATAAATCCCACATATATGTTCATTCTATTCATTCTGTCCTCCAGAAAACCCTAAGACAAGTTGGCGGATAAAAAAGCAAGAACTATTTGTTGTCTCCAACAAACACACCTCACCACAAAGGAGGAAAAGGTATAAAAAGGAGTTCCAAGCAAGAAGACCTAGGGAACAAGCATGTGTCACAGTTCTATTATCTGACAAAACAGACCATAAACCAAAACTAGTGAGGAAAGATAGTGAAGCCTGCCTCACACCACTGAAGGGCACAATCCATCAGATGACATTAAGATTCTAACCATGTATGGACCAAACGCAGATAAATCCAATTCATTAAAACAAATACTACTAGACCTAAAGTAACAGATTCACCCCAGCACAGTAATAGTGGGCAACATCAATACAATACACCACTCTCACCAATGGATAGGCCATCCTAATGAGAAAGAGAAATACCTGAATCAAATTACATCACAGGTCAAATGGATCTAACAAACTTCTTTTTCT
Source organism: Peromyscus leucopus (assembly GCF_004664715.2). Taxonomy (NCBI): domain Eukaryota; kingdom Metazoa; phylum Chordata; class Mammalia; order Rodentia; family Cricetidae; genus Peromyscus; species Peromyscus leucopus. The sequence goes on from NC_051070.1 coordinate 49,786,454, forward strand.
CAGCCGCCCACAGAACTTTCATATATTAGGATACAAAGCAAGTTTTTTTTTTTTTTTTTTTTTTTTTTTTTTTTTTGGTTTTTTCAAGACAGGTTTTCTCTGTGTAGCTTTGCGCCTTTTCCTGGAACTCACTTGGTAGCCCAGGCTGGCCTCGAACTCACAGAGATCCGCCTGCCTCTGCCTCCCAAGTGCTGGGATTAAAGGCGTGCGCCACCACCACCCGGCTCAGCAAGTCTTAAATAATAAGAGGAGTAAAACAATTCCTTGTAATCTATCTGATCACAATGGAGCAAGAGAAACCTTAGCGTGCACACAGAGCCATGGAGACTGAACAACACACTACTGACTGGTGGGTGGGTCCTTAAAGAAATCAAGAATAAAATAAAAACATTCCTAGACAGAAATGAAAATGAAAACACAAAATAACCTGAGATACACTGAAAGCAGTCTTGGGGTGATTTTTATTTTGGCTCTAAGAGCATACATTAAGAAATCATAAGCTCCCAAATAAATAACTGAATGACTATAGTAGTTGGAATGAGAAATGTCCCCATAAGCTCAAGTATTTGAACACTTGGTCTGCAGCTGGTAGCACTGTTTGGGAAAGTTATGGAGTTGTGAAGTATGTCAGTGGGGGTGGGCTTTGAGGCTCTACAGCCCTGTTCCACGTCTTGTTCTTTCTCTGCTTCTTGTAGGACAAAAATGTAATCAGCCAGCTTCCTGCCAGGCACCTGTTGCCATGCCTTCCTCGCCATTATAGACAACCCTGTCTGGTACAGTAGCCAAAGCTGCTTTTGGTCATGACATTTTATCACAGCAACAGAAAAATAACTAATACAATGGTTAACCTTAAGGCCTTGGAAAAATAAGAACCAGAGACAGAAAGAACTCCCTAGGATCAGGGTAGAAAGGAATGATATGCAAACAAAACAACAATGCAATGAATCAATGAAACAAAGAGTCTTTGAAAATGTAAACAATATAGACAAACTTTTAGACAAACTAAACAGATTCAATTTACTAGAGATAAACGGGAGCCATACAAGATACCAATGAAATTGAGAAAGCCATCAGATCTTACCTAAGAAAGCCTACATTCCACTAAAATGGGAAATCTGAAAGGGAATGAATTTCTGTATGGATATGATCTACCAAAATTAGACTAACACAAGATAACATTTAAACAGGTCTATAACAAGCAATGAGATTGAAGTCATAATTAAAAATCAACTAAAAGTAAAGTCCCAGGCTCAGATATATTCACTGGTAAATTTTACCAGATCTTCAAGGAATAAATATCAACATCTTCAAACTGCTACATAATAAAGAAAAGAAAGAACATTATCAAACTTTTTTTAATAAAACTAGTACCATCCTATCAACCAGATAAAGATGTAACAAAAAGCTGTAGACCAATTTCCCTGAGAAGCAGACAAGAATTCTCAAAATACTTGCCAGGAGAATTAAAAACATGTCATTTATCATGATCAAGTTGGCTTTATTCCATGAATCAATAGATGCTCTAAATTATATAAATTGTCTCAAGAACAGAAATCAGGGTCATGAGTAGATGCTGAAGAGGCTTTTAACAAATTCCAACACTGCTTCATGTTAAAAGTCCTGAAGAAACTCAAATAGGAGGAACATACTTCAACACAATGAAGGCTACATATAGCAACCATAGCCAATATTGTATTATATGGCATAGAAGCAGTGGTTCTCAACTTTCCTAATACTACAGCCCTTTAATACAGCTACTCATATTTGGTGATCAACATAAATTATCTTCGTTGCACTTCATAACTGTAAATTTGATAGTTATAAATGGTAATGTAAGTATATGTGTTTTCCAGTGACCTAGGTGACAAGGGATCCACAGGTCCCCTGTGAAATGTAATTTGACCCCCTGGGAGTCACAACCCACAGGTTGAGAGCCAATGAAATAGAGGACAACTCAAAGCATTTTTACTAAAATCAAGAACAAGTCAAAGTGCCCACTCTCTCTGCTCTTATTCAATATAATACTCCAAGTCTCAGCTAGAGCAATGAGAAAAAAATCAAAAGGAATACAACAGAAAAAGAAATCAAAGTATCTCTATATGATTCTATACATGAGACACCATAGAGTCTACCAGAAAACTCTTAGAACTGATAAACTAAGTCAGCAGAATACAAAATGAACATACAAAAATCAACAGCCTTCCCACGCACCAAGGACAAGTATACTGAGAAAGAAATCCGGAACAATTCTATTCACAATTAACAAAACACAAACCAATAAACTTGGAGAAAGAACTCTACAATTAACACTTTAAAACAGTGAAGAAACAGAGGAAGACAATGAACAATGTAAAGACCTCTTATGCTCATGAATTGGTATGATTAATAGTGGGATGATGGCCATGCTACCAAAAACCATCTACAGATCCAGTGCAACCCCAATCAAAATTCTACAGATATTCTCCATAGAAACAGAAAAAAAAAAATCTTATAATTCACGTGGAAGCACAAAAGTCTCTAGATAGCTAAAGAAATCCTAAACAAAAATAATGCTAGAGATACCACCATTATCTGATTCTAATCTACCACAGATCCATAGTAAACAAACACACAAACAAAAAACAGCATGGTACTGTCACAAAAACAGACACGAAGATCAGTGGAATAGAGTCAAGGACCCAGATAGAAGTCAATGCACCTACAGCCTCCTGATTTTTACTAAGATACCAAAAATACACTGGAGAAAAGAGCATCAGCCACAAATGGTGCTGAGGAAACTGGATATCTACATGTAGAAGAATGAAACTAGATCCTAATCTCTCAACCTGCACAATGGATTAGGAACCTCAACATAAGAACTACCTACCCTGCAACTGCTAGAAGCCTAGCATTCAGTCTAGGCACAGGTAAAGTAAGGACTTTCTGAAGAAGACTGATTGCACAGAAAATAACATCAATAATCAACAAATGAGACCTCAGGAAACTGCAACACAAACTGTCCATAAATGAAGAGGCAACCCAGAAAATGTGAGAAAACCCTCACCAGCTATACATCAATAGACAAATAAATCAAGCAACTAAAAATATAGAAAACAACCCAATTTTAAAGGAACTGAACAGAGTCTTGAAATACAAATGACTAAAAGGCTTTTTTTAAAGTGTTCAGCAATGATTTAATATTCAGTCATCAGAGAATGCCAGTTAAAACTACCTTGAGATTCTACCTCACCCCACTCAGAACAGTGATCATCAAGAAAACAAATGACAACAAATGCTGGTAAAGATGGGGAAAGGGGACACTTGGCCTCTGTTTATGTGAGTGTAAATTAATATAGCCACTATAAAATCAGTGTGGAGGTTTCTCAAAAAGCGAAAACAAGAACTAGCGTATGATCTAGCAATACCATTTTTTTTTGTTTTTTTTGAACAGGTTTCTCTGTGTAGCTTTGCCTTTCTGAGCTCACTGTAGCACAGCTGCTCGAACTCACGAGATCCACTGCTCTGCTCTGATGCTGATTAAAAGCGTGCGCCACCAACACCCGGCCCATTTCTGATCATATACCCAAAGGACTCCACATCCTACCTGTAATAGAGACTTGCATAACATGTCATGCTGCTACTAACAATAGCTAGAAACTCATCAACTGATGAATAATGAAGTGTGCTACATGTACAGAGCAGAATTTTAATCAGCTGTAAGGAAAAACGAACTTGGGAAATTTTCAGGAAAATGGAATAAACTGGAAAATAAACTAAATCAGAGAGACATAACCAAGCCCAGGACGACAAACACTAAGTTCTCTCTAGCATGTGGGAGCCTAGCTTTGACATTTTAGACGTGTATATTTAACCTGGAGTGTCTGGAGAGTCAGGAAGTGGGAGGGCGGGGGGGGGGACCGGGACACGACTTCAATGAAGGAGATAGCAGAATACGATCTGGTATTCATTATGTAGACCAGGCTGGCTCTAGCTAACAGAGACCCTCCTATATGAGTACAGATGTTAGTCAGTGAGGCCGATTCTGGTTTCCAGGAACTCATGGATTTGTAATCCCAGCTCTTCAATGTCATTTTAGATACCAACTTCTAAATCAACACTACTGTCTTACTCTTTCATTTTCAACTCTTGAAAATCAAACCTTCAATTTTACATTTTTTCACACTACAAATTACTAAAATCTGAAAACTGATTAGCACACACTTTTTTCCTTCCTGTTTCCACAGAAAGCACAGATTTTCACTACAGTCCTTTACACTGGCCTTGGTCTAACAGTTTCTCTAAATACAGTTCTTCGCTGGATAGTACATGTCACCAACACCAGCAGCTTTAGTTTAGTTTTTGCTTTCCCTCCCGACCACACACATCTGAGATTTAGGATCTACCAAGCCAATGAAGAGGCAAAATTAGGATTAGTGCTGTAGCTCAGTAGTCAAGTGTTTGCCTGGCACAGGAGGCCATATATTCCAACCCCCAAATCATCTACATAACCACAGACACATACACACACTTAAAATTTGTTACAGTCTCCACAGAAACTAGTGTAGTGTATATGGACTCTAACTTAACTATAAACTAGAGATTTTAAGTGCTAAAATGGGCTTTTTAAGGAAGAGGTACATAGGGCCATAAAGAAAAAAGGATCTATATACCTTCCCAAATTGAAAGATACAAACATACATGTAAGAAGTAATAATGATACATATACTAGAAAGGATGTCTGTGAACAGCAGAATTCTACTGAATCCTCTATAGAAAGCTTTAGAGCATGTACTGGGACATACAGCTGTACAATCTACAAATTGGCTCCTTAAACCTACTTACTAAAATAATCACCTACAACTGTTATTTCAAAAGAAAAGAAAATACATTACTCCAAATTACATTGGGAAACGTTTATTAACTTATATTGGCAATCTTAATTTTGCCTAGCAAGTTCTTAATAAATGTCTTAGATCTCAACCTGCAGGTGTTTTTACCACCACAGAATCATGAAGACTTGCAGTTTTCATTGTCCTGTAATGATGAAAATGATGTTCAAATAATCAACATGTTACTTCTCTGAAAGACTTAGAAGATATTCTGAGGAGTGCTTGAAAGTTCTGTGTATAAATAATGATTGATACATTTAAGATACAGTTAGGATCTATTTGATGCTGTCGATAAATATTTCTTACACAAAACAATGTTTTAACATGCCACTGTTCTAATGAGGCAGTTCTTAGATATATTTTCATACTAAAGAATAAAGCTTTATCTTTGTAGTTATTTTATTTATAGGACTCTTAGCAAAGAAGAACTTTGTATCCAACAGAAAAGAGGTGTACTCTAAGTGACATTCTGTAGAGGAAGCAAAAAAGATGGTTGCAACAAAAGAAACCAGCACTTTGCATCATATATTCTTTATACCAACAGTTCATTCTGAGCAGCAGAATCAAATGCAGACCAAATGCTTTTAAAGGTTTGTGAGGCGCTATATGGCGAGTACATTCTCCACACACTAAAAAAAGGGACAATAGCTGAGACCACAGTATAATAAAGAATTACAGCACATTAACACCTCAGCCAGTCACCAAGTTCTTGCTTAGATTGGCAACTCAAACTTCACATCCACGTGGGCTTCTTTAGCTAAGCTCACTATTTCAGAGAGCTTTACAACCTGAAAGAGAGAACAGGGCATCTCTGATTCTATGTTCATAAAAAGGTGAACACATTATAAACCAAGGCAAAATGAATACAGAATATTTTTCATTTAAAACACTAGCGGGCGGCTATCTCTGACGATTGCAGCTGTTAGTGAGTTCAGAAAGCCAAGCAACAAACTGTCTCTATTCTGATGGTACAACTGTCTTAGACACTTGCAAGACTGTTAAGTCTGACATTCTTCATAACATATAGTCAACTAAATATGTTCTGATAAAGATATATAACTAGATACATCTTACCTAAATTTGATCTTGAAGACAAAGACAGTGAGTACCCTCGTAAGATATTACAATTCAAAGCACAACTAAATAAAATCTACTTTGAAAAAGCTTACAAGCTTAATTTATAATACTGGGTAGGAGTTTAGATATAAGAATTGCTGGTAGGTTTTCTGTGAGGTAATGATATCAACAAAAACTCCAATGCCCTGTAAGATATGAGAATATCTGTTTCCATACAAAATGTCATACAAATTAGACATGTCTAAAACCAAAATTCAGCTTCTCTCCAGTAAAGTAGTTACAAAAAAGAGTCTAGGGTTATAGAAATATGACTTTAAATAAGTGAATTTATATAAGCTATTTCTTCATCCATACATGGAAATTTTACCATCAGGAGACTTCTTGAGGGGGGGCTGGGCGGGAAGCATTGTCACACCTAGTCAATACTACAGACTGAACTTCCAGTTTAGGAGAAAATATAGAGAACAGAAGAACATAATAAATAGATAATACCCAGGATTGCAACCATTAAATCCAGACCAAGGGAGACTCCACAGGACCTTAACACAGTATTTAACAAACTCCAGAGAAGGATTACTTTAAAACAGGAGGGCTACAGATTTAAAAATGCAGTTATATATTACCCAACTGCATGCAGTACAAAGAGTTTGACCCCACATCTAACAAAGAACCTAGATGGTATGAAATAACTATTGAACTTTCACAATACGCACGCCAGCATCCTATTTGATTTTTATTTTTTTTTTTTTTTGGTTTTTCAAGACAGGGTTTCTCTATCTAGCCCTGGCTATCCTAGAACTCGCTTTGTCGACCAAGCTGGCCTTGAGCTCACTGAGATCCACCTGCCTCTGCCTCACAAGTGCTGGGATTAAAGGCGTGCGCCACCACTACCTGGCTCCAACTACCAGCTGGTCAAGGTCCTATTTAAACAACAGCAATTCCTTACATCATTATACTACTTCACCTTCATATGCATGATTGGGATGTATAAAATGATATACATGAAGATTTACTAACTAATAATAACTGAGAGAAGAATAGGAAAGAATATAGATTAGACCAGATTGGGCACAAATTGGCCATTGTTTAAGATGAACAATAAATATAAGGTATAAAAAGTTCTAAAAAAAAATATTTTTTTTCAATTCTCATTGCCTCCAAACTCTCCTGCATTGTCCAGTTTGAACAAGAATCTCTTACGTTGATTTCTTTTAGTAATCTCCCACTTGCTGACCACCTGGTCTGGATCCTTGGATAGAAATCCCCGCCTTTCCTGTTGCATTTGAGGCTGAGTACAATCTTTATCCCCCACTGCAAACTCCATCTTAGCAATATGAAGATTGCTGTCACTCCCCAGAATTAAGCTTGCTTTCCATATATTTAGACTAAGCACTAATATTAGCAGTATTAATACTTTGCTGGATCATTTTAGAATCTAAAGACCGATAGATCCTTTCCATACAAATTTTTTCTTGGATAATCAGAGCCCACTTACCATTTTAGCAGCTTCATCCAAATCATCACAAGCAAGAATTTTAAGTTCACTGTCTGCTATTAGTGCTTTAGCATCATCAACTCGTGTACCTGGAAACAATTTACACAAATATAAGTAAATGAGTTAAATATACATATATGTGTGTGTGTGTATATATGTATACACACACAAAAGCATTTAAAATCTTTTTCACACTGTAAGTATTTCAGCAAAGGAGCTTCTATTATTTAACACAAATACTTAAGAAAAATACTGTAAGAGCTTAAAACTGCCTTATGAAATATTTCATTTTATCATATCCATAGTAATAAAAGATAAGTCAGAATCTCAGAAAAATCACAAAACACATCACTGTTGTGGAATATTATTTTAATTATTAAAGATGTGTAACATCTGTTTAAGTTGTGGAATATTACTTTAACTGTGTAAGGTGTGTTATATTTGTTTATGCTGCATTTGTTTAACTATGTAAGGATGCGTGTTTAATTATGTAAAGATGTGATGCATCTATTTCACCTTGCTTGCCTAAGGCACCTGATAGGTCTAATAAAAAGCTGAAGGGCCAATAGCTAGGCAGGAGAGGGCTAGGTGGGGCTGGCGGGCAGAGAGAATTAGCAGGAGAAATCTAGGCAGGAGGAGGAGGAGGAGAGCACAAGGGAGAAAGAGAGGGACATGCCTGGGGCCAGAAGCCAGGCAACCGCCAGCCACCCACGGAGAGAGTGGGAAAGTAAGATATACAGAAAGAAAGAAAGGTAAAAAAAAAAAAAAAAAAAAAAAAAAAAAAGCCCTGAGGCAAGACACAAAGAGAAACAGATAAGGCTGAGCATCCATAACTAATAATAACTCTCCGTGTCATGATTTAGGAGCTGACTGGTAGTCCAGAAGAAAAGTCTAACACATCATATTACACAAAGCAAAACTTTGAGCATTTTTTGCCCAGTGTAGTAAATTTAAAAAAATAAATAAATCATTGTGGTGGTCTGAGTGAGAGATGACCTTACAGGCTCACGTATTTGAACATGAGTCCCCCGTTGCCGGCGCTGTTTGGGAAGGTTACAGAACTTTAGGACAGAGAGACCTGTTGGTGGAAGTACATCACTGTGTGTGTGACTGAGATGGGAGTTCAGCTTCCTGCTCCTGCACAGTGCCTTTTCCACTATTATGGCTACCTTGTCCTCTGTAATTGTAAGCCACAATAAACTCTTCCTTGAGTTGCCTTTTTGTTTTTGTTTTGCTTTTTTGAGACAGGGTTTCTCTGTGTAGTCCCAGCTTTCCTGGAACCCGATTTGTAGACCAGGCTGGCCTTGAACTCAGGATCCGCCTGCCTCTGCCTCCCGAGTGCTGGGATTAAAGGTGTACACTACCCATGCCTTAAGTTGCATTTGATCATGGTATTTTATCACAGCAACAGAAAAATAACTAACACAGTTTCCAAGTTTTATATTTAATACTTTCACTGAAAGGACATAGTTATTTGTAAAATTCTATTTTAAATTAACTGTGCTCCTTACAATTGCATCATTTAAACAATTAGAAACAACACCTTTAACACTCACCTTGTAACCGTACCACAACAGGTATTCTAATTTCTAAATCTTTTACTGCCATTACTATTCCTTGTGCAATAACATCACATCTCATGATTCCTCCAAAAATGTTGACCAGAATAGACTGCACCTATCAATAAAGTAAATTAAAGGAATAAGTGTTTGTCCTCTTCTCCCAAAACAGCAGTATTCGTGTCTTATAAAAATCAATTCCATGGAAACATTTTCAGATAAAACCATCATTTTCTTTTTTTTCAGTCCTCTACCAACCACAACAACTTACTTCTGCTAATTGCAACGCCCGCTTCTATTTGTTTTCTACTATATCCCATACAATAAAACCTTGTAATTCAATCTACTTCCTCCTATTTACCAACAATCATTTCAGATCATATCCTACAGCAATGTCACAGAAAGAAAGCATCACCATTAGTCGCTATCATTCAGCCCTATCAATACAACCAATGTTTGACTGACTCAACCCCAGGTCATAACACAACTATTTCTCCTCTGAATCACAGCCCCTTTAGCTAATCAAAACTCAATCCCTGACAAGCTGCTCTTGCCAATCTCAGGAGCTCTTTCTTCACCGTTGCCTATAGTCTTACTTCTCTAAACTGTCTGCCCAGACACCAACCTCTCTCTCCTGATGTGATCTTACTTCTATCACTTTATTCTCTCTCTTTCCATAGCTTTTCTTTTTGTACAACTCTGGGGGGACAGGTTCTGCTTCCTCATCTCCCAATCTCCTAAGAACTTAAGTTTTCCAAATGCTGAGGACTTTCAAATGCATCTCGAATCATTTGAAGAAGTGTAACATCCTGGGGCTGGAGAGACAGTTCAGCAGGTAAGAGTGACTGCTACTCTTGCACAGGACCAGAGTTCAGCTCCCAGCACCTACATTAGGTGGCTCAGGAACACCTGTAACTCCCGTTTCAGGAGCTCCTCTTCTGGCTTCTATGGGTCCCCACTTACACATACACACACTTGACACACACATATACATGAATGAAAATAAAATGTTTAGAAGTAAGCATATTTACAGCCAATTGTATACTACACAGTCAACACAACTCAGTTCAGCACATCGATCCCAAAAGCCTTAACCACTGCCCCTGCAGTACAACTGCACCAGCTCCCAGTGCGCCTCATTTCAGCTGAATCCTTAGTGTAATATATACATAAACACACATATATGTGTATATATACATATATGTGTGTATATATATTATATGTATATACACACACACACATATATATTTGTGGTAAATAACTCTATGAGATTCCAAGGAAAAAACAGTAAAAAAAAAATCTTTTTTAATTCTATCCAGGAACAAGGAATATTTTCCACCTTCTAGCATCTTCTGTGATTTCCTTTTTCCTAAAGTCTAATGCCAAAAACCTAAATATTGTCAACACATCAACAATATTTATTAATGAACTAAGTAATTATGCATGAGTACATATAGTTTCACAATCCCAGGCTTCTGCAGTCAAATAATACCAAGACTATTTTCCTTATGAGTGGCTCCCATGCTAGCTTATCAGAAGCATTAATATCTTTATCTAATTTTATCAAAGTTCTTCACTGTTTGCTAAATTTCAACATTAATTAATTCTGTCAAAGGTTCTCTAACTTGTATTTCACTTAAAGATTTCAATTCCTCTTTTCAAACTATTGTAGTACTCTAAATTTTAATGATGAATTAGCATAATGACATCTACCAATTAATCAAGTTACTTCTCACAACTCCAATTCTAACACATAAGCCCCACCTAACTTACCTTTTTATCTGAAGTGATAAGCCTAAATGCTTCTGTTACTTGCTGGACTGTGGCACCTCCACCAACATCAAGAAAGTTGGCTGGAGCCCCTCCATGTAGTTTTATTATATCCATTGTGGCCATAGCCAACCCAGCACCATTTACTATCAAGAGGGAAAGATGATTTGTATAAGGAACAGAGAAAATACATTAAGTTTTTGAAAGCCAACTGTAACATGAAAACACAGTAGGTACCTAGACAGCCTATGTTCCCATCAAGGCCAATGTAATTAAGATCTGCTTTAGCTGCATCTTTCTCCCTTTCGTCTTCCTGGCTCCAGTCCTGAAGATCAAAGATCTTCTTTTGGCGATAGGCTGAATTTGAATCGAAATTGATCTTTGCATCCATACATAGCACTTAGAGAGGAAAATGAGGAAAGTAATCTTAATTTTATGACAGACACAACAAACTATCCAACATAAACACAGTCTAGTTTAAGGGTAAAGAGCACATTTTAATGTTATTTATTCAAAATATTTCAATTTACATTCACGATGAATTCAAACTGTTTCTTAATGAAAAATAGGAATTTAAAATACCCCAAAGTTATTTTTTCTGCAGCTATCCCAGAACCAAAGAACAAAAAAGAAAAAAACTTTCCTCAAAGACATTACATATTTTTTTTTAACCTTTCTAAGAATTAACTGGCTGCGTTCTTAGCTAAAAATATTTCCCTTGAGCCCAGATACCATGCCCTCTTATCACTCAAGGATATTCTGTTTTCTAGTAAATCCTAAACCCACTCCCCCTTTCATAATGGCTAAATCCCACTGACCTGCAAAATAGTGTTAATAGTGATGCTAATTTCAACCCCCCCCCCCACCTCCTCCTTCTCCTCCCTCTTCTCATCCTTAGCAGCAGAAACCCTAAAGACTTGAATGTTAAGAGGTGAGAGTCAGCAAACTATGGCCCATGGACCAGATGGCTTTTGCCTATTTCTATTATGACTTGTGAACTAAAAATGTAATTCACAATTTTAAAAGACTAAGAATAAGAAGTAGAATAGTGGAACGAACAGACTAGGAGAACAGCATTCTGAGTTCGAGACTGTCCAAAGCGATTCAGAAAGCAAAAAAAAAAAAAAAAAAAAAAAAAAAAAAAAAAAAAAAAAAATTAGAAAAACTCCAAGCCTCAAGACTGTAAATGGCTGATAAAGCATAAAGTACTTAGCAATTACCAACCTGTTAAACTATGTGCTCCAATTTTGCTCCTATCATTCACTCCTTTATTTCCCTCACTTTTTTTTTTTTTGAGGTATTATGTGCATCTAACACAGAGCACAGCACATAGTAGGGAAGTTCTACCCCTGATCTACATCCCAACCCTTGGTTGTTTGAGACAGGGTCTTATTTTAAGTCAAACTCACAGTCTTCCCCCTTCATCTTCCACAGGAATCAGAGGCACATGACACCATGCCCAACACCATGAGCTCTATGAAATAATTTCTCTGACTTCATCTGTCAGTAGCCTAACCCTTCTCAGTATAGGGTAAGAACACAGAGCAGAAGTGTGGCACAGGACTCAGAAGCTGAGAGATTTTCAACTTGGAGAAGAGTTGGGGATGTTTAATGTTCAGAGTTACTGTCTCTACATCCAACACACCCATCAGTGACTGCCTGACCATGGGAAGTGCAAGCTGGAACTTAACACAGGTGATCAAGTCTTCCCACACCCTCACAGCCTCTGTCACAGAAAGCCCTGCATAGGTTGATCTCCAAGGCACCAGAGATGAGGCTGTAATCTACAGGCCTAAGGAGTCAGATCAGAGAGTTCTGGCAGAAAGTGGATGTCATTCATAGAAATCTTCATCAGCTTCAAAGGACACACTGACTTCTCTGTCTCCTCAGACTGCAGCCATCACCCCACCAGTGAGGGGAGAAAGGGCCAGTGTGGTGGGGCAGGTATATCTTTAATCTTCCTAATTAGGATGTTCAAGGAACTACAATATTTCATTTTATTGCTTTGTTTTTTAAATTAATTTAGTGTTTACACTTCTATACTTTGTCATTTTTAACTGTAACTCTCTGGAAAAAGCTTTTGCCTATCCTTTTTGTAAACCTAATGCTCAGTATTTTCTCTACTACTAGTCCTCAACTCCAGAACCCACATACTTTCCTTTCCATTTACTTCAAGTCTTTATTCCTATGCCCATTGCCTGTTCACTTTGCTACTTGAGTGGTTCCTTAGCTCTACAAGAAGAAACTTAGTGCTGAAGAGATGATTCAGCAGTTAAGAGCATTGGCTGTGCTTCCAGGGGACCAGATTCAATTCCCAGCACTCACATGGTGGCTGATAACTGTACCTAGAGTCCCAGAGAAACTGACTCCCTCTTCTGGCATCCCAAGGCACTGCGCACATGAGAGGAACAGATATACACTCAGGCAAACACTTATAAATAAAAATAAACCTCAAAAAAATCAAATGAGAAACCTATAAACTACATTTCCCACAAGTGCCCTTGTGCTGCTGTCTCTGAACCTATTGGGGCACAGGTGAAGTTCACAAGTGTCTTGTACTATTCAAACACAACACCAGAATGGTTATCAAGCCACTATGTTTGCTATAGGTAGATAGCGTTCCTTCTGAAAATAAATCCATGTGAAGCCAACTCTCCTGGAGAACTCACATAAAATAAAACAAATAAAAACAGTAGAAAAGGGGGAAAAGAAAACTCAAGGACACACTCATCTCACCAAATGTGTTAAACACAACAAAGAAACTCAGACACATGGGACAACAGTCTACCGTAACACTGCCACAAGGAACCACTTCTCAACAGTCAGAGAAAGACTGCGGAGTTCCACTTTCAAAAAGGGTCAGTAAACATGGAGAGGTAGAAAGAGAGAAAATCAACTCAGGACCTAGACAAGAAAGTCACCAAGGTAGACAAACCATCAATAACTCAGAGGAGAAATTCAAAGAAAAATTCAGCAAGGAAATTGAGGTACTGAAAAAGAACCAAATACAACTCTGGAAATAAAAGAATCAATCAACCAAATTAAACACACACACACACACACACACACACACACACACACACACACACACACAAGAGCAGGTAGTGACTAACTTAATAAATGACCCATCGTGTTAAACTAATACTGACAAGGGGAAAAAAATGACAATTCTTACCTTTCATTTCCTACATGAACTGCATATTGATGCACTATTGCATAATTCCTGGGTATTTAATTTACATCATTTACTAAGAAAGAAACTGCTTATCACATTTGATAATCTTCCTCACTATGAGCACTACACACTTGATGTGACTTCTGAGAAAGTCTAAGGACAAATAATGCCTGGGGAACTGATTGACCCTCAATGGCTAGGGTTTACAGGCTTGATTTTACTGCTGCTGTAAATGTGCTGAGAAGCCAAAGCTGTGAGACACTTGAGTCTATAAATATCTTATTGCTTTCAAAGTAAGGCACAATAAAAGACTTGAAATCCAAACAATATAATTTCTAAGTCTGTGAAGAAACTGCCCATTCCTGGGAGAAGGAACGTTGACTGAAACAATCCTAACTCTGCCTATAATTTGTTAATCATCTCTCTATGTAATAGTCAAACAAAAAATTAAAACAGAGCACAGCTATAAACTTCCGATGCAGAAGCTTCAGTTAAGGGCCTTTAGGCTTCACCACATTTGGTCTTTCGGTTCCAGATGTGTCCTTATGTGGTTTATTATTACAGTATTTAGAATATCTTTGTTTCAAGACAGGCTTTCTCTGTGTATCCCTGGCTGTCCTGGAACTCACTCTGTAGACCAGGCTGGCCTTGAACTCAGAGATCTACCTGCCTCTGCCTCCCGAGTGCTGGGATTAAAGGCAAGCACCAGCACCGCCTGGTTAGAATGTCTTAAATCCCTAATTTAACCTCACTGCAGGAATTCCTGATATTGCATTAAACAAAATAATTAAACATAATTTACTATGGGGAAAAGAAAATATATTTTCAGGATGCATCTAACACTTTCTCCTAGCTGTAATGAGTATATTATTTACTAGAAACTTCTGGGAGCAAACATCTGAGCTTGCCATAGGTGTACCTGGAGACTAATCAAAGGTAAACAAGTTGAGACTGGGAAGAGTGGCCACCAAATCCAAACCCAAATAGGAAGCGAATATCTTCCTGTCAAGAGCTCTATGTTCACTCCAATATACCAGAGTTGAGGTAAGGTCAAGAAAACAAAGATTCACTATTAACATGATTTCTGGCCCATTTCTGGCTCATTATACTCACTTCTTCCGAGAGGATGAAGAACAAATTATCTGCTAATAACAGCAAATATTATAAATCTATGTTCTCTTAAAGTGAGCTGCCCAGGAGAACAGTTACCTGATATTCCAGGGCAAATTCTATCCTACTACTGACTAGCATTTGAGTACACAGATTATCTAATTCTGTAATTGAGTTGTCACATCCATTTTGATTGAAATTCTGGCAGGGAATGGAAGTAGTCACTGAAGGACCTCAAGGAGATCCAATGACAATGGATGATAAGCCATTGAAGCAAAATCTGTTCAAATTTTTTTTTTAAGACAGGGTCTCGCTATGTAGTCTGGACTGGCCTGGAACTTGCTATGCAAGCCAGGCTAGCTTCAAACTCACAGAGGTCTGCCTGCCTATGTCTTCCAAGTGTTAGGATTAAAGGCACATACCACTATGCCCAACTCTCTATTTTTTTATATTATCCTGTTTTTAGACATTGTTTTCCCATTACTTAAAAAACAGACTCTTAGTTCTCCATCTTTCAATTATTCAAACTACACCGTATACATTACGAGATATACTTCATCCTATCCAGTAGATATGTTCCCAAAAAAAACTACACAAAACAGCAATTCTAAATTTAGTTACCAAAAATGTCTTCAAACTACTATTTTAAAGACTGATATGGAAACTTCCCCAAATTTACACTATATATTATGTTTTATGACAAGAGTTTACAAAAAGATAAATATTTAACAAATACTTTCGAAACTAAGTATGTACCATCTGTCAATCTGTAATGTCTGTAACTATACCTTACAACACAGCTTTCTAAAGTCTACCCTATTTCTAATCTCCTTCTGCTCCCAACATAGCAATATACATTTTCCTAAGATAAATATCCCTGGCATGCAACTCTGTTGTAATTAAGAGCTCAAGTCCTACAGGTCACTGGTTTGGGGTTGACAGCACATCTTTACAACTAACTAGTCACAATTCCTCAGGCAAGCTTGCTATCTGGATTCCTAGTTTCATAATCTATAAAATAAAGATAGCAATAATACCTACCTCACAGAAGTACTGTCAATATTAAAAGAACTAAAGAGGTCCACATTTGTACTTACAACAGTATATTCTTCTTAATGAAAAATCGATTATTTAAATTTACTATAGAAACCTACTATACTTAGAATGATGCCAGTAAGGTCAGAATTCAAAGCTGTTTAATAAGAAAAAGAAGATTAAAAAAAAACATGGAGGGCAAGCTACACAAAAGGCTTTTTGTTTTAACTAAGAAAAATAAAAACAGTAAGGTAGAATTAAAATCTATAGTAAACACCAACGTCTCACTCTAGCAGAAATGATGGCAAAGATCTCATTCAAAACAGCAACCAGTGGCTGGAAGAAAGCCGGCTCTAAGGGTAAGAGGGCTTGCTGCACAGGAGAACTGAGTTAGTGCTGACAGTCTGAACATGGTTTTCATGCATTCCCCCAAAGGTCCTGTATTGTAGAGGTTCAGTCCTGTGTGGTATGTAGAAAGTGCTGGAACCTTGACGAGGAAAGGCTAGTGCAGCCAACCATTAGAGGGTGCTGCTCTCTGAATGGGTTAACATGGTTCTTTTGGGAGCTGGCTAGTTCATATGAGAGCAAGCTGTAGTAAAAAGAGCAAGACTGCACCAGGATCTTTTTGGTTTCCTGCCCCCGTGGTGTGACTTGTCAATATGTTCCTATCCCTGTTAAAACCATTCCCGAGAGAGGCTCTCATTAGGACCCAACAGATGGGAAGCCAAACTGGGAACTAAGTAAACATCTCTCCTTCATTTTAATGTGCTATGCATCACCTGCCATAACTAGGTCTTAGAGATATTCATAGCTCAAAGTTAATATTATGACCAGTGTATCTTCCCATTTCCCCACATCACAAGCCTGGAAACCACCCTTCTAACTCTGCTTATGTGCTGAATATTTTAAAATTTCCTATCTAAGTGACATCGTAAGTTTTCTCTGTGTGTGACTCTTTTCTCATACTTAGTGTACTCCACAAAAAAAAAAAAAAATCACATTTACAGACAAAAGAACAGAAAAACATTTTATTTAACAATATTAGAAAAAGTACATACTTAGAAGAGCAGAACCCAAGTAAAATTATTAACTCTAAAACCTTAAAGGGTTTTTGGTTTGGTTTGGTGTGTTTTTCAAGACAGAGTTTCTCTGTGTAGCCCTGGTTGTCCTAGAACTCATTCTGTGGACCAGGCAGGCCTCGAACTCACAGAGCTCTACCTGCCTCTGCATCCCAAAAGATGGGATTAACTCTCTTTTTTTTTTTTTTTTAGCTTAAAGGTTGTTAAATGAAACAATAACAAAAGAACACATTACATATTAATAGTTACTGCTCTTGAGGTATGGGGAAATAATCTCATCTTGAAAATGAAAGAAATCAAAAAGGGGTCTAGTTGAAATATGTGGTGGTTTGAATAGGAATGGCCTTCAGACTCAAGTGTTTGATTGCTTGGCACATAGGGAGTAGTAGCATTATCAGGAGGTGTGGCCTTGTTGGAGAAGTGTCACTAAGGTGGACTTTCAGTTCTTATAAGCTCAAGTTCTGCCCAATGTGGTACCCAGTCTGCTGCCTATGGATCAGGAGGTAGAACTCTCAGTTCCTTCTTCAGCACGCTGCTAAGTTTCCTGCCATGAAGACAATGGACTAAACCTCTGAACTGTAAGCCAGCCCCAGTTAAATGTTTTCCTTTATAAGAGTTGCCGTGGTCATGGTGTCTCTTCAAATTAGTAGAAACCTAAGAAGTTGGTATCTGGAATGGGATATTGTTGTGACAGGACTGATCATGCTTTTGTTTGGAGGAATGTGGATTTGGGAACTTTGGGTTAGGAAAGCAGTGGAATTCTTTAAGGGATGCTTAATGGGCCATCCTAGTAGAATAATGGAAGAAGACTGGTGCTGAGGGTAATTTGAACTGTAGAGGACTGGCTTACGAGGTTTCAGAGGAGAAATTTTAGTATATGGCCTAGAGACTATTCTTATGATACTTTGATAAGAATGTGGCTGTTTTTTGTCTTTGTCCAAAAAAATCTGCCCGAAGCTAAAGTGAAGAATTTTGGATTAATTGAACTGGCAAATAAAATCTCAAAACAGCCTAGTACAGACTCTGTTGTGTGGTTCCTAATATTCACTCTTATAAAGTGAATATTATATAACACTTTATAACAAAAAGAGAATGCTGAGCAAGTAAAAATACCAAATATATTGAATGAGGAGAAAAGGGGCACCAGGAAGTATAATGGAGCTAAATCCTGTGTTCAAGGACATAAACTGATTAAAGAGCTGGATGTTAAAGAGAGTGGTGACCTCAGGGCAAGACTCAATCCAGCTAAGTTTCCAACTTATGAAAAGGAATTAAAGGAAAGCTAAGAGCCAGGTGTGGTGGTGCATCCCTTTAATGTCATCACTCAGAAGGCAGGGGCTCCAAGAGCTCTAAATTCAAGGGCAGCCTGGTCTACAAAGCAAGTTCCAGGATAAGCAAGTTTAGGCAGTGAAGGAAACCACTGAAAACAGAAAAGTAAATGAAGATGTAATTGAATAAGGGGGCCATGTTCCAGCTCAAGCAAGCAGTAGAACTTGGCAGCTTCAGCCACGTAGTTCTGGCTATAAGTCAGGGATCGAAGAAAGGGGTTACAGAATCTTCCTCCACGTCTAAGGAAAGCCACAGAGGCAAGGCATGAGTCAGGGGTGTCCTGCATGGAGGCCCAAAGAGGCCATTGTGTGAAGCTGTGAAAGTGAAGCCTGGATTGCCTTGGAGACCCCAAGATGTTAGAGATGCCACAGTCATGGGATTACCTGCTGAGAAAAGCTGCTAATAGGGAGTGAAACCAAACCCAGAGAAAGAAGTGTGTTGCAGTCAACAAAGCTGAAAGGAAATCTGAAGAGCACTCTGACCTCACATATGGAGATACAGAGTTTAGAGTTTGCTCAGCTAGCTTTTGGTCTTGCTTTGGTCCTGCATTTCCTCACTATGCTCCCTTTCCTCCATTTTGGAACAATAATGTATATCCTGTGCCATGTTGGAAGTATGTGATCTGCTTTTTGATTTTGTTTTTACAGGGAATTGTAGTTAAGAGACTGCATGAATCTCAGAAGAGACTTTCAACTTTGGATTTTTTAAACAAGTCTGAGACTATTATAGACTATGAGAACTTTTTAAAAGTTGAACCTAATGCATTTCTGCATTAAGGTATGGCTATAAGGCTACTAGGGCCAGAGAGTGGAATGAGGTGGTTTAAATAAGAATGGCCTTCATACACTCATGTGTTTGAATGTTTGGCCCACAGGAGTGGCAGTATGGGAAGTGTGGCCTTGTTGGAGTAGGTGTGGATTGTTGGAGGAAGTGTGTCACTGTGAAGGCAGGTGTTAAGGTCTCGCATGCTCAAGCCACACCCAGTGTGAGACAGCCTTCCTCCTCCTACCTGCTTATCAAGATTTGGAACTCTCAGCTCTTCTCCAGCACCAAGTCTGCCCGTACACTGCCATGCTTCCTGCCATGATGACAATGGACTAAACCTCTGAACTGTAAGCCAGCCCCAATTAAATGTCTTCCTTTATAAGAGTTGCCGTAGTCATGGTGTCTCTTCACAGCAGTAGAAACTCTAAGCCAAAACCTAAAACCCTTAATAAGTTCCCCCAAGGTGAGCAAAATTAAACAATAGAATTAAGTAAAATATGCAGATCAAATGCCAAAAAAGAAGTGAGCATTCTTAATAAACAAAGAGCTTGAGCTAAAGCAGTTGTAACTAATATAACTTCTGAGTGATTATTTTATAAGCAGCTGAGAGACCTCGTGGCTGGGTGGGACACAGAAAAACTTCCAGCTACAGTATGCAACAAGACTGAATCTGAAAATATATTAGAATAATGGAAAAAGAAAGGAATGGGAGAGATGGAATGAGAAGAAATCTACCTGGGAAAAGATGTCACAAAATCTTATTACTGAAAGATCAAAACATACCTCAAAAATACTATTTGACCCAAAAATCTTCTAAATTCTGTATGAAAGACAATCACAGATGCAGTCAAAACAACTAGAGAAGATACTTCTGTATTTTAAGGGTAAGAGGTGAAAGGCACCAACAGAGTGCAGTATGGCCCAGTAGGCGCTGCACATACAGACAGTCCTGGGCTGCAGTACTTCTTCCCCTGTGCACTGCCATTTTTAGTAAGCACACACTGTCCTAAACACACACTTAAGTACACTAAGAAAACCTGAAGACAACCAAAAGACAAGCATACTAAGTTAAGAGCATGAAGGCATTCCCACAATAGCAGCTCATAGCTGCTGTAATTCAGCTGTGACAAGTGTTTTCAGTGTTAACTGACTGTTCTCTCAAATAACATAGTCAGAACAGTAACACCAGATGCTTTACATAGGTAATCCATCACTCTTCAAAAAATGTTTCATTACATTGTTTTACAAATTGTATTTACTGTTATAAGACAGTTTATTCATTCTTTACATTACCATATAAATGACTAAATAAAGAACAGAAATAACTGTAGGTATGAAAGTGAAAATGAGACTACAAATACTTAAGGGGAGTTAACTGTCCAAACAGCCTACAAAAAATAAATAAATAAATTACAGCAGTGGAAGCAGTTAATACAAATAACAAGAAGAAATTAGTGTAGGATAAAAAAAACAACTTAGCCAGATGGTGGCAGTGCACGCCTTTAATCCCAGCACTCGGGAGGCAGAGCCAGGTGGATCTCTGTGAGTTCGAGGCCAGCCTGGTCTAGAGTGAGATCCAGGACAAGCATCAAAACTACACAGAGAAACCCTGTCTGGAAAAAAACAAAAAATAAAAAACAAAAAAACAGCTTACATTTAAAAAAGAAAAAAAGACAAACTCTCTATTTGGAGGGCACAGCAGTTGAAATGATGTACTAGTTATACATATGCTAAAGAGAGCCCACAACAGATCAGCTACACTTTAGTGGCTCCAATACTGGCATGACTTCATGCCTGAGCTTATCCTTTCACACAAAAGACCCAAGCATGCAAACTTGGATGGCTAATTCTCCCAGATCACAACTAACTCTTGCCACAGCCCTCATTACTCCAACCAGGAGCTGGCGTCAGGACTTTGCCTAGGCAGAAATGCTCCATTTCTGTCCCATCTAATATGATGCCCTGGGATGTGAACAATGTGACTACTAACCTGGATTTTCAAATGGTATCATTTTCATTAATTTAACCAGACACCCATGACTGACTGGTGGTCACCATATGAGGCAGTGCAACTCTAATTTTTTTAAGTAGGTTTCATTCCAATCTGCTCACAATTCATGAGAACATAAGGTGCTACACAGGAACAAGTCCTGCCTGTGTTCTGCATCACAAACAACAGATGACACACGGCATCTGATAGGAGATACGTTACCCTGTCCATCGGCATCTTCTACCATTGGGTTTATTTCTACCATAGTCGCATCATACTTCAGAAAAAGTTTATAAAGCTTGATCATGTTTTCTGCTGCAGAATCCACAATGTTAGCTGGAAATCCCATCTTCTGTGCAAGCTGAAAGTAATTTGCCTTTTTCAGTAGTCGTTTGCATATGTCCAATCAGCATTAAAATATTGCAAGTAAAAACTTTATCATTTAAAAAGATAAACACGAGCTATAGTTAACAATCACTGAAGAGCTGCCACTAAAGATTCAAACAATAAAACTTATTGCTGCGAAATCCTCACAGGGTAGGTTCTGTGCCCATTTTACCAATCAAAAAATAACTCAGAGGTCGTGTGCTGGCTATTCTCCTAGATTCCAGTCCCAGCGTTCATTCCATACCTACCCACTGCCTCCAAGCTTATAGTCAACCTACACTGAAACAGAAACATGCTATGCTCATTTCAGCAGCACATATACTAAAATTTAGAACAGTACAGAGAAGAAATAGAGACTTTTATTTGTAAAACTACATCTAAACAGTAGGTCGATAATGTCCAAACATTAAATAACTGACCAAAGTTATTAAAGCATCCTACTTTCCTTTTAAGGGAATGGAAGGCGTGTCTGCTGGGCCAATAGGTCAGATACAGTTAAAGACACTATCTCATCCATTCAAAACTCAACTCTGGCAGGTCCTAGAGATGCAGGTATTTAAGTCTCTCATCTAGAAGAGTTACAGAAGTTGAGCAGATATCTGAATCAGAGACATCTAGGAGCATTTCAAACAATAAATATCAAAGCCACAAGCAAGCAGTTCTAGTTCACAACTTCTATGATGAAGCAAGTATACATCCCTTTGGCTGCGTTGCTAGCAGCTACTGAACCTAGGACCTCCTACATGCATGCCAAGTGCTCTACACCGAGCTATTTTCTCAGTTGGAAAAATGATCCATTTCAAAGTGTCATGAGAAATTTCAAAAGTGATATACGAAACAGCTCAGAAACACTATAGAGAATTCTTTCCTCTGTTTCAACTATCAAAGGCTGCAACACATTCTTGATTTTCAGTAACAGAAAAATCTTAAATCCTTTGAGGGTGAATACAATTCATGTAAAGAGCCAAATAGCAAAAAATAAAGTAGCTGACAAAAAAAAAAGTGTCATTTGGGTGAAGAACTTTTTTAAATTAAAAATAATACTACAAAAGCACCATTTCACTATAGAGATTTTCATTAGTTTTGTATAGACAAATATTTGAGAATTGCAAAATGGTTCTCATTAATCCAATATGCATTATATTGCCAAGCACTGAGAAATGCATCTGCTTTATCTTAGCTCTTAAGAATCAAACACTTGCTTCCTCATCTGAACCTCACACTCTAGTCATCATCTAATACAACTCCTAATAAATCAAATCTGTTTAAATGCAGGTCTCACTGGAGAAATGCCTCCTGTCCTGTGGGCCTTATGCCAGTCAGAGCCTGCTGTTGCTATACTTCAATTACGAAGTTTGTTTTAACAGTGTTTTCTCACAGCAACTGATAAACCTTGTGTTTCTATCCACAGCAAACAATTTAACTTACCTTTATACACAAATCAAATAATCTAATTCAATAACATCAGTAAAACATCAAGCAATCCTTACAGACACAACACTTTGTTTGGAAGGAGCAGACAGACAGAGGCTAGGTGGAGAGGGAGGGAAGGACAGTACAGAAAACCAGAGAAACTATAAACAAATGTTACTCTGTGTGTGTGTGCACGTGTGCGTGTGCGTGTGCGTGTGCGTGTGCGTGTGCGTGTGCGTGTGCGTGTGTGTGTGTGTGTGTGTGTTAAGACTGCCTCTCCATCACCATACATAATTTACTGGAAAGAATGGGGACAGGGAACATTTAAGAAGACTCATACTATGAAAAGCAGATAATCACCCCTGATTCTTCAACAAATAAACTGAAATTTAAAAGTAAGGGAAAGGAGACCTATACATTAGAAAAAAGGTGCTATGGGCCATGTTAAAGAGTCACAACGAAAGACCTCTTACAGATCTTGACTCAGGTAACTTCTATAAGAAGCAGTAACAGGATAATTAGGAAACTGTGAATGACTAGATATGTGAAAACATTAAGAATTACTGCTAATGTTTCTAGATATAGCAATGGCACAATGGCCCATTTAAAAAGCATCCCCAGATGGCCGTGGTGGCGCACACCTTTAATCCCAGCACTGAGAGGCAGAGGCAGGCGGATCTCTGTGAGTTCAATGGTCAGCCTGGGCTACAGAGTGAGTTTCAGGAAAGGGGCAAAAAAAAAAAAAAAAATTCTCATTTTTCAAAGTAACACAGTAATACTTATGGAGCCTACAAAGAAAAGTATTGTAGGTACTTTCAAAAACTGCAATTTTAAAAAAGAAATTAAACTGCTTTAATTGTTTTTTGTGTTTTACAAAGTTAACTATCTTTACTTAAGTATTATAATTATCTAATTAAAAACTAAAGATGTTTCAGAACATAACATACTGTCACAGCTTGTTCCTTTTTGATGCCTTCTATTATATCAACAGGTACTTTAATGATGGCGTCAGGATTCTCAGCAGCAACATCTTCAATGTTAACGCCACCTTGTGAACTTCCTACCAATACAGGACCCTACAAGGAATGAAGAAGACAAACCATTAAATTTTACTTTAGACTCAATACAATTTTAAAACTCATGTGTGCACTGTCTGATTTGGGTATCTACTGATTCCACACATTATTTAAATTTGCTTTGACAAAATAACATATCTCCAACAATTAACCACTATAAATGTTTAACTGAAAAATGGAAAAGAAACAGAAAACAAAAATGATACCTTGCCTAAAAGAGAAAAAGATAAAACACACACACACACTTACACCAAAAAGTAAACATAATCAAACACATGAAATATAACTTATGCATTTTTCACATAAATCTCAAGAGACATTAAAGTATTGCTTAAATGAGAACAAGAAAGTATCTAAGGAAAATTTTGCAGGTTTTCTGAGCTCCTAGTCTTCCACAAGCAAATAAAAAGAAAAGAAATCATCTTGCAAGAACAGCCCTGGCTACTGCCATGAGCAACTAAGAAAATAAGGCCTCAGTACAAATGATTAAATCAGCAGGAGCCTCACTGTCAGGAGAAAAGCCCACAAGGCCTTTGAAGCTGCCAGGCTTGTCTCTGATCAGAAGAATGAAGAAGCAGCTATCTTGGAAATTAACCATCTTATTGTCTGTCTATCTGGGAATCTGTCTAACTCCTAGTCCCTCATTCCTCACTCTCAGAGGTCACCTTAAATGCTGTTAGGGTTTTTTTGTTTGTTCATTTGTTTTGTTGTTGTTGTTTTGCTTTTTGTTTTGTTGTTGTTGTTGTTGTTGTTGTTGTTTTGAGACAGGGTTTCTCTGTGTAGCTTTGGAGCCTGTCCTGGAACTCGCTTTGAAGACCAGGCTGGCCTAGAACCCAGAGATCTGCCTGCCTCTGCCTCCCGAGTGCTGTGATTACAGGTGTGGGTCACCACCACCCAGACTGCTGTTAGGAGTTTTGAGGTGTATACTGCTTATAGTGATTTCAAAGAAAAAGGAGTGGTACTACTAAGAAACGTGGCCTTGCTGGAGTAAGTGTGGTCTTTTTGGAGGAAGTGTGTCACTATAGAGGTCTCATATATGCTCAAACCACACCCAGTGAGACAGACCCTTCTATTGTAAGATATAAGAACTCTCAGCTCCTTCTCTAGCACATCTGCCTGCATGTTGCTTTGCTTCCCGTCACGATGAAAATGGACCAAACCTCTAAACTGTAAGCAAGTCACCACAATTAAATGTATTCCTTTATAAGAGTTGCCATGGTCATGGTGTCTCTTCACAGCAACAGAAATGCTGAGACACTGTTCTTAACTGCTTCCAGCTGACAAGGGATGGGCAGTAGTCAGAGTGCCTCAGAAGAAGTCTGATTTAATCGGCCATCATAAAACTTAACCAATGGTAACATCCTAGAATATATGATGGCCATGGTGATAGTATGACAGGAATTTAAAACACTTTAAAAACTACTAACAAAACTAAAAATTAGAAAGCTAAAAAGATCAACATTAACAAACTCTCAAATAACAAAAACATCAGTAGAAAGAGTGAGAAAGGAAGGAGGGAGAAAAAGGAAAGATAGAAGGTGGGGCGGGCAGTGGTGGTGCACACCTTTAATCTGAGCACTTGGAAGGCAGAAGCAGGGGGATCTCAGAGTTTAAGGCCAACCTGGGCTACAGAATGAGTTCCAGGACAGCCAGGGCTGTTACACAGAGAAACCCTAATCAGGGAGGGGGTGGGAAGGGAGGAAAGAAGGGAGGAAGGAAGGGAGGGAGGGAGGGGAGGAAGGGAGGGGACCAGCATGATAGCTCAGTAGGCGATGATATTACCCCCAAACCCGAGGATCTTTGTTCAATACCCCAGGTCCCACAAGGGAGAAGGAAAGAACTGAATCCTTTAAGTTGTCTTGACTTTAACCCATATACTACAACACCAGTGAGTGTGGGCAATCATTTGCACATACACACAAACACATACACACACAAAATAAAATAAAAATGTAAAAAGAAAAAGGAATTAGAATTATCTTCCAATTTAAAAATAGATACATATGGAATAACACATAAAAGAAGGTGAAAAGCCTTTATTCATACTAATTCTATGACATCCTTCCCAAGTAAATAAAAATCTGTTCATTTTCTTTTCTTTTTTTTTTTTTTTGGTTTTTCGAGACAAGGTTTCTCTGTGTAGCTTTGCGCCTCTCCTGGAACTCACTTGGTAGCCCAGGCTGGCCTTGAACTCACAGAGATCCTCCTGACTCTGCCTCCCAAGTGCTGGGATTAAAGGCATGCGCCACCACCGCCAGCCTGTTCATTTTCTATATGCATTTGAAAAACCACTTCAGAATGACTTTTAGTTTTAAATCTGTTATAATATTTCAAAACAATTTAGTTCCTAGGAAATAGTTGTAAGTTCAAATATATTTATACTAATAATGTTATTTTCATTTTCATAACCTAAGTTCTTTGTCCTTTTTGTCTTTCACGAATCCTTACCTCAAATTAAGTTTGAATTTAAAGTATATAGTAGCCACTCACTATAATAAAAATCTATTTAAGAAAATGGAATTGTTTTAGTACACATCTATTTCAGGCAAAGCCAAACTCTGACAGTCAGGTGAACCACTTATTCAGCAGATGATATCAAGTTTTACTAGGAAAGTAAAATAGCAAAGGTCATTTGATGAATTCGATTTTCTCAGGACAAAGTCAATACCAAAAGGCAGTAGGCAATGTCAGTAACTCTCATTTAACAACATGCTAGAATGGGTGACTTGATGTCTGTCCCTCTGGTACACCAACTCACGGATATACCTGCCCAAGTATTCTGATGTGTTGGTACCAAAGACCAGAGGAACCCCAAATTAAAGTATAAAAGACAAAGGAGCCCTGGCTAGCCTGGTACTCCCTAGGAAGCCCAAGTAGTCTCAAACTCAAGAGTCTCCTGCTTCCTACCTCAGTTTCCTCAGTGTTGAGAATATAAGCATGCACCACCATACCTAGACGTGTATATAATTTTAATTCAATCAAAAACTATTCTTTGCTTCCTAGCTTTAATTGCTAACTGACTTTTGATATAGTTGGTTTTAAAACCTAGTGCCTATTCATGCTATTCATGCACTGAGCTGTGTTCCCAGATGCTGCCTGATTTGTTTGCTCAACCACGACCTATCTATAGGATTTTTCCAAAGCTGGTCACACTCCAGAAAGCACAACCAATTCTCTATCAATCTAAGGTGATAACATCGAAGAGTTTCATAATTTGCCATCCTGGGATGTAGAAGGAGGCTCTGTCTCAAACAAAATGAGCATGGTGGTTTTGGCCAAATGATTTCACTATTTATTCTACACTATTACATTACAAATATGTAACTGAAACAGAAGCATGTTTCCATTAGTAAGAAAGACCCAAATACGTCTCTGAATATTGAAGTCCTTAAAATGAACTCAACTTTGATTCTCTCCCAAATACTCTGCCCTATCTTTAATAACATATTCAGTTTCCTTAATAAGAAAACATTCAGTTTGCTGCATTCACTACAATCAAAGTAAGTTATTCTGGGCAGAAGTTGTAATCCTAGCACCCAGGAGGCTAAGGCAAAAGGATCCATGCAAGTCTAAGGCTAGCATGGGCTTCAAAACGAGCTTTGGGCACAACACAGTATCCCATAACCCACTGCAGGTGGAGACAAAAGGTCCTGGGAGCTTGCTGATCTCCATACAGCCCCATGGCACACATGTCACTAGCTAACAAAATAAACATAATAAAAAAATAAAGTCCTATTAGTTTGTTCAGACATTTACTAACACAATAGTTACTGATGTATACTAAGGAGGAAAAGAATGTGTAAAGAAAGCAAGTAAATGCATAAAACACACCTCCTGCAAATCTGTGATAAGATAACTTACAAAGTTAAATGATACAACACAGAGGTATCTCTACAGCTCTCATTGAAGAATGAAAGAATGCTTTTTAAAAATCGCATTGAGTGAGTTTTTACTACCACCTAGTGTTATACCTCAAGAAATACCTTATAAAAATTAAAAATTTTTAGATATTTGTTTTAACCAAACAAATACTGCAGAGTAGTTAACATACCAAGCAGAATATCATTGAGAGCAGCTGATAGCAAAAGACCATAGGAGTATACAGCAACTGACAACTAGAGTTCTGAAGGTCAACCTATCAGAACTAAGGGTTCTGTTAGAGGAAAGCACCATGCAAGGCGTTATGAAATTACTGCCTTTTGAATGAATTGGTTGTTTCTTGTCATAAACCCTTGTGCAATAACAGCTATGATTCTTCCCATTTACTGTGCATTCCCATGTTATGTGTACATGTAATCTCATGATTGTATCTCAAGCTGGGGCATAACTTTCTCTATATTAAGGGTAATTGGATAACTTTCCCCAGCTGTGTTTATTTTACATACATCTGGCCAGGGCCACTCTCCGGATAAAAGTATTTCAGCTAAGACACCTTTTTATCCAAGGACAAATGCAGATAAACAGCTCATCTCACAGATTTGCTCAGCTCACTTACAGGTAACAGAAAATAACAACTAACAATAAAAACCTCAACTCTTTACCTTCATCCCGGTTTATTTACACAAGACTTTTTAGAATTCCCTAATTGATCTTAGCCTTTAGTTGACCCTACTAGAGAACTCCCCTTTAGTCACTCCCCTTTTGGGTTGTAATTGGAAGCTGACGATTATTGCTTCATGTGTGGATCCTTATCACCTCTCTCTGTGACCCTGAAAACTTCAAGCCTCGAATTGCTTTGCCAAAGAATTACTGCATGTGTATATATACTGGTTCTCTCACAGCACTAGGGGAATTGATTTAGAAGAACAAAGATAAGGACGGAGATGGAAAGAACTAGGTAGAATGATGACAGAATAGAAAAGAGCAGAAGGGACTAGGAGAGCTAAGAACAAAAGAAACTGTGTAGATAGAATTGACTTAGAAGAATAAAGTGAATGGACTAAAGAATATCCCTCAGATTAGAACCCTCAGCTGTTTGCTACTCTTCCATGGACCCTGGGAGAAAACAATAAAGGCTGGACCTATTATTGTTTTCGGAAGCATATAAAAACATACTGAGCTCAAAAAGTCAGTTACAGTATAGGATATCCTGGGGGCCCACAGGGGCTCCCTAGTAAGACCTTACTCAAGGTCAGAGAATCTGAGCTTGCTTTATCCAGCAGGGCTGCATAATGGGATGATTTGGCCACAGGCGTGGTTACCAGGTGTTTTGAAGGGTCTACACTTGGCGTACATTGTGCTTTGATCTTGGATGGGGGGGTGTCTTTTGCCACTCCCCTTGGTATTGTATAAAAAGTTCTTTGGAATAAACCTCGAGAGGCTGGGTACTGACCCAAAGCTCTCCCAAAGGTATCCTGTGTCTCTGTCTTTCTAATCGTCTCCTTCAATCTTTTTAATACTTCCTCATTCCTCTCTCCTCCCCCCAAGAACCCTTTGACAGGTCGGAGCTGGACTCCCACATATGGCGCATGAACATGGAGTTTGGGTATGGAGGATAAAAGAGAAGGAACACTACAGGTTAACTGGGTGTGCTCAATAATTAATTGAGATACGGTGATATTCTTTTCTTCAGGAGTAAAATTGTAAATAAAGAACAGGGTAATAGAAGTTAGGCTGCAGAAAGTTCTCTCTCTCTCTCTCTCTCTCTCTCTCCCTCCCTCCCTACTAAGTTAGGTCTAAAGTTGTATATAAGTTAAGTCATAAAAGTTTTGGCGAGGGTTGAGAAAGATAGGCTTTAGGTATAGGGATATGGTGAAGACTTGGCTAAGAAGGTTTAACTTAGAGTAGGTTTCAGGCAGCACAGAATCTGGGATGCAGAAAGCAGCATCTGGGACTGAGCAGCCACTGCAGACTTAGCAGTCCAAGAATGAATCGCTGCTTCAGAGAACGCCAGCTTCAGAAAACAGCAGAAGGAGCAGCAGCTGAGACCCATGGCATCAACTCATCATCGGCAGCAGACACCAAGAGAGCCAGGGTGAGCAGTGAGGGTCTGGAGCAGCGAGAGTCTGTATGCTTTCTGCCATAGTAGAGCCTCATGAGGAGAGCGCAATCAGCCAGGGTGTTTGTGAGAACGTGGCTCCGCAATCTTGAAGAGCTTAATGAGGGATGCCCCAGGAGAACTTGGGAAGAGCTGAGGGCAACTGGAGGGTAAGTGGGCAGGGCACCTTGGCCACTTTGCAGAAACAAAGCCTCCCGAGAAAGATGCCCATGGGGCATGCACCTGGCAGGCCAGGGAATAGGTGCCTCAAAGACTGAGTGTATGTGTGTTCTGGGGGCATTGGGGTACCTATGGAGACATGCCCAGGCATAGAAAGTGCAGCTGAGGTTTTTGAGCACAAGGACTGAGTCCCTAGCAGCAGCAGTGCTGGAACTGCTGAGTGAGGCAGAGCCACACTCCAGGCTGAATGGCAGCGGAGATGCACTGGAACCCAGGCCAGTCGGAGCTCCCAATGGCAGGGTAAAGTAGAGCCATGCAGCATGAGGCAGGTTCGAGCCCTTGGGCCTCAGGACACCAGGGTCTCAGGGCTGGCAGGCCAGAGGCAGGAGGTGCAGACAGATCAGGACTGTAAATACCGAAATGGGACAGAGCTAGCAGCTTGTTTGCTTACAGAGACTCTTATTTGAACAGGTTGTTGCATGTAAGAGAACTGCAACAAATTTTTGGTTGTGAGATTCTTCCTATTTGGAGCTTTTTGCTTCAGATTCATTGTGACTTGGACAGCTTTACAAAGACCTCAGGACAGCTGGTGAGGCAGGTACTGATCTTGAGCTTTCAGTAGAAGATTAAGACTGGTATCAAAATTGATGTTTGAACTTTTCAGAATTAAGAAATGGGATGGACAAGAGTGGTTCAATTCCAATGGGACAATTTTGATCTCACCTACACATATATACTCTATCAACTATGGTGACTCTCAAACTGTTTTGTGTAGAAATGGAACTGTTGTGTAGGATTGGATGGAATTGGTGTAGAAATAGATAAGTTTGTTTTTTCTACCCAGGCTCAAGATGCAGCTTCAAAAAATATACAGTAAAGAGGAGTTGTTATATTCCTCAGTCCACTTAATTAAAAAAAAAAAAAATGTACTGATGAATTGGAGTTCTTTGTATGGATAATGTTAGTCTGTATTAATGTACCCTATGTTCTGTTAGCAAGAAATGCATAAAGTTCTATTAAGAAATTGCTTTTGGGCCGGGCAGCTGTGGCGCACAACTTTAATCCCAGTACTTGGGAGGCAAAGTCAGGTGGATCTCTGTGAGTTTAAGACCAGCCTGGTCTACAGAGTGAGATCCAGGACAGTCACCAAAATGACACAGAGAGAAACCCTGTCTCGAGGAAAAAAAAAAAAAAAAAAAAAAAAAAAAAAAAAAAAAAAAAAAAAAAAAAAAAAAAAAAAAAAAAAACTGCTTTTAGATGTTTGCTAAAGTTTAAAAGTGTAAATAAGCCGGGCAGTAGTAGCACACGCCTTTAATCCCAGCACTCGGGAGGCAGGGGCAGGCTATCTCTGTGAGTTCAAGGCCAGCCTGGTCTACAAAGCAAATTCTAGGAAAGGCGCAAAGCTACACAGAGAAACCCTGTCTCGAAAAACGAAAAAAGACAAAAAAAATCCAGTTTAAAAGTGTAAATAATTCTATTAAGAGTTTGCTTTTGGATGTAAGTTTGTGAGAACTATAATTGTGTATAGTAATTCATACTAGAATTATGATGTTAACCTACTAATGTTAATAAACCATAGTATGGTGATACTAAGAGTCCTTAGATTTGATACAGTTGCATCAGGAATTTATTGATTTTAAAAAAGGGTTTGGTGCAACTAAAACTTCTGTAGTTATTTTAGACCCATTCAAAAAGGCCATTCCATCTTGATCATCCTCTACCCCTTTACTAGGAGGTACAGCAGCCATAAGGAGCAGATGTATTGCTATGATTATTCCAGCTACTTGAAAGCTCTTAGTGGAAAGCTGATTCAGAGCTGCATAGAGTTAATAAGCTCTGTACCCTCACTTGAAATCTTTGTATTATTAAGAAGGGGGACTTTGTTGGGGCACATGGGGACTCCCTAGTAAGACCTTACTCAAGGTCAGAGAATTTGAGCTTGTTGTACCCAGCAGGGCTGCATATTGGGATGGTCTGGCCACAGGCATGGCCACCAGGTGTTTTAAGATTCTATACTGGGCTGTACATTGTACTTTGATCTTGAAAGGAGGTCTTTTGCCCCTTGGCACTGTATAAAAAGCCCTTTGGAATAAACCTCAAGGTGGCTGGGTATTGACCCAGGGCCCCCCTGAAGCTCTCTTGTGTCTCTGTCTTTCTTAACATCTCCTTCCATCTTTCTTTTTTTTTTTTTCTTTTTTTCTTTTTTTTTGGTTTTTCGAGACAGGGTTTCTCTGTGTAGCTTTGCGCCTTTCCTGGAACTCGCTTTGGAGACCAGGCTGGCCTCGAACTCACAGATTGTGGGCGCCATGGCCCTGCCCCGCCCCGCTGGATGGCTGCAGCTTGCTTGCTTGACTTGATCAATGTCTCCTTTCGTTCTACGTATCACCTTCTGATGCTTAAGGAAGTTCCTTGTTGTGTATCTGCATTTTGGGCGTTAACTACTTAGATGCAATATATAGAACATTGGTCTGGATGTGACCATTGACAGCGAACTTTGCCTCGGGGTTCTCATTTGTGCTGTAGCTGTACGTATTTAAGTTTCTTCCTCTTTCATAACGGCATTCGACTCATCGTACGGATGACCGCTGTCTTTGTCTCTATTTTAATCGCAGCCTTCGTCAGCATGGTGAACGGTTATCGGTAACGCGGGCGTTACCGCAACAACAGATCTGCCTGCCTCTGCCTCCCAAGTGCTGGGATTAAAGGCATGTGCCACCACCACCCGGCCCTTCCATCTTTCTATCTAATACTTCCTCATTCCTCTCTTCTCCCCACAAGAACCCTTCGAAAGGTCTGAGCTAGACTCCCACAGGATATCCTCCATGCATCTTGTCTGTGAAAGGGTTTAACTGAAGCTGATGCTTATGTTCAATGTTTGAACTTTAGGTTCCATAGAGGAAAGTAGTACTAATGTGCCTTTATCACTCACTATTTAATGTCACCTTCAACTCACTCCAAATAACCTGGTGAAACAAAAAACATAACAAAGAGTAAAGTAAAATATACCCAGAAGTGAAAAAGAACAAGATGACAAAAGATACACATTTTTGTTTATTCTGACTTTTGTCTTTGGTAAGACTATTTTGTTATACAAGAAACTAACTTTCGCAGTCTGTTAACCCAAATATGATCTCCAGAGATTTAAGCTATTTCTAGTGAATTTACAACTTGAATACCCAATGTATTACAGTGGGATTTTTCCTATAGCTTTTTAAAAATTATATTACATTATATAAATTTTGCCATATAGTTTTTCAGAAATGACAAATTCTCTGTGTGAATTATGGATAATACTTCTAATTCCTCACATATATATAGATATAGATATATATATAAAATGTTCAACTTCTAAAATTGAATGTCATAAATAAATCCTCATGTGTCTACAAGTACTCACTTGAAATGACCTCTCCATTGTTATTGCAAAGTAGTATTCTCTCCTGGGATATCTCCGCTCACAGACCAAAACTTGATTGCATATTCTGCCCTTTGCTCCTGTTTGCTTGGTAATCAATTTTTTCCCAATCATCTGTGAGGAAACAGCTTTTGCTTCTTCTGGACTATAATAAGAAAAAGAATTCAAATTCTTCTGTTCTCCAGTTGAAAAAAAATCTGTATCACAGGTAAATCTCAGTGTTTTCAACAACCTGATAATTTAAATAAGATTTTTCTTTTAAAAACTATGACTTACGAGAAAACTATCTTCACTCCTCCTTTGAGGCCACTTGAAAACGTTCCTTTTCCTCTGCCACCAGCTAAAACCTGAGCCTTTATCACAACATCCTTTGATCCTAGAAGAAAAATACTTCTTATTACACAGACAGGAAACAGGGAGTCACATGCAAGAGAGTATTTAACACTCATTATTAAATAGTGTTATGAAATGAAGTCCCATTAATCTACAATGTCTAAGACTGAGGTATTCCATGTATTAAGATTTTCTAGATTTGAAAAGTAGAATATTCACCATCTAAAAGATCTATGCTTTTAAAAGATTAGACAAACATGACATATACTCACTTATAAGTGGATATTAGCTGTAAAGTAAAGATAATCATGCTGCAATCCACAGACCCAGAGAGGCTAAGTAACAAGGAGGGCTGAAGGGGGGCATGCATGAGTCTCCCTAGAAAGGGGAAACAGACCTCATGGGTGGACTTGGAAAAGGTGGGGATAGAAACAGGAAGAATCAAACAGGGGTGGAAGGATGCAGGGGGAGAGTACTGGGAGAGAAAACTGGACTTGAGAAGCATTTTGGGGGTGAGGTAGAAACCTAGTTGATAGAAACTCCCTGGAACTTATGAGGGTGACCCTAGCAAAGACTCCTAGTAATGGGGTATATGGAGCCTCAACTGGCCATCTTCTGTAACTATACTAAGCTTCCAGTGGAAGGACTGGAACACTAACCCAGCCACAAAACCTTCAGCCTACAATCTGTCCTACCTACAAGATGTGCTGGGGTACAGGTAGCCTAGAACTTGTGGGAATATCCAACCAATGACTGGTCCAACTTGAGACCCATGCCACAAGAGGGAGTCCATGCCTGACACTGGCTAGAGGGCTGGATATCCCAGAGACCTAGGATAACACCAAACATGACCAGCAAAAAAAAAAATAAAAATAAAAAAGTCAATGAAATGATTCTGCTATACTCTTAGACCAGAGCCTATTATAATCATCATCAATCAGAGAAGTTTTATCCAGCAACTAATATAAGCAGATGCAGAGACCCACAGCCAAACATTAGGCTGAGCTTAGAGAATCCCATGGAAGAGGAGCCAGAGGGGTCAAGGACAACATAATAACATAGCTCATTGAATCACCTAACCAGGGTTCATAGGGACTCACAGAGACTGAAGCAATACTCAGGGAGCCTTTATCGGTCTAACCTAGGTCCTCTGCACATAGGTTATGGCTGCATAGCTTGGTGTTCTTGTTGGTGTTCTTGTGGGACTCCTAACAGTGGGAGCAGGGCTGTCTCTGACTCTTTTGCCTGCTCATGGGACACTTTTCCTCCTACTGGGTTGCCTCATCCAGTAGGAGGAAAAGTATGAGGGCATGTGCCTAGTCTTATTGTAACTTTGCTGTGCCATGTTTGGCAGCTATCTAGAGGAATGCCATTTTCTAAAGGGAAATGGAGGAGTGGATCTGGAGGAGAGAGGAGATGGGGGGAAGGCCTGGGAGAAAAGAAGGGAGGGGAAATGGTGGTTGGGGATGTAAATATGAAAGAATAAATAAACCAATTTTTACAAAAAGATCTATGCCTTTAAAAGATTAGACACATTAAATCATCTCTGAAATGGTGTACTAAAAGTAGTTTAGCAATGTTCAGACTAATAATGCCTTGGAAGGTATTAAAAGCACAATACTAAGACTAAAACGTTTTCTTAACACTTCTCATGGCTGGAGAGATGGATCATAGTTAAGATCACTTGTTGCTCTTCCAGCAGAATCAGGCTCAGTTCCCAGCACCATGGTGACTCATAACCATCTGTAACTCCAATTCCAAATGATCCAATGCCTTCTTCTGACCTACACAGGCACTTGGAATACATGTAGTGTACATATATAGATATATGCAGACAAAACACCCATACATATAAACAAATCTAAGTAATTTAAAAAAAAAAAAAAAAACAAAAAAAAAAAACCTTCCCAGTCTGTTCAGATGTAAACTTATGTTGTAAATACTGAGTCACAAATACTACTTTAAGGAGGACTTGGGATAATTCCAGTACCTGGACTGGTGATGCCTTAAACCCTACAACAGCAAATTCTGTTACCATACATCACTGAGCAGTGACGCTACAAAGAGTTACTAAGAGAGATAGATGTAAAAAATCCAAGTATAGCGGCGTGGTGCGCACGCTTTATCCAGCACTCGAGCAGCAGCGATCTCTGTGAGTTCGAGCCAGCTGGCCCAGTGAGCTCAGAAAGCGCAAAGCTACACAGAAAACTGTCAAAAAAAAAAAAAAAAAAAAAAAAATCCCAAGTACTACACTCATATGTCATTCACATAGTTTATAAATAGTATAATATGGGCTGGAGAGATGGCTCAGAGATTAAAAGCACTGACTGTTCTTCTAGCAGTGCTGAGTTCAATTCCCAGCAACCACATGGTGGCTCACAACCATCTGTAATGAGATCTGGTGCCCTCTTCTGGCCTGCAGTCATACATGCTGTATACATAATAAATTTTAAAAAATTCTTAAAAAAAAAAAATAGTATAATACTTCTTTAACCAGCAGAAAAAAAAAACTATATTCCCCCCACTTCCAATTTACTGTACAGAACTAGCAAACTTGGGGCTGAGAAGATGGCTCAGTGGGTAAAGTGTTTGATATGCAAGCATGAGGACCTGGGTTCACACCCAGCACCTACAGAAGAAGCCAGGTACAGATGCACATCTATAGCCACAGGGAGAACCCTGAAGCTTGCTAGCCAGCCAACTCACTGACACTGTATCATGCTCAGTAGGTGACCCTGTCTCAAAAACATCATGTGGAGGTCTAACAATATGCTCAGCAGGTAAAGCATTTGCCACACAAGCCTAGGGTCCTAAGACTAATCTCCAGGCCCACAGAAGAGAACTAAAAGGTTGTCCTCTGGTTTGCACACAGATGCACAAACGCATGCATGCATGCACGCATGCACGCATGCACGCACGCACGCACGCACGCACGCACGCACACCGATAATTTTTTTTTTTAAGTGGAGAGCAATAAAGGAAGATACCTAACACTTATCCTCTGGTCTCACATGCACCTACACAGGGGCATTCATACCCAAACCTAGCAAACTGGATAGTTAATCTAGATTGTACTCACTGTTCATAATCAAGGGTAATACCTTTAAGAAAGGCATTCTCTTGTCACAAAGACATGCAGAATTTCTGATCCTCTTAATTCTGCCTCTCTGAACATTTTGCCTACCCTGCCAGTATAGCATCGTTTACCATATTATGGCATACTATATAGGGCCTTGTGCTAGTGCTATTTGATGTATCTCTAACACAAAATCATCTCTGGGATATGACCACTACCCAATAAATATGTATTTGAACAGGCTGAAGATAGGTACTCTACTATGAGAAAAAGCCATTTCCTACTGCACAAAGCAGAATGAACAAATCAATAAATGAGATAATAAATGCTCTGGTGATCAAATAAAAAGTGAACTAAGCCAGGTATAGAGTTACACACCTTTGATCTACACATTTGGGAAGTAGAGGTAGGTAGATCTCTGACTACAGCCTGGACTACAGAGAAAGTTCCAGGACAACCAAGACTACCCAAAGAAACCCTGTCTCGAAAAATAAAAACAAAAACAAACAAAAAGTAAACTACATACAGGATTACTACAAAAGAACACTTACAAAATGAATGATGTAAATTAGCCTACACTGGAAATGTTTACTACTTAAATCAGAACATGGCCCTAACGGAAGTATTTAGGAACCAAGAGAACACTCCCACTGTCACGATGCAGTATCTTGGCCACTGCTTCTTTCCTACAGCTGGACACCTGCCCTGGCCAGCCTTCTTCTCACCTGGATGACTCACAGTTCCATGGAATATTTGAAGCAGTGGCCAGTGAGCAGATGATACTCTACTTACAACTGCTTCAAACACTCACTATTTACAAGGGCCTTACAAGGCCCTACAGCCTAGACAGTGCCCTTTTAGCTCCTGGGCCCTCCCTGCACTCCAGCCACACTCCTTTCATCTTGCCCCCAGGACTCGCTCTAACGTATCATCTGAGGTACTCTTCAGTCAGCTGTCCTGTCAAGCTTTTCCAAGCCTCACACTGACCCTTAGGCTTACTTATGCTGACAAGCCTAGTTAGTAATGCAATCTGCCTACCTCTGGCCAATTTCCCTTCTCCGATCTGCTTTTCCCACCAGAGATTCACCCACTTCTACCTTAATACATGATTTCCCTCTGTCTCACTTGTTGCTTGGCTTCCCCACTAGAACAAGGCTCCAGGCAGCAGACCCTTAGC
Organism: Peromyscus leucopus; assembly: GCF_004664715.2. Taxonomy (NCBI): domain Eukaryota; kingdom Metazoa; phylum Chordata; class Mammalia; order Rodentia; family Cricetidae; genus Peromyscus; species Peromyscus leucopus. The sequence goes on from NC_051070.1 coordinate 49,824,740, forward strand.
TGTAATCACTGATGTTTATAAGCTGCTCCCAGAGTCCCCAAGACACATCCTGCTGAATGTGGAAAAGGGAACATATTTACAAGGAACAGAATTCTCTTAAATCTACTCTGGATTATTTTCCACTGTTCCTGAAAAACCCAGAACTGAAAATATTAGCCTCTCAGAAGTGCCTTATTTAGGAAAAACCATTCCTTTTCAATATGCCGCAGACTCCACCACTCACAAGTGTCTGAAAACCAGTAATAGGTAGTTAAAGGCAGTTCAAACATTAATTTAAAAGCTAACAATAATGTCCTTAATCAGAAATCAACAGGTAGCCTCAGGGACCAGAAGAAAGGCACTGGTCACACTAAAACAAAAAGCTTGTATTCATTCTAGCTCTCCCTGGCTATCTGCCAACTCTGGATTTTCTAGTATTTTAGAAATATTCATTTACATTCAAGATATACAGAAGGGGAGAAGAATTAGAAAATTAAGTATGGGGTCAAATGATTAAAAAGTTTAACCAATTCCATCAATTCATGCAACAAATTCCTTACAGACCCACAGAGAAGATGCAGGCACACAGGGAAGAGAAAACCCCAGCCTTTCCTGTCAGAGCTTTAGTGCTATCTATCCTCTGTTGCAGACTGGCAATGGTCTTTCATCATTTTCAGTCTTTTGTAACAAGAACAAACTTTCTCTCACCTACCTAAAAACTGGTCCAACGCCAAATACAGAAAACAGTGCACAGAAACTACACTATTTCATTGTGTTTTCATGCTAAATCTTTGAAAATGTAAATGTAGGCTTATTTCCTAGACTCAAAAATTGTTTAAGATATTTCTACAAATTCAAATTAATGAAGTTATTAAGGATTCTCTCGATAAAAGAAGGTACTAGTAAATATGGGCAACTCCTGAACTCGTTCAACAAACTCGACTGTGTACTGACTACCTGATTACTACCTAATTCTCAGACATCTTTCTAAGCACTTAGGATGGGTCAGGGAGCAGGTAAGACACCACTTACTCATTGCATGAGTTGGCTGTTTGAAACCTGGAGCTTATGCAGGGACACTTGGCTCAGTCTGGGAGGAAGGAACTGGACCTGCCTGGACTGAGTCTACCAGGTTGATCACAGTCACAGTCCTCAGGGGAGGCTTTGCCCTGGAGGAAGTGGGAATGGGGGTGGGCTGGGGGTAAGGGGAGGGGGTGGGAGGGGGAGAATAGGGGAACCCATGGCTGATATGTAGAACTGCATGGTATTGTAAAATAAAAAAAAAATAAAAAAAATCTAAAAAAAAAAAAAAAAAAAAGACACCGCTTACTGGGAGGAAACTTAGTCTAGAGCTCAGCTTCTTCATTCTCATTCATGTTTCCCACACTGGAAGCAAGGAAGTGCAAGCCACCTTCTCCACAACCACACACATAAGCAGCTAAGAGTCCCCTTCAGAATCTTTCTAAAACAAAACCAAAAAATAAATAAACAAACCAAAAACCCTCCTCACAGCCACCATCCTTCAAGATACAAAGAGAATCACTTTCCCCTTAAGTCTGTTCTAGTTAAAAAGAGGATTTCTGCATTCTAGCGCCAATGTAAGTGGTTCTTAAGTCACTAACACCACAGCTCAAAATCATCTCATAACTGTAAATTTTCAACAGTTGTAAAATCCTACCTTCTAAAAAAAAAAAAAAAAAAAAAAGCCAAGTCAAATGTGGTGGCACACACCTAATCCCAGCATTTTGAGTATGTAAAGACAGGAAAATCTGAGTTCAAAGACATCTTTGGCAACATGAAAACCTACCTCTCGAAATAAATAAATGTCAAAAGTCATCAAACCACAAGTAAAGCTTACATCTTATCCAAGTTTCTGTGTCAAGGTGACTAAGGTGTTTTTGTTTTTGTTTGTAAGTACCTAATTTTTTGGCAATTGCATAAGCTTCATCGGATGACTTTGCCACGAAGCCTTTGGGAACTGAGACACCAGCTTCCCGCAATAAGTCCATACTCAAGTATTCATGCAGCGAGAGATTCCTTTGCTGCTGCTGCTGTATTTGGAGTCCATGCTTGTTAAACAATCCAGAATTCCCCAGAACCTAAAAAAATGGAGACATATTTAAGTATGACAGTGGTTTAGCAGTTGTTTTGCAAGAAAGAAAGAAAGAGCAAATGAGCCACCCCTCATATTTAGTTAGAGTGCTCAGTTCTTCTTAACCACAACAAAATTGCTACATTAAATCATCCAAACACAACAGAGTATATGAATTATAATATAAAACTGAAAGCTGGTCTACCAGTTAATTATCAAATGTTAGTTGCCCTAGTAACTTTTTAACTGTTTCCTCATCATCCATCCCTAGTCCTTATCTGACATCTGTGCTTCATTACCATATCTCCACTAGCCTACAGGAAATGACTAACTGAATGATAAAGTCAGAAGTTCTAAGGCCAATCATCTTCTCTACAAAACTAAAACTGATTCCCAATTGTCTTCTCTACCCTTCTCTGGGATCTATATCACCTGGCATTAGATGTGTGATAGCTGAATGATTTGGACCCATACCTCTTCCAAGAGAACATGGCAATTACAAACTCCTTCGCTTTTTTCTTTTCTTTTCTTTTTTTTTTTTTTTTTTTGTTTTTTGTTTTTTGTTTTGTTTTGTTTTTGTTTTGTTTTGTTTTTCGAGACAGGGTTTCTCTGTGTAGCTTTGCGCCTTTCCTGGAATTCGCTTTGTAGACCAGGCTGGCCTTGAACTCACAGAGATCCGCCTGGCTCTGCCTCCCAAGAGCTGGGATTAAAGGCATGCCCCACCACCGCCCAGCTCCCTTTTCAATCCATGTTGAATGTTCATTCATTCTATTAAACATTTAAAGCATGTAGGAACTAGAACAGTGAAATTATCCTCAAAGGCTTATTCTAGTGTGTATTTGTGCACAAGGATAGGTAGTAAACAAACATGCCAGAAAGCAATAAGAATAAGAAAGAGTGTCATACAGAGAGATACTAAAACATCTCTGTTTTCAGTTTAATCAGAATTATGACCAAAAAGGAAGGATAAGGTGTTAGCAGTGCATGCCTGGTAACCTAAGTTTAATCCTCAAATCCCTTACAAAAGTGGAAGTCTGTACAAGCTTGCATTCCCACCAACAGTGGAGGAGAGTTCCCCTTGCTCCACATCCTTTCCAGCATAAGCTGTCTTCAGTGGTTTTGATCTTAGCCATTCTGACAGGTGTAAGGTGGTATCTCAGAGTTGTTTTGATTTGCATTTCCCTGATAATTAAGGATATTGAGCAATTCCTTAACTGTCTTTCAGCCATTTGAGCTTCCTCTGTTGAGAATTCTGTTTAGCTCTATAGCTCATTTCTTAATTGGACTGTTGGGCATTTTGATGTCTAATTTCTTGAGTTCTTTATATATTCTGGATATCAGCCCTCTGTCAGATGTGGGGTTGGTGAAGATCTTTTCCCATTCTGTAGGCTGTCGCTTTGTCTTGTTGACCATGTCCTTTGCTCTACAAAAGCTTCTCAGTTTCAAAAGGTCCCGTTGATTGTTTCTCTCAGTGTCTGTGTTACTGGTGTTATATTTAGGAAGTGATCTCCTGTGCCAATGCATTTAAGACTACTTCCTACTTTCTCTTCTATCAGGTTTAGAGTAACTGGATTTATGTTGAGGTCTTTGATCCACTTGGACTTAAGTTTTGTGCACAGTGACAGATATGGATCTATTTGCAGCATTCTACATGTTGACATCCAGTTATGCCAGCACCATTTGTTGAAGATACTTTCTTTTTTCCATTGTACAGTTTTGGCTTCTTTGTCAAAAATTATATGTTCATAGGTGTGCGGATTAATGTCAGGGGCTTCAATTCGATTCCATTGGTCCACATGTTGGTTTTTATGCCAGTACCAAACTGTTTGTATTACTGTAGCTCTATAGTAGAGCTTGAGGTCAAGGATTATGATGCCTCCTGAGGTTGTTTTATTGTACAGGATTCTTTTGGCTATCCTGGGTCTTTTGTTTTTCCATATGAAGTTGAGTATTATTCTTTCCAAGTCTGTGAAGAATTGTGTTGGTATTTTGATGGGGATTGCATTGAATCTGTAGATTGCTTTTGGTAAGATTGCCATTTTTACTATGTTAATTCTGCCTATCCATGAGCATGGGAGATCTTTCCATTTTCTTTCATCTTCTTCAATTTCTTTTTTCAGGGACTTAAAGTCCTTCACTTGCTTAGAGTTACCCCAAGGTATTTTATATCATTTGTGGCTATTGTAAAGGGTGATATATCTCTGATTTCCTTCTCAGCCTGTTTGTCAATTGTATATAGGAGGGCTACTGATTTTTTTGAGTTAATCTTGTATCCTGCTACGTTGCTGAAGGTGTTTATAAGCTGTATGAGTTCCTTGGTAGAATTTTTGGGGTCACCTCAGCCTTGCCTTATTCTTGATTTTAGTGGAATCGCTTTGAGTTTCTCTCTATTTAATTTGATGTTGGCTGTTGGCTTGCTGTAAACAGCCTTTATTATGTTTAGGTATGTTCCCTGTATTCCTGATCGCTCCAAGACCTTTATCATAAAGGGGTGTCGGATTTTGTCAAGTGCCTTTTCTGCATCTAGTGAGATGATCATGAGGTTTTTTTCTTTGAGTTTGTTTATATGGTGTATTACATTGACAGACTTCCGTATGTTGAACCACTCTTGCATCCCTGGGATGAAGCCTACTTGATCATGGTGGATAATTGTTATGATGTGTTCTTGGAGTCTGTTTGCGAGTATTTTACTGAGTATTTTTGCATCAATGTTCATGAGGGAGATCGGTCTGTAGTTCTCTTTCTTTGTTGCATTTTTGGCTTAGGGATCAGGGTAATTGTAGCCTCATAGAAGGTGTTTGGTAATGTTCCTTCTATTTCTATTGTGTGGAACAATTGAAAGAGTATTGGTATTAACTCTTCTTTGAAGATCTGGTAGAATTCTGCACTGAAACTATCTGGTCCTGGGCTTTTTTTGGTTGGGAGACTTTTAATGGCTGATTCTATTTCCTTAGGGGTTATTGGACTATTTAAATAGTTTATCTGGTGCACAGAAAAGCTTCTTTGAGCTGATGAGGCACTAACAATGGACACTCAGAAAGACATTCAGCCCCCAAAGCAGCAGCCAATGATATATATTTGTGGAGAGTGTCACACCGAAAATGAAATAAAGTCCAAGGATCCAATCAGATGCAGAGAATGTGGATACAGAATAATGTACAAGAAGAGGACTAAAAGATTGGTGGTCTTTGATGCTCGATAAAAAGTGGGAATTCAGGAGTGTTTTCATTCATACATGTGCCCCACTGGTGTTTCTCTTACAGATTTTGACTTAGCTTACTTATGACTACAACTGTAAACCTATGGTTTCATTTTAGAAATGTGATTGTATTTTGATACTTTGTATAAATAAATAAATAAATAAATAAATAAATAAATAAATAAATAAATAGTTTATCTGGTCTTGATTTAACTTAGGTATGTGGTACCTATCCAGAAAATTATCCATTTCTTTTAGATTTTCCAGTTTTGTGGAGTAGAGGTTTGGAAATCAATATGGCGCTTTCTTAGAAAATTAGGAATCAATCTCCCCCAAGACCCAGCTATACCACTCTTGGGCATATTCCCAAGGAATGCTCAATCATACCACAAGGGCACATGCTCAGCTATGTTCATAGCAGCATTATTTGTAATAGCCAGAACCTGGAAACAACCTAGGTGCCCTTCAACTGAAGAATGGATAAATAAAATGTGGTACATCTACACAATGGAGTACTACTCAGCAGAGAAAAACAATGACATCATGAGGTTTGCAGGCAAATGGATGGATCTAGAAATAATCATCCTGAGTGAGGTAACCCAGACTCAGAAAGACAAACATGGTATGTACTCACTCATAGGTGGATACTAGATGTAAAACAAAGGATGACTAGTATTGGTGAATTATTAAGGCCACTCCACATAGTTAGAAGGGAGGTTTATTTTGTGGGGTAACTTACAAGTGAAGGGATAGGTAACAGGGTCTGGGAAAGGTGCAGTCCGGCAGTGTTCTCTGGAGAACTCTGCTTGGTCTACCTTCAGCGTCCTAGGTCCAGGAACCAAGAGGGCCCGCGCATCCAGATCTCAGGTGGTCAGCATCCTCTCTCCACCCCGCCTTGTAGGCGTGACCATTACCAAAGCCTCAATGGGAGTTGGAACTTCCAGGTCAAAGATAGAATGGCTACCCACTACAGACTAAACTGCTACTCACAACTCCAGGGAGGCTACCTAGTAAAGAGGACCCTAAGAAAGACACAGGGATTGCCCAACGACAGAGAAATGGATGAGATCTACATGAGCAAACTGGTCGTGAGTGGAGGTAATGAAGGGCAAGGGTAGAGGGAATGAGAGCTTAGGGGAGTGGGAGATCCCAACTGATCAAGAACAGAGAGGGAGAACAAGGAAAAAGAGACCATGATAAATGAAGACCCCATGGGAATAGGAAGAAGCAAAGTGCTAGAGAGGTCCCCAGAAACCCACAAAGATACCTCCACAAAGATTACTGGCAATGGTAGAGAGAAAGCCTGAACTGACCTACTCTGGTGATCGGATGGCCAACACCCTAACTGTCGTTGTAGAACTCTCATCCAATGACTGATGGAAGCAGGTGCAGAGATCCACGGCCAGGCCCCAGGTAGAGCTCCAGGAGTCCAATCCGTGAGAAAGAGGAGGGATTGTATGAGCAAAAATTGTTGAGACCGTGATTGGAAAAAGCACAGGGACAAATATCCAAACTAGTAGAAACATATGTACTATGAACAAATAGCTGAGGAGCCCCAACTGGATCAGGCCTCTTGCATAAGTGAGACAGTTGATTAGCTTGAACTGTTTGGGAGGCCCCTAGGCAGTGGGACCGGGACCTGTCCTTAGTGCATGAGCTGGCTGTTTGGAACCTGGGGCTTATGCAGGGACACTTTGCTCAGCCTGGGTGAAGGGAGGAGTATGGTGATATTTTATTTGTACTAAAATGTGATTTGTATATTAATAAATAAAGTTGCGGGGGGGGGGTCAGAGCTATTAGCAAGCCATAGCAAAAGCTTGGCAGTGGTGGTGCACACCTTTAATCCCAGCACTTGGTAGGCAGAGCTAGGTAGATCTCTGTGTGTTCAAGGATACAGCCAGCATTGGAGACACACACCTTTAATCTCAATACCAACCATAGAAGACCTGGAGGTCTGTACAGACAGGCAGTGACTAGGACGTCATGTGGTTGGGTTTACAACCAATGAGAAGGCAGAACAGAAACTCTATAAAAAGACAGACACACAAGAAGTAGGTCTCTTTCGGAGAGGTAGGACAACAGTGACAGTGAAGGGTAAGGACTGAATCTACCAGGCTGAGCTGAATCCCCAGGGGAGTCCTTGCCCTGGAGGAGATGGGAATGGGGGGTGGGCTGGGGGAGGGCAGGCAGGTGAGGGAGGTGAGGAGGGGGCAGAGGAATCCGTGGTTGATATGTAAAATTAATTAAATTATAAAAGAAAAAAAGAATTTTTTTTTTAAAAAAGTGAAAGTCGTCGTCTGGCCTCTACACATGCCCTGTGGGGAACATTCACACACATACCCAACACACAGAAACATATCACACTATCTCTCTCTCTCTCTCTCTCTCTCTCTCACACCACACACACACACACACACACACACACACACACACAATTTTTTCTTATTAAAAAATGTAAAAAGAAATCTCTAATCTCTGCTGCTGAACAAGAAAGAAATATGCAGCTAGCTTTTCAGCTTCCTGAGCAAGGCCACAACTCAGAAAGCACACTCATCAGTTAGAGCTCTAACATCTATCAGTCCCAATACTTCAAGTCAGAGTCTAAGCTAAACCTAATAAAATGTTTAAAAAAAAAAAAAAAAAAAAAACCTGCCTTCCCTTTGAAAATCCTCAATCCTTTCAACCCTCCAAGGCAATATACAGAACAAATTAGCCACAAAACTCTTCCAAGACTGCGCTGCAATCGGACTCTTTAGCTGTACACTCCCATTACTTCCACATGAAACCCAACACACCAAAACATAATTCTCATCAAGTACAGTCCCATAAGAGTTAAAGAGCCTTACATAAAGTCCGTTTCTTGAAATGAGTTCTTGATCTACTACATCAAAATTAAAACTTTTCTTAACATGAAGATTCCTGGACTCCATTCTCTATAAAACCAGAATCTCCGAATTGGACTCAAAGAAATCTGAACTGGTAATAAATCACTTAGTTGATTCTTAAGGACCCTAGTTTGAGAACCTCTAACCAACAAGCCAATCCCATACAATAGCAAGTTACCACTAACTCATCTAGTTAAAAGCCTGGCTAAGGTCCACAACATGGTTCAGTAGACAAAAGTGGCTTTACCATACAAGCCTAGTGACCAGAATTCAAGCCCCAAAACCAGTAAAGGTGGAAGAAAAATGACTCCACAAAGTTGTCCTCTGAACTCCATGTGCACAGAGTTCACACACACACACACACACACACACACACACACACACACGGAGAAGAGGACAAAGAAACATTGAGAAAGGAGGAGGAGGAACAAGAAGAACATGAACGAGAGCAAGAACAAACAATAAAAATTAAACCTGGATAACATTTCATTTGGCTAACTGAATACCTTAGTTCCGTGTCACTCCAAAATTAAATGCAGCAACTTCCCACTGTTCTGGATGTCTACCTCCTGACCTGCTCCTAGATATCACCAACAGCTATGAGTCTTATACCACCCAAAGACATATACAGTAACATTCACAGCAGCCTTACTCATAGGACAGAAATGTAAACGGCCTAATTGTTCATCAACAGAATAAATTATAGTTACATAGTAGGATACTTCAGAGGGGGAAAAAAAAAACACTGCTGTTCACATAGTAAATTAAAGTCACAAATGTAATGCTGAAGTAAAGACACCAAAGATAAGAATAAAAACTTCCAAGATATTTCCTATTTTTACTATATTTTTATATTTATGTATGTGAGTCCACGGGTCATGGCACACATGAGGCCCAAGGACAACTTGCACAAGTCAGTACTCTCCTTCCACCATGTGAGTCCCAGGGATCCAACTCAGGTCTTCAAGCATGATGGCACCTTTACCCACTGAGCCATCCTGCCAGCCCCTGTGTTTTTTACATAGCTCAAACCAGTCAAAAATTAGCCTGTGGTGGCAGAAGCCAGAACCAGTAACTACTTTTCAAGGAAGAACTGGTAAAGGAAGAGCACAAGAAGCTCTCGGGAGCTGACAATTCAGACACCCATCTTACCTGAGTGACGACTTAGAAGCTGTACACAAACATAAAAATCAACCTAGCCATTAAATCTAACCATAGATTTTATTGCACATAAACTATACCTCAAAAATAAAGGTGGAAGAAGAACCTAGATAAACCTAGTAAAGGTTGTCACACTCATTTTTTTTATGTTTCTGCAGGAGACAGTGTGGCACTAATGCTAAAACTTTTAATGCTGGGGCTAGAGAGTTAGTAGCACAAACTAACACACATACAGAGGACCCAGCTCACAGTTGCATGTAACTCCGGCTTTGGGGGATCAGGTGCTCAATTCCAGACTCTACAGACACCAGCACACATGTGCACATACCCATGCAGTCATATACATACATAATTAAAAACAAAATAATTTTTAAAAGAGTCAATCAGCAGTATATACCACTAGATGGCACCTCCTCAGCCGCATGCATCAAAAAGAAATACCAAAGAAAAGGATCCCAATTCCTAAAACATAAAATCTAAAGGATACTGTAGGTACTACACATTAGATATTATTCACTTTAAATGAAGTTCCTACATATATGAGTGCACTATGTTTATTGGGGAGAAGGTCCTATTGTTTTGTCTTGGTTGGTTTATTTGTTTGTTCTGAGGTGGCCCAGGCCAGTCTAGAACTTTATGAGTCAAGTGATACTGATATCCCAGTCCCCGGGTAGCTGGTACTACACTTATTAAGGGTTCCAAAATGTTTTATTCTTTTTGTTTGTTTGGTTTTGGTTGTTTGTTTTTCAAGACAGGTTTTCTCTGTGTAGCCTTGGCTGTCCTTGGGCTTGCTCTGTAGACCAGGCTGGCCTTGAACTCACAGAGATCTAACTGACTCTGCCTCCCAAGTGCTAGGATTAAAAGTGTTATATGAGCTAGGTGGTGGTGGTGCATGCCTTTAATCCCAGCACTCGAGAGGCAGAGGCAGGTGGATCTCTGTGAGTTCGAGGCCAGCCTGGTCTACAGAGTGAGTTCCAGGAAAGGCTCCAAAGCTACAAAGAGAAACCCTGTCTCAAAAAAAAAAAAAAAATTATATGATATGTAAGTATCCAGGGGTGAAATGCCATGATAGCTGCAACTTACTCTCAGGTGTTTTAGCAAAAAGAAATGGTGTGATTTTATATACATATATAATTTTGAGATTATAATTTAATTACAATATTTATCTCTTGCCTTGCCTTTCCTCCCTCCAAACTCTCCCATACACCCCTCTCAAATCTTCTTCAAATTCATGGCCTCTTTTTTCACTAGTTGTTATTGTATGCAAATATGTATTCACATATACATATATATTCCTAAATATATATAAATATATATTCCTATATGTTCAGTCCTTCCAATGCTACCTGTATGTATGTTTTCAAGGATGATCACTCAACACTGAGTAACTAATAGATGTGCTCTTCCCTGGGGAAGGCCACCTCTCCAATTTCCAGCTTTCCTCAGTTGCCTGTAACTCTTGGTGTCGGGTGGGGGCCTTGTGGGCTTTTCTTCATCCAGTCTGGCACATCCACTGGTGTCCTCCTTGTTCAGCTCACATTTGAGCAGTCATGTCAGTGAGACTTTTGGGTACAGCTTCTGATATTACTGAGACACAATCTCAAAACAGACTCCCTGACCCCTGATTCCTGGCTCCTACAATCTTTATGGCCCCTCTTCCTCAATGTTCCCTGAGCCTTAGGTATGAGATGTTCTGCAGATGTATCCACTGGGACTGGGCTACGCTACTCTGCATTTTAATTGATTGTGGTTTTCTGTAGGGAGTCTCTATTTGTTGCAAAGAGAATTTTCCTTGATGGGGGATGAAGACTACACTTATCTGTGGGTGTAAGAACAAATGTTTATAGACTGTTGTTAGGGATTATGCTGGTTTAATAAATTAGTAGCTGTAGATTCTCCTCCAATAACCATGACTTCAACAGCACTGAGTAGTAGCTAGGCTTTCCAGTATAAAGTGGTCTCTCTCTTACTGAGCAGATCTTAAACCTAATTAGAAAGTTGTTGACCACCATCAAGGCATGTGTGCCACTACCGCAGCCTTAGAGTACCACCACTGGTTGTTGATGTGGTTCACTGGCATCACAGTCAGGGAGGACTGTTGGGTAGGACTGTTGGTTGCCTTCCTCCTTTGGGGAGATTTCAAGGTGCCTTTCATGAAAGCCAGTCTTCAGGGAGGGGGCAATTGGATCAGTTCCAGATCAGGGGTCTCTGGGCCCTGTTTCTGAAATACATGGTGTCTTCAAGAACAGATTTATCTTCCACCTCTGGGGGTAGGAGTGGTAACCAAGGGCAACAGCAATAGGCTGTACATTTTGGAGTTTCTTGGACAACAATTCAAAAGAGGGCTTCTCATGTCCAGTACTGGGGTTTTTCTTAGGTGGTCTCTGACTCTTAGATACATGCATATAATATTTTAAAGATAAAGCATATGAAGCCAAGTAGTGGTAGCGGCATCCCACGCCCTTAATTCCAGGACTCAGGAGGCAGAGACAAACAGATCTCTGTGAGTTGAGTGATCTACAAAGTACAAAGCCAGGACTATACAGAGAAACCCTGGGGGGGTGGGGGGGGTGGGTGGGTGGGGGGTGTTGGGGTGTATGCTAAAATATTAAAATTAGGTGAAAGCATCACAAGTTTCCACTGTACTACTGTTGGAATACTTTAATTAGTCTGAGTTTGAGTTGGTTTTTTTGATTTTTTTTTTTTTTTTTGAGACTGGGTTTCCCTTGACCTCAGACATCCGCCTGCCTCTGCCTCCCAGAGTACTGGGATTAAAGGCATGTGCCACCATGCCCAGCTCTTTAAAAGAGTTTTAATGCCTGAAGTATTTAGATAAACTGCTTCCTTGCAGCACTAGCTGCTGTAACTTCAAATTTCATTAGTTTTAAATTCTGTTAGCTATACCAGCCCTGCATAATCCAAAGACTGGGCAGCATCAGAAGTTACAATTAGACAGGAGGAGGGAGTTTAGGTGTTCTACTGCAGAGGCTGTGGGTGGTAATAATAATAAATAATAATAACAAAATTTCTATTTTAAAGCAGCTGGAATCTAAGACGGCTATGTATACTCTTATCACAAAAAACAAACAAATATCTGAGGTAACAAAATGCTAACTACCCTGATTTAATCATTAAGTACACACAAATTAAAATATTATGTATCAACTAAAAAACTAAAAGGAAAAAGAAAAGGTGACCAACTCCAAAACAAACCTATGAATTTTTTTAAAGAACTTAATTGCTAAAATAATGTGTGACCTTGAACAAGTTTCCTCCTAAGACATGTGTCCATTTGGACAAGCAAGCTGTCAAGACTACTAACAAACTCCAAACATACACTCTTGATGCTCAAGTGACAGGCAAGAGCTGTAACAAAGACAACATACATCCCACAGGGAGAGGCGACGGCGTTTTTTAATGGGATTTCCAAACAGATGAAAACTATTAGAATGAAAACATACCTGTTCACTAAATCCTTATTTTCTAAAAACTAGGCATCATCATTTAAGGAAGTGGGGCGGGAGGGAGACTAAATCTATTTCAACTATAGTGTGCCTGAAGAGTTACTGCAGACCATAAGCAAAAACTCTGGGACTATCTCAGAAACATATCTTGCTCTGGAAGTTTTAAGGCATTAACATGAAGGGCCAATTTTTACGGGGCTTGTTTAATTGGTTTGTTGTTGTTTTGAGACAGGGTCTCCAGGAGCCTACGCTGGCCTTGAACTCTCTATGAAGAAGATGATGACCTTGAATGTCTGATCCGCTTTGCCTCCACCTAGAATGCCAGGATTACAGAGATGCTGCGGCTGGAACCCAGGGCTTCCTACAGGATAGGCGGGTCCCCGACAAAATGAACAGCATCCCCAGCACCCAGTTTTGATGTTCTTGGCGTTGGAGAGCACACACAAGCACACCCACAGCTTCAGAAAGGGGCAGCTGTGGAATCAAACTCAGCAGCCTTCACCTCGCCTGCTGTGTCTGTCTCTCAGGCCAAAGTACTTCTCTCTCGTCATCAATGACAATCGGTCTTAATGACAACCCCGGTGCTGCTGACAAGCCTAATGACCTCAGGTCAACATCTGTCACACTCTAAGTATCGAGCAACAAGGCAACAAAAAAAGAAGTCGGTGCTACACCAGAGTCTGTCCAGAAATAAGAGTCCTCTAAAAGATTCCTTCCTTACTCTCCCGGCTAATCAGCTGGAAAACTTAAAACTCGTCCCTAGCACTCGCTGCCAGGACTGACTGATCAGAACACAACTCCTTGGGGAGGAGGGTAGGTGGGCCGACTCGGCTAGTGTTCCAAAGTCCTTCCCCCGCATCGACAGCTCCCGGGACACGAGAGTACACTTGAAGGGCATCCCCTCTTCCCCAAAAGGGGCCCGGAAGCGTCGGGCCTGGGCCAGGACGACCCCGGGGCTCCTCTGGACGAGCCCTGCCACGCTCCTGGAGTCGAAGCCAGCCGGGCCGCCGAGGCGCCGGGCCGGGCCTTTTGGGGACGCGGGCTGCAGCGGAGCGGAGCTGCCCGGGCGCCGGCTCGCACTCCTGGCTCGTAGCCTCCCCGCCCAGCCCCGACACAGCACCGCACCCGGGACCTGCCGGCGCCGCGGGCAGCCCAGCAGCCGGGCCGCGACCCCGCCGCGCGCCTCGCCCGCCCACACCGACACCCCCCGAGGCTGAAGGAGACCGAGCGGACTTACCTGGGCGGCGGCCCGCAGCGTCGTCTGCTGCCGGTGGCTCCTCAGGGCGGCCGCGGCCAACTGCCGGCCGTAGAACATGGACGCCGCCATTTCTGAGTCCGACCCGGTCCCCGCGGCACCGCGCAGGCGCAGAGACCGCAACTGCCTCCGCCGCCGCGTACCGGGTCAGCGAACCTGGGACAATCCCCCGGGGGCGGGGCCTCGCCGTTAACCCCGTCGCTGCCGGAGTGGCCTGGCCCGGGCCAACAGAGACCGAAACTTGGACCTCAAGAACTTTCACCACCTCCTCCTCAAAGTGTGCCTGCCCTGTGGCCAGAGGGCCACCAGAATGATTCCTAGAGAACTGCAGCGTCGCCACTTATCTTCCCTGAGCCCTAGTGGCCTCACCTGTTAAAAAAAAAAAAAGGGGGGGGGGGTTAATTCGTGATAGTGAATGTATGCTTTGAGTCTTTAGGATACAATAACTTAAGTAAAATAAAGTAGACACGCGCCTGATAAAGTTTGGCACTCACTAAAGCTGACTACACTCTGGGAACATGAGCAAAATGTCTTGGAACGAGAGCTGGAGGGATGGCTTAGTGGTTAAGAGCTGGTACAGCTGTTTCAGAGGACCTAAGCTCAATTCCCAGAACCCATGTCAGGAAGCACACCACTGCCTATGGGATCTAAAAACCCTCTTCTGGGGGGGGGGGGGCTGGAAAGATGGCTCAGTGGTTAAGGGCACTGACTGCTCTCCCAAAGGATCTGGATTCGAATTCTAGCACCCATCTGGCAATTAACAACTGTCTGTAACTCAAAGATCTGACCTGCAGGTAAAAACCCTCTTCTGGCCTCCCTAGGTGCCTGTACTCGCGTGCACATACATACAGCAACATACACACATACAATTAAAAGAAAATACTATCCTCCTGTGCACATACATACAGCAACATACACATACAATTAAAAGAAAATATATCACTTTTGAATTGGATAACATATTAAGCGACATAATCCAGGACCCAGAAAGAAATGTTACTTGTTCTTTCTCATTTAAAGATCTTATCTTTAATTTTTTTTATATGCATTTATGTGTGAGTAAAGGCTAAGGCCAAGAAACCACAGAGGAGAGAATAATATGCTTGGGGTGGGGGGTGTGGTAACTAATAGGACACAGGTGAGAAGGGGCAGGGAGGTAAGGGAGAGGAGGGGATCAACCAAAACTACATATAAAAAATGTCGAAAGGAAACCTGTTAGCTGTATACTAGTTTTTAAAAATATACCCACCCTACACATGCCTGGTGATGTATGCCTGCAACCCCAGCACACCAGAAGCTGCGGCGGGAGGTTAAAGACTTCCAGACTACTCTAAACTCAATGAAGCCCTGTCTTTAAGAAAGAGAGAGAGAGAGAGAGAGAGAGAGAGAGAGAGAGAGAGAGAGAGAGGGAGGGAGGGAGGGAGGGAGGGAGGGAGGGAGGGAGGGAGGAAGGAAAGAAAAGGAAAAGAAAAAAAAAGTGGGAGAAATATCCCAATATAAATAGGACCCATCAGCATCCTGTCATGGAAGGCATAAGAGTCTCAGGAGGCCCCACCCCTCCCTGAGGATTAATTGACAGCTAATGGTTGATGGTGAAGAGCCAATTTCTTCAGTGGAGTAAGTAGCCTATACTCTTGTGAGCGAGCCTACTGAAACCCATTCAGTCATTGAAGAAAACCCATAAAAGTGAAGTGAGATTATTTGGGAAGAGGAAGGGGATCTGCAGAATTGGGAGGGAAACAGAAGAAGAAAACAGTTGAATGTGACCAAAATGCATTCTATATTGGGGCTAGAGAGATGGCTCGGCAGGTATGTGTAGCAGGAATCTTCAAAGTTCTTATTAATAAAATCAAACCTGAGGCGAGTTATTGGGGTCCATGCTGGTAGATCAGAGAGACAGAACAAGCCACAGCTATCTCACCTCGCCGGATCCTCAGCTGGTCTTGTCTCCTCAGACTGGAGGCCTCTGAGTCCTCATCCGGAATGGCTCTCAGCTGAATTACTGCTCAAAAGCCTGAATGCTTAACCAGCCAAATGCTTAACCAGCCAAAAGCTTCTCGTTTCTGGTCCTCATGCCTTATATACCTTTCTGCTTTCTACCATCACTCCCTAGGATTAAAGGCTTGCTTCCTGGGATTAAAGGTGTGAGTCACCATGCCTGTCTGTTTCCAATGTGGCCTTGAACTCACAGAGATCCCAGATGGATTTCTGCCCCTGGAATGCTAGGATTAAAGGTGTGTGCTATCACTGCCTAACTAGTGGCTTTTCTGTCCTCTGACCCCAGATAAATTTATTAGAGTACACAATATTTTGGGGAACACAATACCACCACAGTTATGAGCACTTAGTGTGTGATTCCCAGAACACACATGGCAGCTCGTACCATCTGTAACTCCAGTTCCAGAGTATCTGACGCCTTCTTCTGGCCTCCAAGGGCGCCAGGCATGCAAGTGGTACACAGGTATACATGCAGGCAAAACACTCATACACATAAAATGAAAATGTAAAATGTATTAAAAACAAGTGTGAAATGTTATAATGAAACCTATTATTACGTATAGTTGATATATGCTAACATATGCTAATTAAAATGTTTGAAATGAAAAAGCAAAGCAAGAAAAGCACCCCAGGGCCCACCCCAAGGAAAATTAGGACATTTTTATTAGAGTCTCTAGGTGGGGCAGACACATACATCATAATTTCACTTCCTGGCACTGTGATAAAACACTCTGACAAATGCAACTTAAGACAGGAAAGGGTGTTTGGCTCATAGTTCCAGGTTACAGTCCATCATTGTGGGAGATCAAGATGCTAGGAACCTGAAACAACTAGACACATTACCTGCACAGTCAAGAGCAGAAAACCATGGGTTACTGCCCACACACAAGTGCTCAGCTGTTTTTCTCTACTCCCATACAATCCGGATTCCTCACCCAGGAAACAGTGCCACCCACATCAAGAATTCCTCATAGACACGCCCACAGGCCAGCCTAATCTAGACAATCCCTCAGTGAGATTCGATTCCCAAGTAATTCTAAATTGTGTCAGATTCATAATTAAAGCCAACCATCACAAAAGCATGCACTGGCCGTAAAACCCCCTGTTAGCCAGATGACTGGGGTCTGCTCCCTTTCCCAGGATCACTGAGGTTTGACTTGTGTGGAAGAAGTACTGGGAATGTAGCTCAGTTGACAGAGAGCTTAACTGGCATGCAGGAAGCCATGGTTTCAATCTCCAGCACCACACCAAAGGGCACAGTGGCACATATCTGCAGAGTCAGCATTTCAAGTGTTGGAGGCAGGAGGATCAGAAGTCCAAAGGTAATCTTTGGCCACATAGTAAGTTCCAGGATGTGGTGATAACATTTTTTTCTGGAAAAGCCCTCTTGCCAGCAAAGAGACTGAACTTTTTCCAGACTCTGCAGCTGAGTTAATACTATTCCTTGAGAGCATTTAAGACTATGTATTCAACCTGTGTGCTTAGCCTGTTTGAGTTTAACCTATCTTTAGGAGCACAGTGTACCAGCCTAACTATGTCTTGGATGTCCAGCATAATCAACCTAAGTGAAATACTTAGCTTTGCTCTTAAGTTATGTACTCCTCCATGCCCTGACCCAGAGCAGTGTGTGTGTGTGTGTGTGTGTGTGTGTGTGTGTGTGTGTGTTGTGGTTCTCATTTGCTGAAAGCAGCCAAAAAGTTGAAAACAACCTTAAAACAAATACCCTATGGATGTTGGAAGCAACAAGTGGTTATAGGTTGATAACATCTGTTTGCAGGGTTGTGTTTGTTTGCTTTGGTTTTTTGAGACAGGGTTTCTATGTGTATGTAGCCCTGGCTGTCCTGAAACTCACTCTGCAGACTAGGCTGGACTTGAACTCAGAAATCTGCCTGCCTCTGCCTCCCTAGTGCTGGCCAGCCTGGGTTACAAAGCAAGTTCAAGGACAGCCAGGGTTACACAGAGAATCTCTGTTTAAAAAAAAAAAAAAAAAAAAAGATCCACCTGCCTCTGCTGGGATTAAAGGCATGTGCCACTATTTTTGTGAGTTCAAGGCCAGCCTGGGCTACCAAGTGAGTTCCAGGAAAGGCGCAAAAGAAAAAAGAAAAAAAGAAAAGAAAAGCAGAGCACAATTAACCATGTGAGTCCAAGGCAATTTAAGGGCATGTGGGTAAACCTAGAACTTACTTCTTCACTTACACTTATCCTGCTGTTTCCTTGGCTGCCTATTTAACTCTATGTGTATGACCTACATATTTCTGTTCATATATGATTTATGCCTACCTTGCTGTTTCCTTCATTCACATATGTAATTATACGTGTACAATACATATGCACAGGGAAGAGGTTTTTAAAGGCAAAACCGGCATTCTAGTAGCTCTCTTTACAGCTGGTTGGGGGGTGGGTAGGGGTAGGGAGGTGGTGGTGGTGGTGGTGGAGGTGGTGGTGGTGGTTATGCAAGCAATAAGTTTAACAGAAGCTAAGATAAATTAGCTGGGACATCTTGACCTTGGATTCCTAGGATAAAGTTGTGTAATTTTCAATGGGATTGTCCACCAAGTAGATCAAATTCCAGTTAAACCTAAAATGGCTTCAGCAAGAACACAGGATGGAGGAACCTCTGTAGTGTCTTGGCCTGTCACAAGTTAAGAGAGGACCTGAAGGTAAAATAGAAGCTAGGAAGGACTGGGTAGAGAGAGTAAAAAGGGAGGTTACATTTGCTCAGTACACAGATGTGGTGTGGAAATACCACACCGAAACCCATAAATATGAATTAGTAGATATCAGTGATACAACTAGTAGATACGAGTTATTTTTTTTTTTTTTTTTTTTTTTTTTTTTTTTTTTTTTTTTTGGATGTCGAATGCCGTTTATTGAAAGAGGGAAGAAACCTTAAATACGTACAGGCTTACAGCACAAATGGAGGAACCCCCGGAGGGCAGAAGTTCGCTGTCAATGGTCTACATTCCAGACTCAATGTTCTATATTCTTGCATCTAAGTAGTTAACGCCCAAAATGCAGGATAATTTACATATAACAGAAACACCGAAGGGAAACAGTGCCTAAGGAATTGGACAGAAATGTACCTGCGTGGCTTTTCTCCACAACCGAAATAGAGAACATTTCCATCATCCTCAAAGTTACCTCGTGTCCCTTGAGTAGGTTCCCGTCCATCTACCCTCAGCCCCAGCCACTGTTGTCTGCTTTGTGTTGCTGTGGATTAGGGGAAATCAGTATGGCTTTTATTTGTGTGTGGTTTCACTCAGCGTGACTCTGTGAAAAGCACACATGTTACTTGAGTCAGTTTTCTTCTGAGTAATATTCTGTTACATGAAGATGCTGTTATCCTATTGGTGTGGACCTCAGCTGTTTTTAGTTTGGATTATTATGAATAAATGATTGTGAACATTTATATACAATGTATGTGAACATATAACTTCATTTTTCTTCAATAAATGTTGGTGGTAAAAAAAAAAAAAAACGAGTTATTTTTTAAGGCTGAAGTTGCTTTACCCAAAAGACTCTTTTCACAGCAAAAATGTAACCTATATTTATTCAAGGGTCTTAGAAACTGGAGTGCACAGCACAGGACAGCAGAATGAGAAGCAGAAGAGAAACGGAGTTGGCTTTGCCATAAAGAAGAAAATGAAAAATGTCCCTCAAGTGCAACAGAGTTTCACCTTTGACCTCTGTGCTTCCTCCTTCACTGGACTGGTAAGAGTGACAGGGTGAAGAGAGAATGTACAGTCTTCAGGGGGGAAGACTTTAATTTTCCGGATCATTTAAGTGTGGTTCTCTTCATCTTCTGGTGCCCAGGGCCACAGCCACCACCACCCCCCAACTGTGTCTTACTGCTGACTTGAAAATCCCTAACAGTATATGGAGGCAGATGCAGACCCACAGCCAGATGTTAGGCAGGTTCCAGAATCTGGAGGCGGGAGGAGGAGAAGGAGGAGGAGGAGGAGGAGGGGGAAGAGGTGTAGGAGCCAGAAGTGTCAAGGACAACCCCAGGAAGGCTCATACACACAATCAACTAACCTGAGCTCGTAGGGGCTCACAGAGACTGAACCAACAACCAGGGAGCCTGCCTGGGACAGGCTTAGGCACTCTGCATATATGTTACAGTTGTGTAGCTTGGTCCTCTTGTGGGGCTCCTAACAGTGGGAACAGGCTATCTCTGATTCTTTTTTCACCCCCTTCGGTTTTTTGATACAGGATTTCTCTGTATAACAGCCCTGGCTGTCCTGGAACTCACAAAGATCCGCTGATATCTGCCTCTTGAGTGCTGGGACTAAGGGACTCTTTTACAGGCTTTTGGGACCCCACTCTTCATACTGGATTGCCTTGCCCAGCCTTAATACATGGAGAGGTGCTTAATCTTACTGCAACTTGATATGCCATCTTTTGTTACTCATGGGAGACCTGCCCTTTCCTGGAGGAGGAAGGTGCTGGGGGTTGAGAGGGGTGTGGGGGATGGGAGGGAGGGATTGGAAGGGGAGGATTAGGGAGATGCTGCAGCCAGGATGTAAAATAAACAGATAAATTTTTTAAAAAAATGACCAATAGTACAAAGTGCTGTGGAGAAATCTGAAACAACCCTCCTCACTCCAAACCTTTCCCAAGGACCGACATAAATAATAGCTGCTGGACAGGTAGTTCAATTCTTATATATATATTTTCTAAGTAGTTCTCCAACCCTGCATTTTACAGAGGGAAAGTGGAAGCTGAGAAACAATATGTAAGTCATCCAGTATCTCATGTTCTATTTGGCTGTTCCCAACTCTGGTGGTAAGACAATAATTGGAATACAGTTGAGATTCATAACCCTTCCATCATTTTATTTAACCCCTCTTCTCTCTCTCTCTCTCTCTCTCTCTCTCTCTCTCTCTCTCTCTCTCTAATTTTTTTTTTAAGATGAGTTTTCTCTATGTAGTCCTGGTGGTCCTAGAACTTACTATGTAGGCCTTTAACTCACAGAGATCCACCTGCATCTTCTGGGATTAAAGGCAAGCATCACCACACCTAGCATCTCACCTGTCATTTTTTAACCTCCTACCTTTCATTCCATTTAATTAGTCAATCAATTGATTGTATTAATCTCTAATTTCTAAAGGAATATATGTTAGCCAAGGACGAGTTTTAAGTTGCAAATAAATGCATGGGCTTTGAACTGAAAGAAGTTAAACTTTGACTTTTAAAAACCAAAGCTCAGAAGAATTCATGAAAAGTTCATGCCCCAGAAAAGCAATTGAAAGTTCTATAGGAACAAAAAGACCAAAAATAAAAACCAGAATTCCCACACTTTATTTCAATCAGACTTTGACTGCTTGGAGCCTGACCACTGTGAGGTAAAAAGTCTGAGCTCACCTCCCAGTTTTGAAACCCCACCAATCCCTGAGCTCTGAGCTCGCCCCAAGCTCAGGACTTGAAATCCCACCAATCCCCACCCTGGAAATCTCTACCATGAAAAACTCTGTCCCTAGGAAACCCTATATAAGCCTGCCTTCTGCTGCTTCTCTCCTGAGCAGAGGCAGCCACCCTCTTGTGTTTTTCCAGATAAATCTCTTGTCTGAAGTTTGTTTTGCAATGTGACTTTGTGGTAATTTCTTGTTCCCGACTGCCAGGATACCTTCCCTTCAGAGCTGTAACACTTACACTTACAGCAACAAGTACAGCCTCACCCCAAATGGCCACACACAGGAAAGGCAAATGACATTATAAAATGTATAGGTGGGGGGGATTTGCTCACCTTTAATCACAACACTCCTCTCTGTGAGTTCAAGGCCAGCCTGGTCTGTGAAGAGAGTTTCAGGACAGCTAAGGCTACAGAGAGAGACTTTGTGTCAAAAAATGAACTAAAATTTATGAGTGATCTGCCCACTTAAAACCATGTCACTTCTTTTAACTGCCATAAAAGGACACCATACCCTCTTGGAGAGGGGAGTTGATTTTCTCTCTGAGAATTCTCTCATGTTACTTTTATCCATAGTGCCTCTCCCCGCTCCCTCCAGCTATCCAGTGTTTTCCTTAATCACGCTCGACTTTATCATTGCTGTTTTGGGGACGACCTCTCACGGAACTGCGAGCTTGCAGATTCGACTGGACTGGCTAGCCAACAAGTCCCAGGAAACCTGTCTCAGCACTGGGATTATAGGTGTGGGGGCTGTACCTGGCTTTTTACCTCGGCGCTGGGGATCCGAATTCAGCTTTCATGCTTGTACAGCAAGCATTTTACCAACTGAGCAATAGTCCCAGCCCCTACTGTGTATAGTCTTTGTATTTTTAAAAAAGTATTCATTATTTTTGTCTTCATGTATGTCTGTGTACCACAGGCATGCCTGGTACCCAGAGGTCAGAAGAGGACATCAGTTCCTCTGGACCTGGAGTTACTAGGATGGTTGTGAGTCAACATTGTGGATGCTAAGAATCAACACAAGTCCTCTGCAAGAGCACCAAGTGCTTCTAACTGCTAAGCCATCTCTCCAATGTATATATTCGTTTTTTAAAAATCTTTGTATCAATTCTGATCTAGCAAACACTTACCCCATACTTGGAACTCCTCATTCCTGGAATGACATTTCGGTGGCCTGGCTGGGACCTCTCCTTAAAGCTCTTGGCCTCTCCATTTTGTGGCCAACTGGCTCAGGAGCAACTAAAGATGTCTGGCTGGGACTGCTCTCCAATAGGATCTGAAGGCCTCTAAGCTGGAATTCCAGACTACTTTGCCCCTCAGGTAAAAGCTAAGAAATGCTTTTCCGCCTATTGTAGAAAGCTTTACTTCTTATTTGCATCTGAAGGGCCCTGGCCAAGGCCCAAGGCTTTCGTGGGACCCAGAAGACAACAGAAAAATGAAGTTAAAGTTAGTCTACCACAGTCAGTAAAGGCAAGGGGCTACCTTTCTTCCTCCTGGGAGCATCCTCACTCCAACATGAAGGAGTGTTGCCAAGGGCAGCTTGTCCGGGGAAGTGCACACGGTCTCTGAGGACAGCCTCAGTCCCGCCTCCCCTCACTGGTTTTGCCTTCTGTGCTTCAGTGTGGGAGGAAACAGGACATGTGGCTATGGTATTTGTGTGTGGCTATAGCGTTTGTATCTGCCATTTTCCTGATCCAAGATGCCCACATGTTTTTACTTTCTCCAGGATGGGAGGGTCCCCTCTCCTCAAAGCTAACCGCTGGCCAGTTTCAGTTTGTGGGTATCCCTTCCAGGCTGGTCTGGCCTGACCAGTTGGGCCAGTTTAGCTCACAGGCTGGGAGGCTGCTGCTTCTCTTGGGTATGTCCACAAAGAGAGCACTGCTGGGCAGTCAGTTCAATGAGACCAGGGCTTTTCCAAGACACGCAGAGAGATCTGATACTCTCATACTCTCTGGGATATTTCCAGGGTAAGTGCTCCACCTCTGATAGGACCCCAATAAGTGTCCCATCTTCTATTTCCTCTGACTCACCCCAACAATGTCTCAGCAAAAAAAAAAAAAAAAAGTGTACAAATTTGAGTCTCTGATTCTCAAAAAGAAAACTTATTTTCCTTGTAACAAAAATTGGCCTTGCTACTCTGCCAGGAGAAAGAACCGCGGCTTCCTAGTGGCACAGTCGGCAGTAATAGCCTTCAGGTAGGCCTCTTGCACTGTGGTTGAGGATTCCTCTGGCCAAGCTTTCACAGCCTTATCAGAGGTCCCATAGCTAGGGGAGAGAGAGGCCATAAATGCCTCATCAGATTCTCTTTCATTAGTCCCTCTCCACAATGTTGGAATTCCTGGCCACTCCCCCAGCTACATGACCACCCATGCGCAGTTCAGTAGCCAAGCAAGGGGCCTTGCATCCTACTAATCCGTGCACTGCGTGATCACATAATTTGCTCACAGCGTGATCAGAAAATCTATGCGCATGCGTGACGCAGCTCCATAATTTGCTCCCAGCGTGATCAGGAAATCAATGCGCACACGTGACGCAACTCCATAATTTGCTCACAGCGTGATCAGGAAACTATGCGCATGCGTGACGCAGCTCCATAAGCCCGTGTGCACTTGTGCGGGGAATCCATAAGAAGCGAATGACAGACTCCTTCCTCTTCTTCTCCTCCTCGCCTTCTCTCTCTGTGCACCTGTCTTCCACAGGCCTGGCCATGCTCTCTTCTGTCCCTCTCTTCTTCTAATAAAGCTCTGATAATGGGTTTTGTTGTGCCTAGTGGCCTTTCTCACACGGTAACAGTGCCCTTAATGAATAACACAGCGCTGCTGCATTAAAACCAACACACAACAGCCTTGATGGCCTTTCCTATGTGTTCATGCATCCCGTGTTCAACCTCTGATTTCTCTACAATAGCCACTCCTTTGCTTACAAGCCCTGCTCCCACCTCCTTCTCTCCACTCAAGGAGCTCTCTCTAACATCTCCCTGTCCCTATCCAGGAGAACTCTCTCAGTCACACACTCACTGGGAAACATCACACAGGGAATGCCAAAAATAAATAAAAGCCATTCCCTCTTCCCAGGAAAAACATCTGCTTTTCAAAGTGGCTAACCTTGCCATACTCAAGAGTATTCCCTTCCCTGTGACCAGCCCGTTCCAAGGACAATCCAGACCAGGGTCATTTAACCAGAATCATGCCACCTTCATTAGAGAGTTCCAAAACGTTACTATGGCTTTTGACATAACCTGACACAATGCCTATGTCATCAGACCACCTGCTGCATGTCTGTGCAAAAGAGGAAAAGTCCCAATCTTGTCTTTCAGGCACACCAGGAAAATAAGGGTCACACTCATAACCCAGATCCAGCCTGCTCAGGCTTCATTACCATGATCAACACAGAGCCCTGCCGATCAGATCAGACCAACAATTTAAAGATTAGTGGGGAAGGATTTGCTGAAACCATGTGATTACATTTCTGTTAGGGGGAATGAAAAAAGCCATTATCTAGCCTGTTAACTCTAGCAAGTTATGGGATATCATGTGGGGATCTTCTGAAGACCCTGGCAGCTTTCAGTCTGAATAGCTGAGAGGATGCACAATACACTCACCCAGAGAGTCCAGAGGGCCAAGCTGACCTGGATGTACATTTCATAAGCTAAGTTTCCCTGAGTATTAGACAAAGGCTTCAAAAACCAGCCCAGAGACCCCAGATTCCACTCTCCCCTTTATTAAGCACAGCTTCTAAGATCTTTACTAACTAGAGACTTGAGGGCCAGAATTGTCAAACTGAGGAAGAAAGGGAGAAAAGGGCGGGTGGAATAAATGGCAGTAGTGATTGCTTCCTCCTTGCCCGTCTGAGAAAATCATGGATTTTCACACCGAAAACCAACCCAGACTTGAGTAAAAGGACTCTTTCTTGCCATCATTGTGGTCAACTAAGATAGCTGCGCTGGCTAATTTTATGTCAACTTGACCACAAGATAGAGTTGTCTGAAATGAGGGAAACTCAATTGAGAAAATGCCTTCATAAGATCTGGTTGAAAGGCATTTTCTTAATTAGTGATTGACAGGGGAAGGCCAAGCCCATGGTGGGTGGTGCCATCCCTGGGCTAGTGGTCCTGGGCTCTATAAGAAAGCAGGCTGAGCAAGCTGTAGGGAGCAAGCCAGAAATCAGCACCCCTCCATGGCCTCTGCATCAGCTCCTGCCTCCGGGTTCCCGCCCTGCTTGAGTTTCTGCCCTCACTGCTTCTGATGATGAATGTTACATGCAACTGTAGGTGAAATATACCCTTTCCTCCCCAAGTTGCTTTTAGTTGTGGGGTTTCATTACAGCAATACTAACCCTAAGACAACAGTTAATCTGAGAGTGCCCAAAGACATACATAGGGTTATTGAGCTTTCTCAATGGCCAACCATGCCCAGTCTGCAAAGTGGGAGCTCACTCAAAGTAATAATGAACTATTTCCCTGCCCTGGCTTTCAAGAAAGTCCCTGCTTCTTTGGACAGGCCCTATAAAAACCTGTCCTTCCTTAATTTCCCCTTGGGAAGAGACCCCTTCAACATGTGAATGACGTGTTAACCTGCAACCCAGACAGACCCACTCCAGATCAAAGTACAGTTCTCTCTTCAAAAGTGAGCCTCATGTAGATGGAAGGTTTCTCCTTCAAAAGCCCCAATCTTGTACCAAAAGAGCCAGTCAATGGGATTTATATTAATTCCAGTCACAAGGAGCCTTTCCAGTAACCACGAGGATTTCATTTTGACTATGGGGGCCCCAGCCAGAAAACAATGACAATGGACTCTGTTGTCATGCTGGGATTTTGCAGGAATTGGATTCCCCACTTTGGCCTGCAAGCTAAATCTCTTTATGAAGCCTTAAGGAGACCAGAAGGAGAGTGAGTAGGGTAAGCCCCAGAAATAACATGGTCCCTAGACTTCCTTGAACAGCAGAGAAATCTAAGTTAAGCCTAGGGCTAAGTATGACAGCTTATGTGCCTCATCAGATCTCTGAGACTCTTCCAGAGCCTTCCACAGAGTTACAGCTGGTAGAACAAGTGCCAGAGCTGCTCCTACAAACTCCAGAGCACATGGTAAGACCTGGCAGAGGCTAAATATCATGACCTTACTGCCGGATCTGCCTCTGAGGCCTCTACAGAATTCCTGTGACATCCCCCCCCCCCAGCCCTGGAATGGATATGTGAGATTCTCCACTTCCCCCCACAAGGCCATCACAGGTGGAAAGAGGCTTATGTGGCAGGATCCAGGTGTCAGTGACACCTGTGTCACGGAGGCCATAGGCTAGGGATCAAACTTACTATTCACACAGATTTCCTCTGTGCTGTTCTTGTGAAGCCATTCTGCAGAGGAAAGGGCCTCTTCGCTGCTTCCAGATCAGGTAGTCATTCATTGCAAGACCCATCAGGAGGTCTCTGAGGCTTCTCTGGGTAACAACCTGGTGGATCAACTGACCAAACAAATGGCTCCGCTTCCACTGAAGGCTGCCTTAGTTCCCAATCACACTCTCCCTCATCTACAATACACCCTCAAGAGGTGGAACAGGCTTTAAATCAGGGCTTCACAGCAACCCTGCAGTACCGATCATCTCTTTTTATGGGCACCTCCCACCCCCCACTCCACCCTCGCAAACAAGCTGTTGCTCCCTAGATGCTCATAATGGAAAACTCTGAACAATTTTCACCAAGCCACATTTGGGTTTCTGTTAGTTTGGTTTCTGTTGCTGTGATAAAACATGAACCAAGGGCAACTTAGAGGAGGAAAGGGTTTATTGGTTTACAGGTTACAGTCTACTATCAAAGGAAGTGTATTCGTCAGGGTTCTCTAGAGTACAGAACCTATGGAATAAATTCATATACATATAAATTCATTGGAATGACTTACAGGCTGCAGTCCAACAATGGCTAGTTGTGAATGGAAAGTCCAAGAATCTAGTAGCAGCTCAGTCCCATGAGGCTGGGTGTCTCAGCTGGGCTGCTGGGATCTCTAAGGAATGGATGGACTGATAGAGGTGAGGGCAAGCAGGCAAAGAACACCCTTCCTTCTTCCATTGTCTATAGTATGTAGTATTCCAACAGAAGGTGTGGCCCAGATTACGGGTGTGCCTTCCATCCTCAAAGTCTGGATTAAAGATGTGTCTCATCCAGTCTCAAGATCCAGATCAAAGGCGTGTTGTCTACCTGTCTCAAGATCGGATCACAAGTGTGCCCTCCGTTTCTGGATTATAGTTCATCCCAGATATAGTCAAGTTGACAACCAGGAAGAGCCATCACAAGAAGGCAAGACAGGAACTAAAGCAGAACCCATGAAGGAGTGCTGTTTACAGGCTTGCTTGGCTACCTCTCTTACACAGCCCAGGACCACCTGCCCGGGGCTGGTTCTGTCCACACTGGGCTTGGCTCACCCACGTCAACTAGCAATTGATAAAATACCCCCAAAGACATGCCCACAGGACAGTCTGATGGAGGCACTTCCTCAACTGAGATTCCCTCTTCCCAGCTATGTCTAGGTTTGTGTCAAGTTGACAATACCCACGACACCCTTCACATTCTGAGCCTCTTCCACAGGCACAGGCATTCTTTAGACCCCTGCTCCATTTCCAAAGCTTTACCCACCTGTTGTCAGCCCATCCTGAGAGGGTTCTCAGACCTCCTCCCCCTTTACAACCGGCTCAGCGTAAGAGAACTGTGACAGGGAAAATTGACAAATAGATTTCAACCATAGCCCATACAAGGACTCGGAGAACAGCCGGTTCTAGTGGATGCTCTCACTGGTGAGAGAAAGGCTTTTCCTACTAAAATAGAAACAGCCTCAGAGGTAACCACCATCCTCACTGAGTATATTATTCTACACTTCAGGCTCCTCTGTTCCCACCAGGCTGATTATGGCCAGGCTTTCATTTTTAATAACATTCAGGAACTGGATGAGGCTTTCAAAATTAAAGATTATTTCCACATAGCTTGACATCCAACACCCTCAATCCTCCCAGAAGGTCAAAAGGACTAACCTAGCCCTTTAAGAAATCTCTCAGTAAACTGTTGAAACTCTGTGGTTTCAATGTGCTTCATGAGTGTAGTCCTGCCTGATTTCTGTTCTAGTTTCTCTTCCTGTAGGAGGGTGTGTGTGTGTGTGTTGCATGTGTGTGTGTGTGTGTGTGTGTGTGTGTGTGATATGCATATGTGTGTAGGTGTGCGCACCCATGCTGAAGCATATGGAGACCAGAGTATGATGTCAGAATATTGGCCTCGATTGCTTTTTCACCTTCACTTTTGGAGATGAGCTCTCTCACTGAACTAGGAGCTTACCATTTCAGTTAAACTGGCTAGCCAGTGAGCCCAACGGAGCCTCCCGCCTCCACCTCCCAGTGCTGGGGTTACAGATGTAAACCTGTAATATGACTGACTGTGTAACACTGCTGTGCCCAGATCCTTAAGGTGAATGCAGGAGAATCTGATTCCATGTCCCCAGGCTGGCTCTTTCCTCACCAAGCCATCTCCCACCCCACGTGGGAGGTCTTAGGGAGACAGACTTAGTGTCCTGAGTTGGTATGAGGAGGAATCTTGATACTGCCAACCAGAGCAGCGATGAGATTCCATTTTAACGTTCCTGTTGAATCAGCAGTCTGGCCATCCCAGAACCTCAGGAACCAAACTTTAGGGATTAAATGCTGACACTTGTCCAGCAGAATCCCTCTAGACTTAGGGAAAGGAATTCTGAACCATTGCATTTGGCAAGCTGAGGATCTGACTGCAGAAAGGCTGCAGGGGAACACAGACACGGATTCCAGCATTTATAACCAGTCTCTGAGGGACCGCCCAGAGGTACAACCCATGCCTGTGACCTAACCCAGGGAGGACCACTCACAGACACAAACATCCCATCCACGCCCCATCTTAGCAGAAGTTAGAACAGCACTTCCAACTCAAGCCTGAGGAGGTTTCGTCAGCTTCTCTGGCCTGACTCAGGAAGGACTGACTACTCACGGAAAGGTCCAGTATCTGCGACCTAAAGTCAGAAAGGATCATGGGGACATAAGAGGCATCTAGGCCCCAGAAGAAAGTTCTTGCGAAGCTAAAACTGGAATAGAAAGCAGGAAGGACTGCATTCAGAGTCCACATCTCCACCCCGTTCTCCCTTCATAGCCGTCGATGTTTAATAATACCCAGTGTCAGCTCAGTGGGTCGCTTCATCCTGCTCTGTTCTCACCACTCCCCCACACATACCTTCTCTTGTTCTCCTTTTCCTTTTGATGAGTGTTCCAGAGAGAACATTAGTTGGCCTGATTTGTAGTCTGCTTGTCTCAGCCTCTGAGGGCAAGGACTTGTTTTGAATTACTGGATTGCATTTATTTTTTTAATTTTTTGGTTTTTCAAGGCAGGGTTTCTCTGTGTAGCTTTGGAGCCTGTCCTAGAACTCACTCTGTAGACCAGGCTGGCCTCGAACTCACAGAGATCCACCTGCCTCTGCCTCCTGAGTGCTGGGATTAAAGGCGTGCGCCACCACCGTCCGGCTGGATTGCATTTCTTTAACTTTTCTTTTCATTCAATCTTTTACCAGAACCTTCTATTCTCCCTGTCTGCTCCCTTTTCTATTTGCTTTTCTCCCCTCTGCCTTTTCTCTTTAACTCATTACTAGTTATTGGTCTTACTCTGCTTTATTTCCTTTCCATTTACACCCACAGTAACTAATATATGAGTTCACACAACACAGTGCTCCTTTATTCTTGGCATTTAGGAAGTATTTATTTATTTTTTATTTGATTATTATTGTATTCTCATAGTGGGCCTACTCACTGAAAGAGTTTGGTTTTGCACACAGTATTCTATCGTCAGGGGAGTACTAAGAATTGAGCCTGGTGCCTCCAACATGAGTCTAGCAGAGGAAAATGGCACCTCGATTCTAACATAACCTAGTTTCTCTCATTTCCACTGCAAGAATAAGGGTGATTTAAAAAGCTCAACAACTGGCTAAACTTCAAATGCACAAGAAAGATGAAAAACTGAGGTAACATAACTCTCCAAAAATTATTATCCTAATAGGAATGCCTTCCAGTGCCAGCAAATTCAATGAAACCCCAGACAAAGAATTCAAATGACTATAAGAACGCTCCAAGACCTTAGAAAAACCACAGACTCCAGAATGAATGGCAAGAGAACCTGAGTAAACTAAGAAGCAAGTCAATAAAGGCTATAAAAGTGGAATTCAATAAATAGAAATACGGGGGAAAAGAACCAAACTACATGTTGGAAATGAAAATTTCAATAATTCAAATAAAAACTCCAACGGACAGCCTCCCCTACAGATGGAATCAAGAAGAGGACAGAGTACCAGGCCTCGAAGACAAGGCAGAGGAAATGCATCACTACAACAAGGATGATAGTAAATTAATAAGGAAGTGTGAAGAGAGGCCAGAGAGATGGCGCCGGGTCAGGAGCACTGGCTGCTCTTCTAGAGGACCCGGGTTCCATTCTCAGCATCCACAGGGCAGCTCACGACTCTTTGTAACTCCAGTTCCAGGGGAGCTTGTGCCTCTTCCGGCCTCATTAGGCACCAAGCATAGACATGGGCACCAACATACCTGCAGGCAAAACACTCGTACACATAAGATAAAATGATATTATTTTACTAATTTGAGGCAAGATCTAATGATGTAGTCCTGGCTATCCTGGAACTTGGTATGTAGACCAGGTTGGCTTCAAATTCACGGAGCCTGGCTTGCCTCTGCCTCATAAGTGCTGAGGTATGCACCACCATACCTGGCCAAAATAATGTGTTTCTAAAAGAGAAAAGGTTTATTTTTTTAGATTATGAAGAAAACTTTCAAGACCTATAAAAAGATTAATGCTACCAATCATGAGCATAGAAGAATTTAATGCTAATGGCAGTTAAAAAAAAAAAAGTTTAGGGCCTGGAGAGATAGCTCAATGGTTAAGAGCACTGGCTGCTCTTCCAGAGGACCTGTATTTAATTCCAGTACCCACATGGCAGCTCACAACTGTCAGTTAACTTTCAGTTCCAGGGGATCCAGTGTCCTCTTCTGGCCTCTGGAGGCACTAGGCACACACATGGTACATACATGCAGGCAAAACACCCATAGACATAAGATAAGATTAAAAATTAGGTTTTGTTTTGTTTTTCAAGACAGGGTTTCTCTGGTTGTCCTGAAACTCACTTTGTAGGCCAGGCTGGCCTAGACCTTGGAGATCCTCCTGCCTCTGCGTCCCAAGTGCTGGGATTAAAGGTGTGCACCACCACCATCTGACTATTAAAATTTTTTTTGAAGAAAAATGTAAATAAAGTAATCGCAGAAAATTTCCCAAATCTAGGCAAAGAGATGCCTGCCTAGGTACAGGATACACTTAGATCATCAAATAGGCAAGACCAGAAAAGAACCTACCAAAATAGTACTATACTTAAAAAAAACAAGAATACATAGTAAAGAGATTGATATTTTAAAAATGGATACAAAAAAGAAAGGCAAATGTTAAAACATCCTTATTTTAAGATTTGATTGTATATATGAGATAAAAGAAAAAAAAAACCTCCATCAGTGTGCTATCTAATTTTATTAGTTTTATGTCAATTTGACACAGACTAGAGCCATCCTAGAGGAGGGAACCCCCATTGAGAAAATGCCTCCATTAGACTGAGCTGTAAGGCATTTTCTTATTAGTGATTGATGGGGAGGCTCCAGACCATTGTGGGTGGTTCCACCTCTGAGCTGGTGGTCCTGGCTTCTGTAAGAAAGCAGGCTGAGCAAGCCATGGGAAGCAAGTGAGTAAGCAGCACCCCTCCATGGTCTCTGCATCAGCTCCTGCCTCCAGGTTCCTACCCTGCTTGAGTTCCTGTCCTGACTTCCTTCAATGATAGACTGCAGTGTGGAAGTGAAATAAACCCTTTTATCCCCAATTTGCTTTTGGTCATAGTGTTTCACCACAGCAGTAGAAACACCCAGAAAACACTTAGAACTGATAGACACTTTAGCAAAGTGAGAGGATACAAAATTAGAATATACAAATCAGGAGCTTTCTTACACATCATTAACCGATGTGCTGAGGGAGAAACCAGGGAAGCCATCACACTCACAACTGACAACCACATAACACAAAAATAAAATATCTTAGAATGAACCTAACTAAAGGAGAGAAAGACCTCCCAGGCTCAGGGGTTGGGAGAATTAATATTACGAAAATGGCTACACTACTAAGTCTAGTCTTCAATCTCCAATGAAATCTCCAGCAAAATTTCCAGTGTTGTTCTTACCCTAACACAGAAAAACAATCCTAAAATTCAAGTAGAATCGGGGAGTCTGCTGTGAGTCTGTGTCTCTTAGCAACTTCAGAAGCTCACCAATAAAGCCTCTCCAACATGACTGCCTAAAAATGAGCTAAACAAGGAGGACACCAATGGATGTGCCACACTGGACGAGGAAACGCCCACAAGGCCTCCACCCTATACCAAGAGCTCCAGGCAACTGAGGAAAGCTGGGAGCAGGAGAGGTGGACTTCTCCAAGAAACAGCACACCAGCTGGCTGTCCAGTGCCAAATGGCCATCCCTGAAACATAATACAGGTAGCATTATACTGACTGAATAGGCTAAATTTAGAAATATGTGTGTGTGTGTGAATGCATATATGCATGTAATTAACAATTAGTAAAAAAAAAAATGAGGCACGAATTTGAAGGACAGCAGAGAGGAGCATATAGGAGGATTCGGAAGGAAGAAAGAGAAGGGAGAAATTCTGTAATCAAGTTACAATCTCAAAAATTATTTTTTTTAAAAAAAAATCATATAGAGCTGGGCATTGGTGACATACACCTTTAATCCCAGTGAGGTAGAGGCAGGTGGATCTCTGAGTTTGAAGGTAGCCTGCTCTACAGAGTAAGTTCCAGGACAGCCAAGCCTACACAGAGAAACTTGTCTCAAAACAAAACAACAACAACAAAACCAAAACACCTCAAAATTACATAGGATTAAAAAAGACCTTAGATAGCCACAGCAATCCAGAACAAAAAGAATAACACTAAAGGTATTGCTGTATCTGGTTTCCAGATATACCATAAAAGTCATAATAACAAAAGGAGAATTTTTTTTTTTAGCACAAAACAGATATGTAGGTCAATGGAAAATAACAAAAAATGGAAACACACACTTCTACAGCCACCTGATTTTGTTAAGATGCCAAAAAATATGTGTTGGAGAAGAGAAAGCCTCTTCAACAAATACTGATGGCAAAACTAGATAGCCATGGAAAACAATGAAACTAGGTCCCAACCTCTGACCACATACAAAGACCAACTCCAAATGGATCAAAGTCCCAGAAGGCCTGAAATTCTGCAATTCTCCACAGGCTTCACTCCCCTCTGCTGCTGTCCTTGGTCTCATGGTACTGGCATCTCCAAAATGCTGATGTCTTCTGCTGCACTTTCACCAACAGGTGAAAAGGCTCTCCTCATGGTGCCAAGCCTCAACTTCTCGGCATGACCCTTCAGTCCTGGGTCTTCAACTGCCACTGAGACTGCACCTTCACCAGTGATCTCTCCTGGTGTATCACAGTGCTAAGCCTTAGCTCCTCTCCATGACCCTTTCATGCCTTTAAAACCAGTACCACTTGGTTGACTTAAACTACCAAGTTCAACTCCCAGTGTAAGATACAATCTTGTCCATGTCTGGAACACAGCTCCTGTGTGCTGACTCTCAGGAAACACTTCCCCAAAGATTTCACCTCCACAATGCTGCTCTCAATGACTGCTAATTTCTTAGCTCCAGCTGACCAGCATTGAGAGGTTTCACTTTAGTAGTTCTGATAGCTTGTTAATCACAACTGATTCTTCAGCCTCAGCTAACCAGAACCACAGAATCTTAAGGCCCAAAAGAGTCTTTAAACTTCCCTCTGAAACTTCACAAGCCAGGCCTCCGTCTTCTGCACTGCCCTCAACGTTCTTATCTTCCAAGCTCACTACAGAACAGCTCACTGAGCTCTCAACACTCAGTGGCTTTTCTTGAAAATTCCGAAGTCCTCCCCCAATCCTCCCTCAAACAACAAGGTCAGGATTGTCACAGCAATCACAGCAATTGTCACAACTAGTCTTAGGGTTTTGATTGCTGCAATGAAACATATGACTGAAAAGCAAGTTGGGGAGGAAAGGGTTTGTTTGGCTCACACTTCCATATCACTCTTCTTCACCAAAGGAAGTCAGGACAAGAACTCAAGCAGGGCAGGAACCTGGAGGCAGGAGCTGATGTGGAGGCCATGAAGGGATGCTGTTTACTGCCTTGCTCATCATGGCATTTCTCAGCCTCTAGCCCAGGGAAGGCACAACCCACAAATGGGCTAGGGCCTCCCACATCAATAACTAATTAAGAAAATGCCCTACATCAGTGGTTTCCAATCTGGGGCTCTCAACCCCTTCCGGAGTAGCATGGCCCTTTCACAGGGGTCATATATCAGATATCCTGCATATCAGATATTTACATTACAGTTCATAATAGTAGCAAAACTACCGTTATGAAGTAGCAACAAAAATAATTTTGTGGTTGGGGGTCACCACAACATGAAGAACTGTATTAAATAGTCACAGGACTAAGAAGGTTGAGAACCACTGCCCTATAGGCTTGCCTACAGCCTGGTCTTATGGAGGCATTTTCTTAATTGAGGTTCCCTCCTCTCAGATGACTTTAGCTGTGTCAGGTTGACATAAAATGATACAGTACAATTGATCCCTTGTCAACTTGACATACAAACATATCACTGTTAAGCCAAAACATTTCCTTTCTCATCCACCATCAAGATCTCACATTAAAAACATAAATAACTTTAAAAGTCCCACAGTCATTACAAATTTGAAGACACTAAAAATTTAGTCCCTTTTTTCGGTCTCTTTAAAAAATTCAAAATCTTTTTTAAAAGTTCAAAATCTCTACTGTGGGCTCCTGTAAAAATCAAAATTAAGTTAAATACTTTCTTACTTCAAGAGGGAAGAACCAGGGCACAGTCACAATCAGATCAAAGAAAAGCCAAACTCCCAAACAGTGTAAATAACAAAATGTCCAATGTCTGGGATCCATCCACAATCTCCCGGGCTTCTTGAAGGGTCTTAGGTCACTTCTACACCTCCACCCTCTTTCCTAGGCATATCTCTGACAGGTGATTAGTATCTAGTCTATATAGGGAATTCAAAACTAAACAATAAGAAATGGAGCAATCCAATCAGAAAGAGGGCTGGTAAAATAAGCAGATAGTTCTTAAAAAAGAAACACAAGTGTTCAATATACATATTAAAATTAACATTCAGTTTCACAAACTATCAGAAAAATGCAAATCAAAAGTACATTGAGATTCATATTCTACTCCACCTGAATGTCAGTCATTAAGAAAACCTATGTTGGGTGTCTTAGTTACTGCTTATAGCTGTGAAGAGATACCATGACCAAGGCAACTCCTATAAAGGAAAGCATTTAACTGGGGACTTGCAGTTTCAGAGGCTTAGTCCATGATCATCCCGGCAGGGAGCATGGGTGGTATTTATGGCACTGGAGCAGTAGCTGAGAGCTACATCCTGATCCACAGGCAGGGGGCAGGTGGGGAGTGTGTGTGTGTGTGTGTGTGTGTGTGTGTGTGTGTGTGTGTGTGTCTGGCATTGGCTTTTGAAACCTCAAAGCCCACCCCTAGTGATACACTTCCTCCAACAAGGATTCTCCTTATTGGAATCCCACAATACCTCCTAATCCTTCTAATCCTTTCAAAGAGTTTCATTCCCCAGTGACTAAAGCACTCGAATATATGAGCCTATGGGGGCCATTCTTGTACAAGCCACCACCGTGAGGTGTCGGAACACAACCCAAGAATGGAGTCCTGTGAGAAGTCTGAGTGACTGTGAGAAAACAAGGCGAGTCTTATGACCTCAGTTTCTAAAAAAAGGAATTGTTCTTGGGATGTAGTTCATGCTCCTCCCAGGTGTAATGTACTCACTACTGCCTGCTGCTGTTACGTAATCCGATGTTTTACGCCTCTACAGAAAAACATGTTTT
This sequence comes from Peromyscus leucopus, assembly GCF_004664715.2. Lineage (NCBI taxonomy): Eukaryota > Metazoa > Chordata > Mammalia > Rodentia > Cricetidae > Peromyscus > Peromyscus leucopus. The sequence continues at coordinate 49,861,222 of NC_051070.1, forward strand.
TGCCATCTGCAGCTTGCCAGTCACATGCAGCTTGTCCTTGTGACTGTACCCTTTACTTATGTGACTCTTCTTAACCCTCAGAGTATAAATTGACGCTCTGAATACAGTTGGCTATGGCAGGAGACTTGAGTCCACCTCATCTATGGGCTCCATTCCCAGGTCCCACTGCCTCTAGAGCAGTGACAGCAGGGTATCAATGTTAATGTCTGCAAAGCAAGATTTTTTTTTCCCACTGAGCATCTCCCCAGTCCTCCTTTTTGCCTTCAAACAGCACTCGCATAACTACTAAGCACCGGGAGCGGCCACTGGCATTCCGATGAATATGACTTTTGTCGTTCAGTGGGACCTCACTTTTCCCTTTCATCTCTGGTCTCTCAAAACCTGGCTTACCAAATCCCTCACAACTCCCCCACCTTCAAGCAACCTCTGTGCATAGCTGAATACTTTCCCGGTATGAGGCCGGAAGGATTCAATCCATGAGGCCCTTCAGACCCTTCTATTACTGCCGACTTCAGCAGCCTATTGACAGGCCACTTTTTATGACTGGATTAGTAACCTTATGAGGGCATGCCGCAACTTTCTATGTGGCTCCAACTTTTAGTCTTTGCAAACAAGGGATAGGACTGCCAGGCTGGATGTCCAGATTTCCCATCTTCTGGCATCTTCGCAGTTTGGGATCCTTTCTAAAAAAGGCACTCTTACCTCCAAGCCCTCCACGTCACAAAACAAAAGTTCCAGGATTGTCTGAAATTCCCGTTTTGGAGTGCTAGCCGCAAACAACCTGTGGTTGCAATAGGCATCATTAGGCGAGGCTAGTCTCAGAGGACTCCTTTGACTTATGGGAATATCAGAAATATCTCTCTTGCACAACGTCTGGAAGGTCACAGCGACATCTATAGAGGCACAACAACACAGTCCTAGCTCCTTAGCAGGAGCAACCTTCTAATACTGCAGGTTCCCAGACAGCCTGAATGCAGGAGCAGGAGGCACACGAGTTCCTTTAGTGACATCTGTGCTGCTAGATCAGGACTCATGGAAAGGTGGAAAGAAAAAATATCTCAAATAACCCCAAACCCCAAGAACCTAAATCAAAGTTTACTGCAGCTCTGGGTGGGACGGCTCCTAGACATCCCGTCAAGTTGGGTCTAGAAGACTGATTAGCTCCTACAGACCCTTTCTTGCTTTTTAAAAGTACATCTCTGTATCTCTGGCCCCTGCTTGCTTAACCTTCTGTTACAATTGTTATTTTATGGGTTGTGATTAGAGGGTATAAGGTCCAAATGTTACTCTCCGGGGACAGCAACCATCAACTCCAGCACCTGTCTCCCACCGAGGACCTGTCAGCCTCCAAGAATGTCCCACAGTCCAGTCTTTAACCTCTTACAATAATCACTGTCTTTCCCCTCCCCAGATATGGCTTGAGCCATTTGCCTGATGATACTATGACCTCATAACAGGTCAGCAATGCTAACCAGCCCCCTAACATCCCTTTTCAACTCCAAAGAAGTTCCAGAATTTAAACAAACGTAGGCTAATTTCTGATGAACCCCTGACATCTTACCTTAAAGGACCAGTCTCAGAACCGACAATGGTATAAATAATTTACTATCTAACAATGTAGACAGTTGGGCACCTCTTATCTACTAAAATCTGCCCTCACACAAATGGCCCACATGATATGACTAGTTAAATTCGCTATTCTAATAGGATCCCATTGCCCCTCAAAGAAGCAATTCATACTCTCCCTCTCTCCCTTCCCCTCTCCACCCTCTGTGTTTCTGTCCACAGCATACATTCTTTACTGAAACCTTTGTGCCAGTTCTGGTCTGATAATACATTTACCCTTCTGCCTTGGGCTCACTGTTCCCATTTTCCGACCTCTAGAGTGGACAGTGAGAGGAGAATACGGAAGGAAACAAGATATTTGGTGATAGTCCCTTGAGAAGGCGCTGTGTGTTGTGTTTTCCCAGGGGCTGTTGTATCCAGGACAAAGGGTGAGCTACCCTACAGAGATTTGAGAATCTAGAACAAGGAGCATTGGATGGGCAGCCAAGGTCACAAAATCCCTTGTGTGTAGGGAAGAACAAGAAACCAAGTACAACAGTGAAGAGCAGAAAAAAAAAAGATGTATTCAATGTGGACACACTGAGAAGAGGAATGAAGAGGTCCAAGTTCATCTTCAGGCTCCAGACATGAGGCTTAGGTTTAAACAGAGGGCAAAGAAATGCCCAAAGCAACCCTGGTTAAGTTGTGGTCCCACTCATCACTGTCTGGGCTCCAGTCTCTTCTGTAAGATGGTCTGAACAATTGTCAGAACTGTGTGACCTCTTTCCAGGAGACAAGTTCCTGCTCTGGTTGGCTCTAGGGCTATTTCTTTTCCTTCTGGCATGAGATTCCAAAGGAAGTTCCAATTCCTTGGGTTTAGTTATTTAATAGTTTGATAGCCAAAGGAAGGGGTGTCCGTGTCTCTTTAGAAAATCTTTATTCTTTCAGGGGAGAAGGCTCAGTCAGGAAAAGCACTAGTTGCACAAGTCTGGTGGCACAAATTCCATCTCCAGCACCCATGTGGTAGCTGCATATGGTAGCATAAGTTTGTGACCTCAGGAGTCCTATAGCAAGATGGGAGATAGAGATAGAAGAACTGTCCAGAAGTTCACAGGGAAGCTAACCTGGAGCACACAGTTCAGCAGCAGAAGCAAGAGAGAGCTAGCCTTAGCAAGACGGAAGATGGACATTGTCCACACATGTACACGAGTGCATCATCATCATTTCTTCCAGGACAGTTACAGACTGTTGCATTCTCTAGTTGGAAGCAACTTTTAGTCCCAGTGTCCATACCTACTACAGAAGGGCTGGGGAAGCCCGGAAAAGTGGGTGTACAATGTCCTTAGGGCTGTGCAGACAGCCCAGAGGATGAGCAGGTGGAGACAGCACAAGCCCATAGAAGCAATGGTTCTGAGCAGATGGTAAGGGCACGCACGTGTCAACAGGCGCTATTTTACTTTATTACACAACACCAAGCACTAGCTCTTCCCTTTGCTCGATCACTACAAGAGTTTGCCAGATTTAAGGATGAGGGAGAGAGCAGAGACCTGGATTTGACAGACATTGTTCTGGCTCTTGTTAAGGGTTAATGTCAGCATTCAAGATCGTGGGGAGAGAAACAGACCATTCTAATGACCAGAATAGTCCTAAAACGAATAAAGGTGAATGGCAATAACTACTTGAAAAAGTGTTCCAACATTATTAGCCACCAGGAAAATGTGAATTAAAATTGTTTTGAGATTCTGTCTCACCCTGGTCAGACACTATCTTCAAGAAATCCAATGACAAAATACCAGCAGGGATGTGGGGAAACAGGAATGCTTACACATTGCCAGTGAGAATGAAAACTGCCGCAGTCTCCCTGGGAATCCGTATGGAGGTTCCTCAAAAGCTCAAAATAGAATGACCATATGACCTTGCCTTTGCCTGGATTTGTTGTCATAGCAACACTGACTACATAGGATAAGTGTAGTATTATTCTTTCCTTTCTACCATGTGGAATGCTTCAGGGCATTAGCGTTAGCTATTCCTTACAGATTTGGTAGATCTAAGCAGAGTGCACCCAGTCCTAGGAGTCTCATAGTTTGGAAACTATGACTGCATCAGTCTCATTGCTTGTTAAGAATGGGTTGAAGAGGCGGGCAATGGTGGCAATGCTTTTAATCCAGGCAGAGGCAGGCACATCTCCGTGAGTTCAAGGCCAGCCTGGAAAGGCATAAAGCTACACAGAGAAACCCTGTCTTGAAAAAAAAAAAAAAAAAAAAAAAAAAGAATGTGTTGAAGTTGTTTCGATTCTTTTTTTTTTTTTTTTTTTTTTGGTTTTTCGAGACAGGGTTTCTCTGTGTAGCTTTGCGCCTTTCCTGGAACTCACTTGGTAGCCCAGGCTGGCCTCGAACTCACAGAGATCCGCCTGCTCTGCCTCCCGAGTGCTGGGATTAAAGGCGTGCGCCGCCCCCCGCCCCGCCGCCGCTGCCGCGCCGCCGCCGCCGCTGCCGCTGCCGCCGCACCACCCGGCTTTCGATTCTTTATATTGTGTTTTGTTTTAGTTTTCATTTTATTAATTTCTATCCCAGTTTATGTCCTCCCTTTTAAACTTTTTAAAATTTTATTTATTTGTTTATTTATTATATTTTATTTTTTTGAGATAGGGTTTCTCTGTGTAACAGCCCTGGCTGTCCTGAAACTCAACTCTGTAGACCAGGCTGGCCTCGAACTTGGAGATCGACCGCCTGCCTCTGCCTCCCCAGTTCTGGGATTAGAGGCATGTGCCACCAGAGCCTGGGCAGTTTATGACTTTATCTGCTGCTTTGAAGTTTTGATTATTCTTTCTAAAACCTGAGTTACATGATTAGATTATTTATTTGTGATCTCTCTCTCTCTCTCTCTCTCTCTCTCTCTCTCTCTCTCTCTCTCTCTCTCTCTGTGTGTGTGTGTGTGTGTGTGTGTGTGTGTGTGTGTGTGTGTGTTATAGACATGAGTATGACATGGCATGCGTGTGGAGGCCAAAGGTCAACACTCAGGAGTTGGATTGCTTCTGCCGCTTTGTGGGATCCAGGGATCAAACTGAAATCATCAGGCCTGAGCACAAGAAATTCTATCCAGAGAGGCATCTTCCCAGGCCTGATTAGTTTAAAACAAAACAAAAAACATGAATATGTATAATTTTCTCTCCTAATTGCCTTGGCTGTGTCTCCGAGGTACTAGTAAGTTTTCATTTCATTTCATTTGATTCTGGGATTTTTTTCAATAGCCCCCTTGATTCTTTAAAGATCTCATGGGTCATTCCGGAGTATATTGTGTGGAGCTGGAGAGACAGCTCGAGGTTCAGCACCTATACAGTGGCTCTCAATTGCTGATAACTCCAGTTCCAGGGGATCTGATGCCCTCTTCTGTCCTCTGTGGTCACCAGCACACATGTAATGCCCATACATACATAGAGGCAAAATATTCACACAGAGAAAAAATAAAAATAAAAATAAATAAAACTTGAATTTTGAAAAGAGTGTATTGTTCAATCCCCAAATGGTTTCAAACTTTCTGGGTTTGTTGTTGTTGTTGTTTATTTTTTGTTTTGTTTTGTTGTTATTGATTTCTCATTTTATTTCCCTATGCTGTGTCCAGATGCAAGAAACTGTCTCAAGGGGCTTTTCTGCATTAGTAAGCATTTGCTTCATAGGCTAAACTGTGCTGTTTTAGAGAAAGCTCCATGGAAGAGTAAAAAGTCTTGAAGGTGCTAGCTGGAATATTCTGTAGATATCTGTTAAATTCATCTGGTCTTTGGTGCAGACTAACTCTGAGGTTTCCTTATTTATTTTTAGTCTGGATGACCTATCTGCTGAGAAGGATAGGATGTTGATGTCAACTATTATTACTAGTTATTACTGGTGCTATTAGTATCAAGACCTGTCTTTAAAGTCTTTAGTGATTGCTTTTTTTCTTTGTTTGTCTTTGTTTTATGAAATCAGTATCCCTACCATTTAGCATACATATTTACAATTGTGTATTCTTGATGAATTAGTCCCTTCATTAGCATGCAATGACCTTCTTTATATAATTTCAATTTAAAAGCACTTTATCGCCGGTCGGTGGTGGCACACGCCTTTAATCCCAGCACTTGGAAGGCAGAGGCAGGCGGATCTCTGTGAGTTCGAGCCAGCTGTCTCAAGTGAGTTCAGAAAGCACAAAGCTACACAGAGAAACCCTGTCTCGAAAAAAAAAAAAAAAAAAAAAAAAAAGCCACTTTATCAGTTATCAGAATTGATAAGTCAGCTTCTTTTCAGCATCCACTTGCTTTCTGAATTGACTAAGTGTCTCTGCCAGCAAAGAATATATCTTAGAAATAGCAGAGATTTGGATCCTTTTTTTTTTTTCAAGTAACCAGTCTGCATCTTTATTTGGAGTGCCAAGAACAGTTATATTTAGGTTATTATTGAGAACATTTTGCTAATTCTACTTCATGTTGGTTGTTTTCTAGGCTGTTGAATTAGGTTTGTTTTTTTTTCCTCTGTTACAAGTGATAGAGTTTTGCTGGTTTACTATGTTGGGTATGATGAATTCCTTCTTAGTTCCCTTTGTTCATCTGTTTCCTTAGTGAAGTGTTTTCTTTTTGTGTTCTGCAGTGGAGACTGTCTTTCTGAGACATAGTAGTGAGTGTCTGTGTCTCTCACTGACTACAGTGTTTCCAAGGGTCATCCGAAATGAATGCTTGCGCCCAGCTCATTCACTCCATCTTATACATTCCAGGATCCTATCCTAGAGAATAGTGGCTTCCACAGTAGATGGGTATTCCTACCTCAATCAACCTAATCAAGGTAACCCCTACAGGCATGCTCAGAGGCTCAACTCCCAGGTGATTCTAGACCTCATTAAGTTGACCATTAAGACTAACTATCACAAGTTGCTTGTGATAATGGTGAGGAAGCTATTTATTGGAGCACAGGCAATTTATCAATGGTTATACCATTGAGGAAAATGACCTTCTCGTCCTCTAGCAACCATTAACTTCCAACAGTTCCCCAGAAAGGGGTGGAGCCTTTCCCTCATCCATGGTAGAATACTGACAGGCCCCATCTTGTACAGGTCTTCTGTGGGTAACCACAGCTGTTGTGAGTACATGAGTGCAACAGTCCTGTCACAGTCAGAGGACAGTATTTCCAGGCACTCCCACCCATCCTCTAGATCTTATGGTATTTATATGTGTGACATTTATACTGTGGTGCACTGAACACTGTTAAGAGTCTTTCTAACATGTTACAGTGTTCAGTGCACCACAGTATAAATCTCACACATCTGTGACATCTTAAGAAGCATTCCCACCAACATTAATTAACCAGACCCCAGGGTATACAGCTCAATGAGCTTCTATACTGTAAGAGTAGCAATTCTGAAGCTGTGGAGTTTCACACTGGATTTTACACTTTCACCATCAAATGTACTTATCCATCACCAAGACCCTGAAAAATCATGACAGAGTATAACCAGAAAAGCAATTAGACTTATTTCCTCTTTTATAACTTGAGTGTCCTTTACCTTCTTCATTCAGTCCTTGTCACCCTTACATTTACCCTTTCTATATGTTTTACTGTGCCTCCATATACATTTGTTTACATGTATACATTTCTATTACAGGCTACAGTGCACATATGAGGAAGAACAGGCAGTGTTTTTTTTCTTTCTGAGAGTGTGTGACCTTGCTTAACATTATACATTCCAAGTCCTCATTTTTTTTCTGCAAATTTTTAAATTTCATTTTTCTTTAGAGTTGAATGGAATTCCATGTTATATATGTACCAAACTTTCATTATTTATTCATTTATTGATGGAAAACTAGGGTGGTTCCATTCCTTTGTTATAGAGCACAAAGAAGCAATAAAAACGGGGATACAGATATCTCTATGATAGGGTATGAAATTCTCTGGGTATATATCCAGGTCTGAAACAGCTTGGTTGTACAGTAAGTCTATATTTAACTTTTTGAGTTTCCCCATCATGTCTGTATTAGTTTGCACCCCCACCAACAGTGAATAAGGGTTCCCCTCTCTCCACAACCCCTCTAACATTTGTTGTCAGCTCTCTTGATGACAGCCATTCTGATGGGAATGAGGTGGTTTCTCAAAGTAGTTTTGATGTGCAATTCCCTGATGGAGATATCCAACACTTTTCAAAATAGTGATTATTCCTGTCTCTTCTTTTAAATTGTCTTATTCATTTGCACATTCGTTGACTGACGAAACTTAGGACTTTGCTAAGCATACCTAGTTGATATTGTAATTTTCTAATGAATTACTTAGTATATAAAATATGATACACTTAGAAATATGTGTGCAAATATAAAAACTAACACTTCGAAGAGTTAAACCTGTCTCTGGAAGCCGGACTAAAGGAGACAGTGTTCTTGTTGGGAGTTTTTGTACCACTGAGTTTCTAAAATTATGCACATATTACTTTAGTAGAAACAAATTAATACTTTTAAAATAAACCCACCCATCCAGAGATGTAAAATGTCAAATCTGTTTAGTTACAGCTGATTTCCCCCAAGAGGTTTTCCTTTCGAATTTCACTTTTAATTGGTGAATGGGGGTAGGGGGCTGCGGGCGGCTTCGAGACAGGGTTTCTCTTTGCGCCTTCCCGGGAACTCACTCTGTAGACCAGGCTGGCCTGGAACTCAGAGATCCGCCTGGCTCTGCCTCCCTAGTGCTGCCCGGCACATTGGTGCATATTTTTATCTGCTGTAAGTGTTTTTCTCTAAAATACATAATTTGTCCTAGCTGAATTTATTCGTGTTATTTACTTCTCCGAATCACGTTTGAATACTCTTACATCAGTTATTTTTATGGGTTGTTTCTACTCGACCCATCTACCAGCAGACACCTGGGGTCTGAGACAGACCACACTCAACAGAAGCGATCTCCCGGCTCCAGCCGGCTCCCGTACAGCCTGGAAGCGGATGTGGAGCAGGCAACATCACTTCCGGGGCAGCCAGGAGCTATGACCGCCAACGCGGAGCCGAGGCGGCGCCCCGGAGTGGGGGTCGGCGTGGTGGTGGTGAGCTGCGAGCATCCTCGCTGCGTCCTTCTGGGGAAGAGGAAAGGGTCGTTTGGAGCCGGCAGTTTCCAGCTTCCTGGGGGCCATTTGGAATTCGGGTGAGCAGGTCGACCTCGGGAAGACGGAAGTTGTGAGAGTAGCACCAGTCCCACGACAAATGCGTCCGTGTCACGCGCGTCAGCGCGCACTTGCGTTCCGTGTGTCCCCTACGGCTCCGGGATCTTCTGGGTTCCCGCCGGGAGGGGGCGCTGTGCCGAGCTCCTCGGCTCCTCTGTCCTCCATCTGTCCTCCCCTGGCTGCAGGTGGCTGTGTCTGTGTTGCTTAGTGCTTACAGAGAAAGAGGATGCTTATGAAAAACTGAGATTTCATTTGCCCCATGAGATTTCCATTTATTTCATTTCTGGCCGCGTTGCCTTCTCCCCTGTGACCCACAAAGTGGGAAGAGTAGCTAAGTCAGTTTCTACACAACGCGAAGAAACCCTGGCCCTGTGCTCATAAGTGTGTTTTACTAGAGTGTGACTAATATAGCAGATTAAAGTATCTAAATCCTCAGGATCCAGTGTGGTTTCCTTTGGTAATGTGTAGTAATATAAAACACTTGCAAGATGGATCCTCACGCCCTCTGCGTCTCCTCCTTCTATCCAGCATGTACTGTGCTTGATTTTCTAGACTGTTTAAAAGGAAATCCTAGACTTCCTATTATCTGTAAATATTATCTAATAGATTTAATTTTTTTTTTTTTAAAGAGACGGGGATCTCACTATGTAGCCCTGCTGGCCTGGAACTCACAGAGATCTGCCTGTCGCTCCTTCCTGAGTGCTGGGGTGTAAGGCGTGCACCACCACACTAGACCCCGGCAGTCTCTTGTGGCATCTGCTTGGTCCAAAGGGAACATGCATTCCAGGATGGGAATGCTGCTTGTTCATGGCTGCCCTTTTCTATCTCAGCCCGGGGACCTATGCCAGATGGTCTCCTCACTCCAAATTCACACTGTGGAATTCCCAGTCTCTGTGTTCCGGTGCAGTCACATTTACCTGTGAGCTCTGCCCCAGGACGCCTGCTCTGAGGCAGCGCACTTGGCAAGCCTCGTGAAGTTCGGCAGCTCAGTGTGTCAATGACTGGTTCTTTTCCTGTTCGGTTTTGTGTTTGGGAGTTTCGTTGTTGTTTATCTGTTATTGAGACAAAGTCTTATTCTGGTCCATGCTGGCCTGGAACTCACTGTGGCCCAGGGTGGCCTGGACTTCCAACAGACCTCCTGCCTCAGCTTCCTGAGGGTTGGCGATTGTGTCATGGCTGAGTCATTGGAGGTGCCTCTCGCTAGCTCTCCATCGTAAGGAAGGGAAACATTCCTACCAGGCTGAAAGTGCACAGCGTCTTTCCTCGTGAGGGTAGCCTGTACTTGTGTGTGACCTGGGAACACACTGTTCTGGCCTACTGCAGCAAGCTCCTGAACCTCATGAGCTCTTTGCTTCCTGTGTTGCCTAATGGCCTCAATTTTGAGGCTTCAACTGAGATTCTGAAGCCTAGTGAAGGCATTTAATGCACTTTTGAAACAACAACCCCACGAGAAATTTAATGTTTCCCTTTTCTATTTAAGATAGAAAGTATAACTTCATGTTCCAGCTTGGGTACAGCTATCTTAAAAGCCTGGCTTCTTACCAGGCACACTAAACTGTCACTTAGCTGCCTAGGTCTGTCTCCAGGCCTGAATATTAATGCTAGTGGTTAAATGATGATTTTTGTCCAATATAAGGCTCTTTAGGCCTTCGATTCACTAAATATAGAATATGCAGGATGTCAAGGCAGAGGGGTTTTTTTTAATCATTTTAAAGCATAAACTAATTACTGTTGCTTTTATTTTATACTACAGCCTTCCAGCCAAGAGTCTCTTGTTATGTGTATACTGACCAGGCTGTGTTTCTTTTTCCAGTGAGACCTGGGAAGAGTGCGCTCAGAGGGAAACCTGGGAAGAGGCTGCGCTACACCTGAAAAACGTGCGCTTTGCCTCCGTGGTCAATTCTTTTGTTGAGAAGGAGAATTACCATTATGTCACCATATTAATGAAAGGAGAGGTGGACATGGCTCATGATTCAGAGCCAAAAAATATGGAACCTGAAAAAAATGAGAGTAAGAGAATCATATATAATAATGTGTTTTTCTTCAAAGAACTATATTATTAGGCATACCGTTGCTGTGTGAAGAGAATTGGATTCTCAGATTTCTGTCTTCACCCCTCCAAAAATTCCTGTATTGGAGCTAGCAGTGGTGACACAGGCCTTTAACCCTAGCACTTGCGAGGCAGAGGCAGACAGATCTCTGTGAGTTTGAGGCCAGCCTGGACTACGTAGCAAGTTCTAAGCTAGCTAGAGCTACATAGCAAGATACAGTCTCCAAAAAAAGACAAGAAAATAAAAAACGAAAACCCCCGTGTTGAAATTCTAATCCTCAAGGTGATGGTAGCAGAAGATGTGTGTTTGGGACATGGTTAGGTCATGAGGACAAAGCTTAGCCTTTGCATTGCTGTGACAAAAAACAGTAACAACATAAAGGGAAGAAGATTTCCTTAGCTCTGATTTCCTAGGTTTTAGCCCATGGTCCTGGGCTTTGTGGCTTCTGGGCCCTTTGTGAGGTGGACTATCAAGGAGGAGCTATAGTAGAGGTCTTCTCACCTCCCAACCCCACAGCGGAGAAGCAGTGGGAGGAGGGCCAGGGCAGCCTTCTGAGTAGGGCCAGGTGTTGTAGGTGGAAGCTTCCTGTCCCGACCGCCTGGTCCCAAATAACCACTCTGAGGCTTAAGATGAATCACAAATTTTAACACAGATTGCTAAACGGTCTTATTAAAACAAAACAAAACCTGGAGCCAGATATTGGGGTGAAAACTGAGAGCTCAGAGGAGTAGAACAAGCAAGCCACAGCCAACCTCACTTTACCAACTCCTCAGCCAATCCTTTTTCCATGAACCCTCAGACTGAAAGCCTCTGAGTCCTCACTCCTGAGGGTCTCAGTTGAACTGCTGCTAAAAGCATCTAGTTCCTGGTCCTCACGCCTTATATACCTTTCTGCTTCCTACCATTACTTCCTGGGATTAAGAGTGTGTACCACTACTGCCTGGCTCTGTTTCCAGTGTGACCTTGAACTCACAGAGTTCCAGATGGATCTCTGCCTCCAGAATGCTAGGATTAAAGGCATGTGTTACCATTGCCTGACCTCTGTTTAATATAGTAGCTGGCTTTGTCCTTTGATCCCCAGATAAGTTTATTAGGGTGCATAATATATTGGGGAACACAATATATCACTACAACAAATGTTTAGCCAATAGCTCAGACTATTACTAATTAGCCCTTACATTTTAAGTTAACCCATATTCCTTATTTATGCTCTGCCACGTGGTGGTACCTTTATTAGCATGACACATTCATCTCCTGCTCCCTCTGCATCAGACTAGGGACTCCAGACTCTGCCCTTCCTCATCCCATCATTCTCAGTTTGGCTCTCCTTCCTAACTTTATCTTGTTCAGCTACTGGCCATACAGCTTGTTTATTAAACCAGTCATAGCGACATATATTCACACAGTGTAAAGGAATATTCCACAGCAAGGTGCAACCTTTTGAGAAGCGCCAGGTATAGCTGTCTGAGGCATATCCCCAGTGACCTCCTCTACACAGTCCACACCTCCTAAAGTTTCCATCGCCTCCCAAAATAGCAGCAGCAGCTGGGACCCACTGTTCATTCTGAGCCTGTGTGGAGCACTGCGTATCAAGTGTAACAGCCCATTACAAGTGGGAGTAGTGCTCACATAAAAAGAGACCCCAGAGAGAGCCTTGCCACTTCCTACATAGGAGGATACAGAGGGAGTACGGCTGTCCCATGAGCCACGGGCCACTACCAGACATCATACCTTGCCAGCATCTCGATCATAGTTGTCCAGCCTGCAGAACTGTGTGAAATAAATGTCGGTGTATAAGCCACTTAGTGCAAGCTGTCCTGTTATAGCAGCGCAGACAGAGACAAATGTAGAGATGTGAAAATACGTAGATCCTGAGGGACATAAAATACAGACTGCCTGGGTTTGCGCCATGGTTCTTAACACTGTATTCTTTTGAGGATGCAGTGCAACCACTGAACTGGATCACTCCATTGGTAGAAAGAAAGGCTTATTTGGAGAAATTGAAAGGTGCCATGGCTATCTCCAGAGGTAGGAGGGAGGACAGAGAGAACAGCAAAGGTGGGAAAGCCTTGACAGTTTTAAAGAACAGGTGGTGATGGGAGGGAGCCTGTAAGCTGGAATAGCCTGGAAGTTTAGAGTTGGGGGATGTTGCAGGGAAGGAGAAGGGACGGTGCTAGCTTGGGGACTTTGATATGTCTTAATGTGGAACTAGATGCCCCACATGGAGCTGTAGGGCCAGATAAGGGAAGTAGTGGATCTTCCTGACAGACAGAAGCCCTGTTCACAAGCTTTTAAGCAGTATTTCTCAACCTGTGGGGTCAAACAACCCTTTCACGAGGGTCACCTAAAACCATCAGGAAACATAGGTATTTACATTAGGATTCATAGCAAAAGTACAGCTATAAAATAGCAATAAAAATAATTTTATGGTTGGGGGGTCACCACAACATGAGAAACTATATTAAAAGGTCACAGCATTAGGATGGTTAAGAACCAGTTTTTAAGGAGCGCTGATTTTAGGCTTTTGGGCAGAATTTTTCTGTTAGGACCACCAGCCAGCTCCCAAATAACCACACAGAGACTTAATATTAATTATAAATGATTGGCCAACAACTTAGGCTTGTTACTAAGTAGTTCTTACAACTTAAAAAATTGTATTTCTTATCTAAGTTCTACCACATGGCTCATGGCTTGTTACCTCATTTTCTATATGTCCTGCTTGCTCCAAGTCTGGCTTGTGACTCCCAAGACTCCACCCTTCTTCTCAGCATCCTAGTCTGGCTCTCTTGCCCAATCTCTTCTGCCCCGCTGTAGGCTCTTTATTAACAAATGAGAGTAATACATACTTACAGTGTACAAAGATTCTTCCACAGCATAGGTTTTTGTTTATGTACCAGCAATCAATCCTTCTGTGTACCCTGGTCAGAGACCAGCCTGAGCTGAGCCCAGACTGTAAGTGGCACATAGTCAGTGGCACTGCCATTTTGGAAGTTCACTTTGGACCTAACAGTTCTCTGTGACCTTGGCTAAGTTAGATATCTTTTCTTATCTGTGAGAACAATAGGCACCTCACATGAGTTCAGGTATGGACTAACAGCTTTGGTGCTTGAGACCCTGTCTCAAAACAAAGAAACAAAACAGCCCAGTATTTCACATTAAAACGTAGATTTGATTTGCACAGCCAAGCTAGCCCCAGACATCACTGCTGCTTTGATTAGTGCTAGGTCACTTGTAAATTCAGCTCATGTTTTTCTGAATATATAGTATAGGTCAGTTCACCAAGTGAAAGCTCATTGCTCTCTGCCATCTGTGTGCACCGATCATCTGTCTCTTCTAGGTTGGGAGTGGATTCCTTGGGAAGAATTTCCTCCATCAGACCAGCTTTTCTGGGCTCTCCGTTGTTTAAAAGAGCAAGGCTACGACCCATTTAGAGAGGACCTGAACCACCTGGACGGGTATAGAGGAGAGCACCTCGAAGGAGCTAGGACAATTCCTTGATTTAAAAAAAAAACAAACAAACAAACTTTAGTAAATGGAAGATTCCGCGTTTCAGGATAACTCCATTTTATCTACAAAGCCACGTGGTCACCGGTTTATTCACAGTCTCCTAAAGTAACTCGAACCCTTGAGAAAATCTTCCTGGGCTGTGTTACTGAGTAATATGGATAAGGAACTTGTGGTTAATTATCTGTACTACTGTAAGTTACTGTTGTTGGCTGCATGGAGGCAAGTGCCACAGAATTTGTCTTCCTGTTCTCATTCAAATAGAGGTCACAACTCAAATGTGGCTGTTCAAGTTTGGAAGCAATTTGCTCACTGCAAAATTCATCATGATTGTTGATGTCCTTTTTCCTCTTACTTGAAAAGAATTTTTAAATGACCGCGTAACTCGAGAGATCATGACATGTGGTATGCTGTACTTTCCTGGTTTCTGACAGAGAATCAGGGCTGAATGTGAGACAACTAAGCTTGGATCCCACTATTAAAGGCCAAGTCATCTGAATTTCCCACTTTCTCCTCCTGAGATCTTGTGTCCTCATATGTTGGGATTACACAGAGCGGAGCACTGGGTCTCCTAGTGTGTGTGGGGATCTCCCAGGAGTCCTCAAGATCTTTGCAGGGCGCCAAGGCCAAAGGTTGGTTGGTTGGTTGGTTGCCTCCCCCACCCCTCACCTCCTGCCCCCAGCAAATTGTCAGGTTTCGCTGTGAGAAGAGCTCTAACAGTGAAGCCTCTCCGGGAGCAGCATGCGCGGGGCTGCACCCGTCTGCAGTGGCAGCTGTGGGGCTGGTTTGGATCTGAAGCTGCTTCTGGCTTTAGAGGGGGCTTTGGGTTTGGGAAACCTTCTGGGCATAAAGGATCACCTCAGGCTTAACTAATGTTAATAGCTGAAGCTCCTAACCAGCCCCCATTGATCAGCGTCTAGGCCAAGCCCTTGGATTACGTGTGCGCTCTCATCTTCCCTTGGTCAGGCAGAGCACGAGTTTCTGGCTGATGTTTCTGTCACCAGGCAGTCACTCTGCTGCACAGGCCCCGGGGAGCTCCTGTAAGGTTTTCTCTGTTGCCAGTCCACTCTGCAGCATAGACGCCGCTGGAGCTCTGTGTCCTTTACTTTGGGGTCTTATTTTTTTCTTTCACCAGCATTCCCGTTTCACATGGGTTAATTTTTTTTTTTTTTTTTTTTTTTTTTGTTTTTGTTTTGTGAGACGGTTTCTCTGTAGACCAGGCTGGCCTAGAACTCAGAGATCCACTTGCATTTGCCTCCCGAGTGCTGGGATTAAAGGTGTGCGCCACCATGGCCTGGCTCACATGGGTTAATTTCTTAGCATAAACAAAATGACGGTGGGGGAACGCTGCCCACACCTCCTGTGCACAGCCCCGGCAGAGGGCTGGAGAGGGCTGTTGTACAGCCCAGAGTTGTTTTTATAATACCCAAATATCACTGCTTTTTTTTTTCCCCCCACTTTTAACAGTCTCGTCTCAGGCTGACTTCCAACTCAGTCTGTAGCTGAGGATAACCTTGAACTTCTGATCCTCCTGCCTGAGCCTCCCTGATGCGAAGATTGGAGCTGCATCCCTCCTCGTTCTCTTTTAAGTGGCAGAACAGCTGACTGGCAGCTGCCTGGGGCATCATTAGTTTCCGGTGGTTGTTGCTTTGAACCTAGGGCTTTGCACGTGATGGGCAAGCACTGTAACAGGTGCAAAAGCAAGAGAAGTCAGCTTCTTCCTGTCAGGTCAGCCACCGAAGAGATTTGCCAAAGAATAAAATGATGACTTTCTCTCTGTAAGACTGTAAGAAGACTCTGTTAACGTGCATTCGATTTTTATGTGGTCAATAAACTTTCCTCATTTTAAATTTCTAATGTTAAATATCATTTCATAAAGACGTCTAAAAATACAATCTATGATGTTTAGGCATTTATAGAGGGATCCAAAAACCTAGGGGAGGCAGGGTTTTAGTTCAGGGGTAGAGCACTTACTAGGTGGAGTTCAGTCCTCAGCTCCAAGAAAAAAAATTACAAAAGCACTAAAGAAAGAAATGGCAACCAAAGGCATTTTGAATGACTGCACTAGACCACAGCTCATCTTCCCCTTTACAAGCCCACCTCTGTGAGTCTCGTCTGGTCGCTAACAATTCAGTTTTGCTCTTTCAACACACTGTACTATTGTGATGCTTGCTAAGGAAATTGCTTTCAAAATTGCACCTATTTATCAATCCCATTTTCTCTTACACCTGTATCTTTCTCAATACTTGTGTTCAAGTGTAAGTGTACGGTCCTTAAACTGCTGGGACTGGGAAGATGCTTCCTGCTTCGTCTTAAAGGACCCAGCACCCATGTCGGCTGACCTGGGACTCGCTATGTACAGCAGGCTGGCCTCAAACTCTAAATATAGACATCTGCCTGCCCCTGCCATACAGGCACTGTGGCCTGTGTCACCATGCCTGGCACATGTGGATTTTTTTAAAAGTTTATTTTTATTTTATGTGCACTGGTGTTTTTGTCATACGTGTGAGGGTGCTGGATCCCCTGGAACTGGAGCTATAGACAGTTGTGAGTTGCCGTGTGGTAGCTGGGAAATGAGCCTGGATCCTCTGGAAGAGCAGCCCGTGCTCTTAACCACTGGGCCGTCTCTCCAGCCCTGTGCGTTTGTTTCTTTATCGAGACAGGGTTTCTCTGTGTGACAGGCTGTGCTGGAACTCAGACATCTGCCTGCCTCTGCCTCCCCAGTGCTGGGGGGTACATGCACATGTGGATTTCTAACAAGAATCTACACCAAAATGTTAACTGGTACTAACTCTGGTAGGCTAAGTTTATGTTTTATGTTGTTTCTTAAATGTTCTACAATAATGTTATATTTGCAGTTATTAAAAAAAAATTTGCCTAAAACTGATAATCTCACAAACATCTTAGACATAGATATTAACTGCTTGAAGTTAAAAACAGTGCAAAGTAAGTCCTTTTGACAAACTACAGTAAAAGTAGTGGGTGACTCCAAGTCCCAGGCTAGCCTGTGTACATTATATAAGCAGAGACCCAGTCCTGTAAAACATGAGATAAGGAGACAAGGTGATGGATGGTCTTCCATTCCAAAACCTTCCATAAAATTTACTCTATATGCTGGTTGTAGAATATTAGTTTAAGATGTGTTACATTTGTTTATGCTGTGAAACATTTAATGATGGAAAGATGTGTTGCATTCTTCTCCGTTGCATTTGTTTAACTCTGTGAAGCTGTGTTACTTTGTCTAAAGCACCTGAGTGGTCTAATAAAGAGCTGAATGGGGACTGGAGAGATGGCTCAGCAGTCCTCTTCCAGAGGACCCAGGTTCAATTCCCAGCACCCGCATGGCAGCTTACAACTGTAACTCCAGTTCTGAGGATCTGATACCTTCATACCAATGTACATAAAATGAAGTTAAATAAAATTTAATAATAATAAAAAAAAAGCTTAACAGCGAATAGGGAGGCAGGAGAAAGGATAGGCGGGGCTGCCAAGCACAGAGAATAGGAGAAATCTGGGAAGAGAGGATGAAAGAATAAGAGCCAACCACCCAGCCACATAGCCAGACATGGAATAAGACGGAAAGAAAAGAAATACAGAAACAGAGAAAGGTAAAAAGCAAAAGGTAGATGGGATAGTTTAAGAAAAGCTGGCTAGAAACAAGCCAAGGTAAGGCCAGGCATTCCTAAGAAAGAATTAAGTCTCCCATGTGTGATGACTTGGGAGCTGGGTGCGGGCCCCCAAAGAGCCAAAGAACAAAGAGTGAAGAACAACCATCGACAGATGGTGGTGGCACGCTGGGCTCCAGTTCTAATTGGTCTTAATAACAAAAACCCAGCAGCTATCAGGGTGAAAGCTGAAAGATGAGGAGAGCGCCAGCCACTAGAAAGATTTACCTCCAGGAATCCTCAGACTGCAAAGGGCGGCGCTGTCTCCTCTTCCCAGGTACTGAGATCAAAGGTGTGTGCCACCACTGTCTGGCCTCTTGCGGCTAGCTCCACACTCTCATCTCCAGGCAAGCTTTATTTGTTAGAACGCTAAGAAAGTATCACCACAGGTGCACACCTTTAACCCCAGCACTCAGGAGAAACCCTGTTGTGAAAAAGTAAAAACAACAAAAAATTTACTCTGTGTTTGTGTGGTATGGGATTGTAATAAATGTTTTTAACTATTAATGTTCTCAGAAACCTAATTGTGATTACTAGTTAAGATATAGTTATTTTATCTTGTATATTCTCATATATACCAGAATCTTATTTGAATATCACCAAATGCAACTAGATTTTTTGTTTGCTTTCTGTTTTCAACACAGGGATTTCTGTTGTAGTCTTGGCTATCCTGGAACTGGCTTTATAGACCAGGCTGGCCTCCAACTCAGATCTGCCTACCTTTGCCCTGAGTGAGTGCTAGGATTAAAGGCATGTGCCACCACTGCCCAGCTTAAGTGCAACTGGATTTAAATGTTTCCTTCCTACATTGAAGGTGTACCTAAATAAAAAAATATATAAATTAAAAAGAAAATTGAAAAAATTAGTACAAAGAAAAGCAAGTTTATTTACACAAATTACAGTATTAACCACATCTAAATAATAGTGATAGTTCTGTCGCCACAAAAGCAGCCGACTCTACTTTCAAGAGAGCACTTTCCGTTTGAAATACCACATACTCCACAGCCTTTGTTCTGGCCAGGGCTGCTCTGTAGCCCTGTGCGGCTCAGAACTTACTATGTAGCTCAAGCTGGCCCTGCACACGCAGCAATCCCTCAGTCTCCCAGGTGCTGGGATTACAGGGATGAGTCTCCATGCCTGGCTCAGCCCTTTCAAGTAATCCCAGAGTAGTGTGTCATTCTCCTTCAGTCTCCTTTCCAGAGCTGCTAAGCATGAACCCAACACAACAGGAACGCTGACTAATCCTCAAACATGTGCCCAGCAGATGAGCTAGAAAACCAGCGGTCTGTGGTCTGCATTTCCCTTTGGACAGATCTCTACAGGACTGGAGTTGGTTGTGTGCTGCTTGCCACACGCCTTCTTCAATCGGAGTCACTGCTGCTGCTTGAAGAGTCCGTTGACATAACCTCGACATCATCTTCGTTTTCCTTGTTGTGCCCAGGAGGCTCCAGGAGAAAGTCACTGCTGTGATTGGGTGGGAGCATGTTCACAGACATGTCATTTGACTGCCATGGGTACTGTGGAGCAAGGACATCTGGAGAAAAGAAGCACATGGGATCAGTTCTATCTGTAATCCACCTACATGTCAATCACCCACCTTTATGCAAGTATTTTAATTCTATCTACCCACCTACCTTGTAGTACCAAAGACCTAACAAGATTAGGGTTCACATGTGCTAAACACACAAACAACAAACTGCATCCATCTACCACCCCCGCCATGGGTCCTGTGCCATGGTCCTATATATAATGGCTAGTCATCCGTATCTGTTGCTAGTTAATAATTCTTCCAAGCTTCCTACTCAAGTTGCTGGTGTGGTTTGTCTCTCAAAAGGATTATAACTAACCAACAGTGTAGTACAATCGCAATGAGAAAGAAGGGAATATCTGGGAATTAATAAGCACAGAGTTCCCAAATCTACACTTTAGGACACAAGTAATAGCTAAAAATGGGCTTCAGAAAGCACAGTCCCCCACTTACGTCCCTTCTCCTTTAGAAAGAATCTTTCACATTAAAACATGGCACCTACAAAACATGCCCGCCTCACAATTGCAAAAATGCTCTTCAGAGTAGTAGTAAAGGAAAGGTCCAGTGCCAGGGAGGGTGACAGAAGATGCACGCAGGGACAGAAGTGTTTGCTGCTAGATGATGTTTCACTGGCACCTATGAAAAACCTTGGTCTGCTTGCAAACACCCTTCCAGTTCACATTACCTGGCAGTCTACCTGCTGCAAGGGCATCCCCTGGGAGATGACCATTCACACCACTTGTGGAAGGGTTGTTCATCTGACCCAACAATCCACTTCTCATCTCTAAATCAGTTGGGTACGGCCTCCGAGGGTCTCCTAAAACAATAAAAAGAGCTTCTAACTCAGGTTTTAAAGAAACATTTTATGTCCTTTGAAGTAATCTTTCCTTGGTGCACACTAAAAACCTCAAGCTCTTCGTGAGACAAGAAGGGTCTCAGTATGTAGTCCATGCTGGCCTCAAACTTGCAATCCCGCCTCAGCCTCTCCAGTTGTTGCCTTTACAGTATGTACTATACAGTATGTACTACCATACCTTGCCTGGTTGCATTTAAAATTCTCAAGCTGGGCATGGTGGCACATCCATTAATCCCAGCCCTCAGGAGGCAGAGATAGGCAAATTATAACAATCTCAATTCTTCCAACTTAATTTACTTTTTAGTAGGAAACGTAACAATGATACATACTCTTGAGAGAGAACAGGTCACAGATGGCCTTACTGTGACACCTTTATTAGCAGATGTTATTTTAGACAAGTGCATTCTACATTTGAATAGTTTTAATCTTCTATAAGAAGCATGTTACCTGGAACCCAAGTCAGTGGTGCACACACAGCGTTGCTTGCACTAATTCTATGTGCGTATTTAATGATTTCTTCTGAGGAGATAGCGCCTGAGTTGAGAAAATAGAACAGTTCAGATCAGCAAATATAAGTTTAGAAGAGTATACATCACTATCACCCATCAGACTTAATTTCAAACAATCAGAAAATAGGATAATCTCAGCATCTACCTTCCTTAACACCTGCATATACACTGAAACTGTTATGAACATTTCCAAACTAAACATCACAATCACCCATCATACTTAACTTCAAACTAATCAGAAAATAGGATAATCTCAGCCATCTACCTTCCCTAACACCTGCTTATACACTGAAACTGTTATGAACATTTCCAAACTAAAGAACCAAGACACCATTCTTCAAAATCAGCTAACATAAATTTGAGACCTGTATGATAATGCTCAATAATCTCAATTACTAGCGGCCATCAAATGCAGAACTCTTCCGACCACCACTGTGAGGAACAGTAAAATGAGGGGAAAGCACTTTATTCCAGCAACATCCACGCTGCTAAGCCAGCAGTCCACATCCTGTTGACTACTGAGGAGGAGGTTCTAGATGGACCGGGCACCAAACAGAAATAGCAGCTGCCTCTGAGGAACAGGAGCAGCTCTTCCTTCTATCCTTTGGACCTATTTCAAAAAGCACTATGGACTTCTAACCAGTCGGCAACCTCTCCTAAAGATTTGTTTCTTGCTATAGAAGCCCTCCCATCTCTCAGAGAATGTTAACTCTTTTCTCACATTTCTAACCATCAGAAGCAGATTCCAAACGGGCAGAGGAAAACAAATCAGACCAAATGTACAAGGTATTAAAGCCAAAGAACCATAATTACACTCTCAGTATTTGGAGATCCAGTGAGCTCTGATGTAAGGCTTTAAAGTGGGCAAAAGGCAGGCAAGCAAACAGTGCTCCCATCTCAGGTTAGTGTGGTCACCATTGTTCTCTCTGCCTAGCCTGCAAGATCCTATGTAAACCCCCTTTCTCTTTCTTAACAGTTTTATAGACTGTTTTTACTGTCTTTACTATACATGTAAGTGAAGGGCACAAGTGATTGCTTCTTATAACTAGAGGAGGGTTGTAAGACATGTCTACCCTCTCTGGGATGCCAACTACAATGTAAGAACACAACACACTTAACAGTGAAAACCTACTGGGCATCCTTTCAACAGTGTGATTAGTATTTTTATCAGTTTAAAAAAGTTTTATGTATAAACACATGTGAGAATGTATGTAGGTGTGTGTGAAAACATGTCAATATGGGCACACGCACAGCTTTGTATGGGTTTTAGGGATCACACATGAACCACAAACTTTTCACCCACTGAATCATCTCCTGAACCTTTATCAGCTTCTTGAGACACAGACTTGCATTTTAAGTCAGCCAGCCTACCCATGATACTAACCTTTTCTTGCTTTCTCTATTGACTTGAGTTTCTCCTTTGCTTGGTAAACAGCTGTTGCCTAATTTAAACAAAATTTAAAATGCAAATTATCCTTAACTATGCCAAGCAGTTTCTAGATTGAATCACAAGGTTACTAACCCACAGGAACAACTTTTAAGACTCAGAAATCTTTGAAATTTAACTGTAATCTTCTGAAACTCCACTTGATAGGTTTAATGAAAGAAATATATTCATGACTCAGCCTCCCATTAATAAACATCTGTTAGGAATATATGGAAGGACAGGGAGGGAACACTGGGGAAGGAGGATGGGAGAGGGAAAGGTGGGGGTGCAAGTAAAAGCATGCTCAGAACCCAAAAGAAATAAACCAACCCTGTCTCTAAAAACAAAACAAACAGATGTAACAAATGTGGATTTCGAGCAACAAAACAAAAGGAAATTTTCTTTTTTCCTACTTTTCTGTATGTCTGATTTTTTTTCTGGTGAGTAAATATTACTTTCATAAGAAAAAAATAATTTTTAAAAGCATTTATTAAAATCAAAACAAAAACCCCAAAGCATTTACTTGGGGTCTCTTTTTGGGGATTCTAAGTTACCCTAAGCCACTCAGACTCCTTTTCCTGGAGCCCATGTGACACATCTGGAAGCTGTTCATCAGGGACAAGAATGGCAGCACCACTGAGTCACATGGAAGTCACACTCAGTCGTTTCTGTGATCCTACGATAATTACGTTAGCAGTTAGCAAAGTAACTGGACTAATCAGAGCAAATGAACTACTTCTTCAAAAGAAGTAGCCAAGCCAGCATGGTGGTGCACACCTTTAATCCCAGCACCCAGGAGGCAGAGGCAGGTAGATAGCTCCAAGTTTGAGGGCAGCCTGGTCTACCTAGAGAGTTCTAGTCCAGCCAGAGTACATAGGGAGACCCTGTCTTAAGGTAAAGGAAAGGAGCTGACAGAGATGGCTCATCATACAAGGACCTAGGTTCAGTTCCTGGCAACCATACCCACACTGCAACTCAAAATAATCTGTTAGTCTAGTTCAGGGGCCTGATGCCCTCTTCTGGCCTCTGCCAGCACTGCAAATATTTGGTGCACTTACATGGACAAAACATTCATACACATAAAAATCTTTTTCTTTAAAAATGTAAATAAAAGGGGCTGGGAGATAGCTCAGTGGTTAAGAGCACTGGCTGCACCTCCAGAGGCCCTGAGTTCAACTCCCAGCACCCACATGAAGGTCACAACAATCTGTATCTGTAGTGGCATGGGTTCTGATGCCCTCTTCTGATGTGCAAATGTACATACAGACAAAACATCCATATACACAAACTGCGTGAATAAATCTTTTTAAAAATGTAAATAAAAATGTTTTAAATAGTAGATATCAAAGGAAAACCTAGTATAGAGCCTTGATCGATAACAAACTTGCCTACCTTAAGATGGAAAAACAAAATAATAAAATTTTAAAGAATTTGTGAAAATAGTACATGTTTATTGACTTAAAATATTTCATAAACTGGAGATTTTAACTACTAGTATCAAACCTGAATTAGGCCAAATTAAAGTAAAGCTTCCTATTTTTATAATTTAAAATATTTAAATAAAGCCAAGCAGTAGTGGCACATGCCTTTAATCCCAGCACTTGGCAGAGGCAGGTAGATCTCTGAGTTAGAGGCCAGCCTGGTCTACAGAGCAAGTTCCAGGACAGCCAAGACTACACGGAGAAACCATCTCGAAAAATCAAAAAAAAACAATAAAGGGGGAGGGAGAGTTTTCCCCTTCAAAATGTAGCCAGACCTTTCAGAAGAGAATGAAGCAGCCCTCTTCAGGACTAACGGTCGACTCACCAGTATCTGCTCTGCCTCCTTCAGCTGTTTCTGCAGCTGCTGAATATCACTGTCCCTCTTCTCAACTTCTTTTTCTAAAGCTTGCATTTCATGGTGGACTTTTCCCTGAGTAAGTGCTAATTTCATTAGTTCTTGAAAATCCCCATCTCTGTGAATTAGCAACTCCAAGACCTGACAAAAAGAGTTGATTCCATCAGATAACAGGATAGTCAAGGGTACCACCAACGAGACCAAGAACCCATACTTGAATTGGCTAGGTTTATAATCAGTATTAACAATATACACAGCCCATTTGTGGTAATTTGGGGAAACAGTCTGAAGATAAAGAATTTCCACTTATTCTGCTCCTTTCCATGAACAAATCTTTCAGAAATAGTACTGTGCTAAATTCAGGTTTATTCATCTCCCAAAGATAAAATTAAAAAGTTTGTCCTTAAACATAACATACAATGAAATAGCTGGGCAGCAGTGGTGCACGACTTTAATCCCAGCACTCTGGAGGCAGAGCCAGGTGAATCTCTGTGAGTTCAAGGCCAGCCTGGTCTACAGAGCAAGCAAGATCCAGGATAGGCACCAAAACTACAGAAAAACCGGTCTCAAAAAACAAACATCAAAAAAAAAAAAAACAAAAAAAAAAAAAAAAAAAAACCAATGGAATAAAAAGCTCTTCCAAGGTATAATGGTTTGAGGTGACTTTAGTTGGCACCAAAAACTTTAAAAATCTTGAGATGCAAGTTGCACTAATATATTAAAAGCTATTAGAAGTCAGCTATTAGAAGCTAACTGGGATACATTTAAAACTGTAATTTCACACCCAGTATTGCTTATAGTGCAAAGAGCCTAGAAAATGAGGTAGTTTCAAACAAATAATAAAATAAGCTGGGCAGTAGTGGCACCCACCTTTAATCCCAGCACTGGGAGGCAGAGGCAGAAATCTGCCTGTCATCAAAAAAAAAACCAAACAAACAAACAAAAAAAATATATAGATAGAGATGGATGGATGGATATAGACAGACAGACAGACAGACAATAGGTGGTATGCAGATATGGCAAAATACCACAAGGTTAATGGGCAACATAAGCCTGGGGTTCAGTTTGTAGCCCTTCATTTGCCAGCAGTATACACAGGAAGTCACTGCCCTCCAGGAGCCTATTTTCTCTAAAAAGAAATCTTCCCTAATAACACCTGTTATATACCAGACTGTTTCAAGGACTCATGATATACTGCATGTTACAACACACAGAAGAACTCAGCACGCCAGTCAGGTTTACCACACCAGTAATCCCAACACTGAGGTAAAGGCAGGAGAATCAGTAAGTTCAAGGCAAGCTGGGGTTACATAAAAATCCATCTTTAAAAAAAAAGAAAAAGAGATGGGTGATGGTGGCACAAGCCTTTAATCCCAGGACTTGGAAGAGGCAAATGGATCTCTGAGTTCAAGGACAGCCAGCACAGATAAACCCTGTCTAAAAAGACTGAGGAAAAAAAAAAGATCATATTTGTTTTGGTGAGAACAGGATGTTACTTGAAATCTTTAAATTGATACTTTTTTTAAAAAGCACAGTTTTATTTAGACAGTGTCTCACTATGTAGCTCTGGCTGTCCTGAACTCACTCTGTAGACCAGGATGGCCTCAAATTCACAGAGATCTGCCTGCCTCTGAAGGTGTGTGCCACCACGGCTTTTTAGATTAAAAAAATTAACCGTTTACCTGGTTTTCCTCATCCAGCTGTAACAGCTTCTGATTTCTTGAAATTGCCAGCATTTCTATAAGTTCCCTAAAAGAAAAATAACCATCAGGGTAGGGTGGTGCTTGCCTGTAAACTCAGTATTGGGGGAGAGGGGTGGCGGGGGAGACGTATTCAGGCCAGCTTGGGCTACCTAGTGAAACCTTTTAAGAACACAGTAAAAAGAAAATCTGTGAAAGTACATAAAAAGAAACTGTTTGACCTGCTCTCTGCCCCAAGACTATTGGGTTCATGGTCCCCCCAGCAAGCTGGACACTCATGGGACTGTACCCACTTCAGCTCTCACAGGCTACGCACATCATCACCAAAAGTCTCAGCTGTGCTTTACAAAAAAAGAAACTACCTGACCTGGACTGTGGGCCTGCCGGCCAATTCCAGAAGGGCTGCAGCTTACGTAGGTCTGTTTTCTTGAAGTAAGGGCAGTCCTGACTGTCACGACGATGGGGGCTTTCCCCTTACGAGGCTTCAACTGACAGATTTAGGACTATCGTTGACCATAAATATGGAGGACACATAATTTAATCTATCTCTGCCACAGACCAGCCATCATCCCACCAAGTCCTGCAGGTTTCCGGGCTTTTTCGGATGACGGAATCACATACCAGCCGCCTAATGAGTCTGATGACTTCGCAGCAGCCCATTTCTCGGGGAAGCTTGCCTTGCTAACACCAGGAGGAGGCCCATCAGTGGACTCCAGAAGGCTGCAGCTCGACCCTCATCAAACTGGTTCCCAGCAGTTCTTACACATCTGACTCCCTCGTGACCCTGGGCTCCTTCGCGTCGGCATCTCGCCTTCCCTTGACCCCAGGACCCCAGCACCTCATCAGCTCCTCACACCCCAGTGCACTCCCTTTAACTATCTGTTGAGTGTCCGTGGGTAGGGTCCTTTCTTACAGGCGACTGCAGTTTTGACTGTCTTGGGGGTTCCAGGTCATTGTCACTGAGATGTCCCCTGGGTGGGGAAGTGCCGCCCAAAGCCCCGGCAGGCAGCAGACCCCAGGACACCGCACTCCGGGGAGACTCCCCAGCCGCCTACCCTCGCCCACGCCCACAGCCGACGCCGGCCCGACCAGCTTCCCAGGCCGCGGTTACCTCGACAAGACCTCCAGATCTTCCAGCGCAGAGAGCAGCCGCTCTCGTGTGCTGCCAACGCCTGCCATCACCGAGACGCCTCCCACCCGCTCCTTCTCCTTCTCCCCACTTGAAGAAGCCGCCATCGCCCAGCCGCTCCCCGACCGCCGCATGCGCACTGGGAGCGAGCGGCAGGAGGGGCGGGGCCGGAAGACGGAAGGAAGAGCCACCGAGGATGGGACAGAGAGGCCGCGCTAGAGCGCCGCCTATGGTCCTGGAGGTGCACTGCAGTTCGGGCGCCCTCTGCTGGGTGGAGGAGGACTTGTGTTGCGCCCCAGGCTGGCTTGCGCCAGCTGGACTCAGGATGAAAGCGAGAGAGAGAGAGACACAGTGCCCAGTCTCCGGGGTCTTCTGCTTCCTCAGCCGCAGAGGAAAGTTTCTAACAAACGGATTTTAAGAAACTGAGAGAATTGCATAATTATTAATTTCCATTTTGTCTGTATTCCCATAAATATCATCCCGGCCACCGAGTTTGTTCTCCCATGAGGTTTGTAGTAAGCATCTTAAAGCAGGAACTAAAATTCTTTTTCCCTTTCCCACTCTTTGTTTGGCAAACTCAGAGCTCTGTCTACCTCTGCTCCAGAGTGCTGGGATTTTCAAGTTTTTTGTTTTTTTGTTTTTTAATAGTGTCTCATGTTGCCTAGGCATGTGCTACCGCACCTGGTTTATGAAGGACAGGGGCTTGAACCTAGAGCTCCATGCATGCTAGGCAAGCCCTCTACCTACTGAGCCATATCCCAAGCCCTGGAGTGCTGGGATTAAAGGCATGTGCCATCACCACCAGGCTATTAAAATTCAGTATCTTAACCACTCTATGTATAGGGTTCACTGGTCTTAAATTGAGGTTAAATAAGAAGGGTGGTGGTGGTATACACCTTTAGAGGCAGGCAGATTTCTGAGTTCTAGGCCAGCCTGGCCTACAACGAGAATTCCAGGACAGAAATTCCATAAAGAAATCCTGTCTCAAAACAAAACTGCTGTTAAACAACATCCATCTCCAACTCTTTTCATCTTGTAAAATGTAAATTTTATACTCTCTAAAGACCAACTTCCCATTCCTGGAAACCACATTGTAATTTCTCTTTCTTTTTGTTTTGAGGCGGGGGTTGTTTGTTTGTTTTTGTTTTTGAAGACAGGGTTTCTCTATGTAATAGTCCTGGCTGTCCTGGAACTTGCTTTGCAGACCAGGCTGGCCTCGAACTCACAGAGATCCACCTGCCTCCGCCTCCAAAGGTGTGCGCCAAAACACCCAGTGTACTTTCTGTTTCTATCTGACTGTTCTAGGTGTTTTGTATGAGATAAATCACACAGACTGTTCAGGTATGGGCTTTTCTTTTCTTTTGAGGCAGAATCTTGCTGTGTGAGTTAGTCCTAATCAAGGAAGGAACTCTCCTGCTCATCTCAGCTTACTGAATGCTGAGCCACTACACCAGGCTGATTTCATTTAGCATAAATGCCCTCAAGTTTCATCCACATTGAAATGGATTCCAGAGTTTCCTCTCCTGAAGTCTGAACAATACTCCATTTATGCGCACATCCTACCCACCATCTGACGGCATTTGGTTGGGTTGCTTTCTTGGTTTTTTTAGAACTCATCTTTAGGCTCCTGTATCTTCCATCAAAATGCTTTGCTCATTAGTCAAGATGACTGGAGAACTGAATGAATCAACAGAATGCGTGAATGGCAGTTCAAGAAAACAGTGTAAATAACTGACGAAGTACGTATTCCACAGCAGGACAGTGTATCAGCATTGGAAGTGTGTCTCTTCCCGCTCTTCAACACAGTAGGGAACTTTCCCTCCCTGGAAAACTGAGAATTCCAGCTGCTGGGAATGAGGACTCTTGCTGAGTCGTGTTGCTATTAGCAAAAAGACAGGGTGAAGACACTACTCACGGCCAGCCACTGGATGGGACAGTAGTAGTGACTCTGCTCTCACCATTTCGGGTCTAGTCCTGTCCACTGTCCCGTGGCGTCTGACTCCTCCTGGGCATGCAGAACCCACAGTTCCCTGAGAGACTCGTGTTTATAAATCCACTCACAGGCACAGCTGTGTAATCCAGAATGTCAGTTTATTCACATATAATGAAAAACAATGGTGCTGAGCACATTTTCCCAAGAACAGACCTATAGGAAAGTCCATTATCGCCATAGTTGTTTGGTGAACTCGAATTAGAATAAACGAGGATAAGTTACAGGTGCTGCCATGAGGCCATGCGCATCCACAGTGCGGGGATATTTGTGTTAGAGATCAGAATGTTTGTGTTCATGAGGCAGGGTGCCTTCTTCCTTATACAGTGCAAGAGACTCACGGACTCCTTTTGTTTTCTGCCTACCCCCATCTCTATGATGCTTTGCTGTGAACACATCAATCATCAGGCATCATAATAAACCGTATTTATAAACATGAAAATAAGCATTTGACAAACAAAATGTTAACACTGTCACTTCCAGAGCCCCACTTTCTACCACGTGCCATTCCATGGAGGCAATTACTTTCAGTATTTTTAAATATGACTTTTACTATTTGCTCCCCGATTTTTAAGAGGATCTGCATATACCCTATATGTCTATTGAACTCTTTACATGTGTATTTCTTTCCTATGATGATGAACCAGAACTCTATGTCTCATCAATATCCCATTCCTCTTCCTCTGTCCTAGTTTAGGATCCAAGAGTCTGTGAAATCCGTGATGCTCACATGCTTCACTGTTATTTGCACCCATCTATTGGTTGTTATTTACATCAGGTATCTAATAGAGAAGCTCTGCAGGGATTTTTAAAGAGAAAAGTGTCAAAAGACCAGATACATAGTTCTGCTCTATGAAAACTTTCCTCAGTTATAAACTTATGATTTTTTTTGAGACAGGGTCTTAACTACATAGCTCTAGCTGCCCTGGAATTCTCTATGTAGACCAGGCTGACCTATCTCTCTGCCTTCCAAGTGCTGGTATTGAAAGTGTGTTCCACCATGCTGGGCTATATTATGAATGTCTCCCTGTGGGCAGGAAATGTGAAAAGTTTGAAGACAGGGCCTTTAAAGAGGTGATTACATCAAATAAGGGTTATTAGGGTAGGGCCCTAGCCACCTGACCGGTACCCTAAAGAGAGTAAGAGATGTGCCAGAGATACAAAGAAAAGGCCCTGTGAGGACGCAGTGAGGTGGCTCTTTGGAAGCCTCAGAGGGAAACAGCAAGCCAGGCCTTCTGGCTTTAGGCTCCTTGGTCTCAGACTCTGACCTCCAAAACAGCAGAGCTATGGGAACAGCCCCAGTGGCGTATATGGAGGGCTTGCATGTCCTTAAGGATCTGCAGGGTTCACCGAACGATACTGCCTCGAATGTGCATGTGACCTGCTCTCCCCACCCCACCCCACTCTTTTTTTTTTTTTTTTTTTTTGGTACCGCATACCGAAGCCAGGGCCTTCTGAATATTAGGCAAGTACTCTACCACTGAGCTACATTCCCAGGCCCTCTCCCCATCCTGATATATGTCGCTGTCCTGTCAAGACCTCACACTAGGCTAAGTGCAACTTTGGCTGCTACCTGTCTATACCAACACAGATGAATACAGATGGAGAAAAACATACCGGCCTCTCGGTTATACTAAAAATTCATGACTAGAAACCCGGGATCTCCAGTAACTCTCACTGAGACTACATGATCACGCCATGTCCATGTTCTAAATCCTCTCCATCTCCTCGGCATTATTTCACATTGCTGCCTGTCTCCGAGTACCCAGCATCCCCTTTTCCCTCCCCTCCCAATTTAGGATCTTGCTTTACTCCATGCACCAAGAAGCAAAATCAGAAGGGGCTTCCATAACCTGTCTGCATTGTGTGAGACCACCCACATGCCCACCCACATGCCCACCCACATGCTCACCCACATGCCCACAGACAGTCTGCCTGGCACACAAACACCCCAACAGTTGAGCGTGGAGAACTGAACCTTTTAGGAGGTGAGCGGGAACTCCTGTGAATGGATTGATGCTGTTATTTCACGGAGTGAGTTAGTTACTAGGGAGTGAGGGTCCTCTTCCCTCTGGCAGTCGAGCCCTCCGGCCCTTTTTTCATGGGCCCTCACTAGAATCGAACCCTTGGTCCTGGACTTTTCACCCTCTAGAACCATGAGAGGAAAAGCAGTTTTCAGGAGTTGGTTCTCTCCTTCCACTATGTGGGTTCTGGGGACTGAACTCAGGTCTTCAGGGTTGACAACAAACACCTTTCTCACCCAACCAAATTTCTGTTCCTTACACATTACCCAGTGCCGGAGGTTTTGTTATAGCAGCACTGCATAGACCAAGACACTCAATAGCTTCCCCAGCCACCAGCGTGTCTGTACACCAGTGTTGTATTCAGCAATTCCTCCTTTGTATGTGACGACTACACACGATGTAATAAGCAAGTGGGCACTAATAAATATTGAATTTACTATTGATAGGGATGCTGAAATCACCAAAGACAAGATACAAGGGGAAATTAAAGACACTAAAAACAAATTAGAATTACTTACAGCTTGCCTGCAAGAAAATAAGAAAAAGCTTATTCTCAATATTTCACATAGTCCTCGACATACTTTAAAGCAGATTCCAAAATGTGAAACATCCTCAACCAAAGATGGAATATCTCACAGTTACGGTGCTGGACACTGCTATGGAAACTTGTAGGCATTAGTCCATCATCTGCCTCTGTTTTGGGAGCTCCTTTCCCTAGCCATTTCCCAAATTAAGTTTACAGGCTCCTGTTCAAGATGAAGGATGAGGTAGAGAAGCAGAATTAGTCATTCCTCTCCCAGGAGCCGGGCAATGAGAGAAGGAAACAAGGCCCACTACATCCATTAACTCCATTTTCCAAGAAGCAAAAAGCATTGAGACTCTACCAGAAGGCATGGATCTCAGAGCCTCTAATCTCAAGTAAAAATAATAACTACTTCAACATCAAGCTTCAGTTTGTGCTTACCAAGGTGTCTTAGTTAGGCTTTTATTTTTATTTTTATTTTTTGAACAGTTTCTTGTAGCTTTGAGCTTTCTGAACTCATTGTAGCCAGGTGCTCAAACTCAGAGATCGCTGCTTGCTGAGTGCTGGATTAAAGCTGAGCCACCACCACCCGGCAAGTTAGGCTTTTATTGCTGTGAAGAGACACCATGACCACAGAAACTCTTATAAAGGAAAACATTTAGTTGGGGCTGGCTTTCAGTTCAGAGGTTTAGTCCATTACTGTCATGGCAGGAAACATGGCGGCAGGCAGGCAGGCAGACATGGTGCTGGAGAGACAGCTGAGAGTTCTACATCTAGATCTGCAGGCAGCAGGAAAAGCCTGAATCACACTAGGTCTGGCTTGAGCTTCTGAGACCTCAAAGCCCACCCCAAGTGACACACTTCCTCCAACAATACCACACCAACTCTAATGAGGCCACACTTCCCAGTCCTTATGAACCTATGGGGCCATTTTCATTCAAACTCCCATACCAGGGATGGGCTCCAGAAGGCCAAGTTTCACTATTACTAATTACCACTTACTGTATCTGAAACTCTGTCACCTCTCAGCAGGGAGCTCAGTGTGGTGGCATATGCTTGGAACGGCAAGTCTTGGGTGGCTGAGACAGTAAAATCACAAGTTCAAGGCGAGCCTCAGCTACACAGTGAGATCTCTTTCAAAAAAATAAAATAGAAGTTACTAGGTCAGGGTATGGGTCTCAGTAAGTTGTGCTTTAGGAAAACAGCACCAATGTTTAAAATCAATTAGAAAGCTTCAAAATGTGTCATTTAAATTGTTTTTCATAAATTGAGTTACCCAGTTAACTAAGACTTCTGTGCATTAGGAAGATTCACAATATGAATGAGCTACACTGGAAAACCTTCCTCAGAAGCAACCTACCTCCTCATTTCAAAACCACAATATGGGCAGGCAAGATGGCTCAGCAACTAAAGACACTTGCTGCCAACCCTAATGACCAGAGTTCCATCCCCAGGACCCACATGGTGAAAGGAGAGCACTGAGTCCCCAGGCTGTCCTTTGGCCACAGAATGTACACACACACACACACACACACACACACACACACACACACACACACGTACAAAATCGCCACAGCCCACAAGGGACACGGAGGTTAAACAGCTCTCTAGACACCCAGTTTCAGTTTGTCAGGGAAGCAGCTCTCTTTATTCGTACCAACATGGGCTTATATACCCCTCTAACAGCAGGGGTCAAGGAATGGTTACTCTGTATCAGGAGGCAAGCGGACACTGTTTTCCAAACAGGAAAAACCACAGGGGAACTGATCCCCAGCACCCTCCGGAACCCAACTGCACATTTTACACAAACAACTTAACTGGGACAGGACAAAAAAAGGCATTTAAAATTAAGGAAGCAACCTTACTGCTGCCGACACGAAATAAATAAAAATATAACTTTAAATTGAAGTCCATAATATAGCAAAAAAACAAATCCCAACTGTGCCACATTCTAAGCTAGTTAAAGTCATTAGCCCTGTGGCCAGTGCAGCATTTGATTTTTAACTCCCTACATTCTTGGACTTTGAGGCTAACAAATTGTTTAGGATAAATCTTTCATTCTCTTTAAATATTTGTGGTGTGGTTTCAAAGGAAAGGTCAGCTAGAATGAATTGGATCTAAAAATAAAGTCACAGTCTCCCTGCAATTTCAGGCATCATTAAAAACTTACCGGTTGGGCTGGAGAGATGGCTCAGCGGTTAAAGAGCACTGGCTGTTCTTCCAGAGGTCCTGAGTTCAATTCCCAGCAACCACATGGTGGCTCACAACCATCTATAATGAGATCTGGCACGCAGACAGAACACTGTATACATAATAAATAAATAAATAAATAAATAAAAAAAAAACTTACTGGTTGTCGTAACTAAAGAAAGGTGGGTCTCTTCGTGGCCTCCGCTGACAGGTTCACTTATTCTTCTGGTTTTTGTCTTTTGACGAAGGATCTGTTGGAGTTTAGGCTGGCCTTGAACTTGTTATATTGATTACTCTGGCCTTGAGTCCCTGATCCTTCTACCTCAACCTTCCAATGGTTGAAATTACAGGTGTGTGCCTGAACACACAGATTCATTTATTCTTTAACAGATGTTTCCCAAGTTCTGTGTATGTTCTGGGGACTGAACTGAGAGCTGGGCTATGAGAATGAACAAAACAACAGGAAGACAAGGAAGTTCCTAAAGTTGCTTAGAGAGATGTCTTCATAGGTGAAGGTGCTGGCTGTGGAAGCAAGAGGCCCTGAGTTCAAATCCTCAGCACCCGTGTAAAATCTGAGCATGGCCATGTGTGCCGATGACTGTGGTATTGGGTGGGGAGACAGAGGCAGGCAAGATCCAGAAGTCTGCTGCCAGCCAGACTAGCTAAAATGAGCACTTCAGGTTGATGAGAGACCCTGTCTCAAGAAATAAGGTAGAGAGAAGGAGAGGAAGACTACTGGCACCCTCTTCTGGCTTCCACATGGGTGCTCACAAATGCACACACACACACACACACACACACACAGAATGAGAATGATACACACAGAGAGATAGAGAGACAGAGACACACAGAGAGACAGAGAATCAGAGAGTGAGAGAGAATGGGAGAGTGAGAGACAGACAGACAGACAGACAGACAGACAACAGACACACACACACACACACACACACACACACACACACAGGGATCACCCAGAGAAGGTACCTAAAAACAGAGAGCCCAAAATAGAAGTGTGTTAGGCTTAGTATTAGGAGAGGCTAGAAGATAGGCAGGAACAGAGAGGACCAGGGAAAGATAAATCAGCCAGAGAGACAGAGCACTCCATCACCACCGTTTTGTTTGTTTTTAGGTGAGATGATGTACTACCCCACTAGCCTGCTACAAATCACAATGTAAACCAAGCTGCCATCAGGCCTGTGGCCACCCTCTAGCTTCAAATGCCG
The DNA here is from genome assembly GCF_004664715.2 of Peromyscus leucopus. Classification (NCBI taxonomy): domain Eukaryota; kingdom Metazoa; phylum Chordata; class Mammalia; order Rodentia; family Cricetidae; genus Peromyscus; species Peromyscus leucopus. The sequence goes on from NC_051070.1 coordinate 49,896,082, forward strand.
GAGTCACCAACGACTTACTTTAAATGCGTAGCAAGAAGGGCCTTGCCAGATGTGGCTCCTACGTCTTCTTCTTCCCAGCTCAAGGTCACGAACCATTGCATTTCTGTTTATCATAAAGATCCAGCCTGAGGGGTTCTACGATAGCAGTACAAAATGATTGCAGACGGTCTCAACCTGCTCGATGTCTGAACCTTCTGAATTTAAGGACCCATGGTGGAGACTGATTGCTCTCAGTGGCCAGCCGTCAATAAAGGATGCTAAACTACAGCCAATTAACCAGTGCAAATGCAATGAACCACCCACCACCTGACCATAACAGACTTGGCCAAAGTCTAATTGATGGATTTCAATACAATATGTATTTTTTGCCCCTTTCTTCCCAATGTCCCTAAAACACAGAAGGACGAGGAAGAAGAGAAAAAGAAGGAAAAGGATGAGGCAAGAAGGAAGAAGAAAGGAAAGAGAAGAGGTAAGGAAAGACTTGGGGGAAGAGGGAGCAAAAAGAAAATGGAAAGAAAAAAATGAGATTTGAAGAGAAAGGAAAAAAGAGAAATGAAGCTGGCCTGGCTAATTCATACTTATAATTCCACCCACTCAGAAGGCAGAGGCAGGATGATTCAAAATGTAAGGCCTGTCTATACTCTATAGCATGTTCATAGCGGCCTGGAAGACCTAGTGAGACTCTCAGGAAAGAGGGTGTGGGATGCTGGGGACACAGCTCAGAGGTAGTGTGCTTGCCTAGCACATGTAAGGTCCTGGGTCTAAACTTCAGCATCACCAAATGAAGTGACACAGAACTTGTTTTTTTCACAGAGTAAGATGTTTAAATGGCTCTTCTTGTAGGCCGTCCATGTCTTTTAACCTTTGTACATTTGCTAGACACCCGGGATGTGTTCAGCATTTTCTTCCCATCGTGGGACTCATCTAGCATCTTCATGTGAAGGTCAGTTTTACATTCATTTCAACCTTTGTTTTCTTCGCGATCAAAATATTTGCTTTGGCTGTGTTACGGGACACTTCCCAGAAAAGTTTCCTTCAGCTGTTGGTAAGTCCGTGAGCTTCCTGTCTTTAACTCTGGGGAGACAATTCAGAAAAGATTGGCCGTTATCTCTTTGTTTTCAATTTCCTTGCATTTCAAACCCGTTTTGCTTTTGCCCATTAGCTCTCACGTGACAGACAGATGCTTGATAAATGTATAGTAATTTAATTTAATTCCTAAAACACTTGATGAGCTAAACAATGGCGTTAAATTGGCACAGTGTGCCTCAGAATGCCTTAACCTTGCCGTCTGAATGCTTGTCACAATCAGGGAAGCGCTATATGACCCTGTGCAAATGAGTCGCTGTAGTCCTACCCACCAAGGCATGGAGAAAAACAAAGGCCAGGGCCAGCAAGTGCAGAATTGTATCCACCTCAAGACCCCTGCCCTGAGCCCAACCAGTCTCCTCGACAAAGACACCATGAGTCCCATCTTTTCATTTACTTTCAGACGCGTCCAAAGGCGCACTCTCTGGTTCCGAGCCTGCCCAGATTCATATCACTAAAGGCACCAAGGTGAATTTACTGCTAAATGTTTGAGTAAAAGCAGCGAGGTTAAAGGCGGCTTCTCGGGACTTGTTCCTGCGGGACAGTGGGCTCTTTGTCCTTTCAGTCTCTGGAGCTGGCCCCCGGCTCTTCTTGGATAACACGTTGCTCTTGGTCTTGCTGGGCAGCCGCCAGGTCTAGTTCTCACCCCCCTCCCCCAATAAGTTACTCCCTTTGGGCAGCCCCAATGCAGACATGCAGACAGTGACTCCCTGTCCTCGGCAGTCAGGCTTCCAGAACATTCCCTGCCCATTTTGTGAATCTAATACCTGATATAAAATTTCTAATTACAGGCACTCAATTCTCTCTCCTAGGAGATCTGAAGCTTCAAACGCTGCTCTTTGCCAGACCTTTTCTTCTCTCTGGGAAACCCTTGCCAAACAGCCACATTTCACTCTGTCTGCTCCAGGCTTTTTATCTGTTCCCAACCAGACAAGCACAAAAACGCTTCATTTGCGGGCTGTGCAGACAATCCACTTCCAGGATCGGCTTGTGCACACTCCCACCACACCAGTGTGTTGTGCAAAGCGCCCCAGAGGTAGTTCTCAGGTCCTGGCAAAACCAGAGATGCTTCTCAAACAAAAACCTGAACAATTCCAAAGAGGGTTTGGAGTTTAGAAGTGTTAGTGGCTTTATACCAAACCCACAGAGCAGTGAGTGCCAGATTCAGATGTGAAATCATTTGGCAAGAGAGAAGTCTGACAGATGCATATTTAAATGTTTGCAAAACTGAGCTCCTTGGCTTGTGTGTGTGTTCTGGAGCGCTGGTCAGAAACTTTAGATTCCCCAGAACTGGTGAAGAGCCTGGCCGGCATCATCAAGAACAATGAAATGGCCCAAAGCCAAAGATTATGAAACGCTGGTCTATCCTGTCTATTCTGGATAATAGTGGATATATTTGCAGTTCCTGTATGGCACCTCCCACCAGAGACATAGGTAGGTTCAAAGTGGCCCCAGGAAATACTTCTCAAGCAAGAAAGGCCATCAGAGCTGCCTCTGGCCTGAGTCATCATGAGAAAGGGTCAAAGGCGGAGGCAGAGAGAATGGCCATGGGAAAACTCCAGGCCGGGCGCGCAGACCACTTTGGAGCCTCTGCTGATAGACGTTTGGCTGGATAATCTCCTGGTCTGCATTTCTCTTTAGATGTGAAAAGAGTGGAGAGGGAGAGAGAGACAGCACTCAGATGGAAAGAAATCTTGCACACAAATCTGAGCACGAGCCTTTCCATCCATTTAATCCTCCAGCACAGCACAGTAAGCGAGGAATTGTGGTCCTGGGGTCACGACAGAGACTTTACCGACACAATGAAAGGTGACCCAAACGATCCTCACCCTTCTACAGCCGACTTTCCAACAGGGAGGCTGGGCTTTAACAACCTAATACACCAGACAGATTTAGTTTATGGCAGTGGTCCTCAACTTTCCTAACGCTGTTACCCTTCACTACAGTTCCTCATGTTGTAGTGACCCCTGACCATGAAATTATTGCTACTTCATTACTGTCATTTTGCCACTGTTGTGAATCATAATGTAAGTATCTGAGATGCAGGGTATCTGCTATGTAACTCCCATGGGCTGAGAACCACTGGTTTATAATAAACATTGTGGAAGGGTGAGGGCTGCCTCCATGGACAGCCACTGAAACATTCTCTAAGGAGGGCAGTGCTTTAGCTGAAAAGCAAGGGATGAAAAAAACAGAGCTCACCAAAGCTCTGAAATAGTGAAGACTAGAAGGTCTCTGAGGAGGCAGGGTGTTGTATACCAAAACCTTTCCTGGGGAGATACTACACTACTCATCCCGGATAGGGAGCCATGACAGACCAAAGTACAGCTATCACCATAGTCTAATTTGGTGAACCAGTGAGTTTTATTGGGGTTACTTACAGGAGTATGTATGGGTGAGGAGTTACTTACAAGGAGAAGAAATGACTGAAAGGCAGTTGCTTCACTAAAGCCCACCCCAGCATGGGTGTCAACTCACAAGGCTGGGAACCCGCAGCCTGCAGGCAGCTCCACAGGTTGGAGAGTGTCCCTTTCTAAGTGACTCTGGTCCTAAACCTCTTCCAGACACTTCAGCTGGTCTGAGGTGCTTTTATTGTTTTCTCTGGGAGGAAAGGGGCCTTGAGAATCTGGTCAGTTTCAGGGACTTCCTGAAGCTATTTTGAGTTGTTTACCTTCCTGCTTAAGGACCTTCCCGGCAGGATGGGAATTTTCTATCGCAGAGTAAAGGTTTACACAACACAAGGACATAGTGGGACGAGAGAGACCAGGGGGACAGGTGAGCATCCAACAGAGGCCTCATGTAAATCATGACAGGGTTATTATTTTACTTGTGTTACAATGGGGGTGCAAGGGACAGTAGGTTACTTTGGGTGGAGCTCGTGTGTGTGTGTGTGTGTGTGTGTGTGTGTGTGTGTGTGTGTGTTGGGGGCGGGTATAGCCTGCAAAGTCATTTTATACCCAGGATCATTTTCATTGGCCACACGGTCTCTTTTTCCAGCTTTTCCTACACAGCACTCTTCATAGCTTTCTTCTTGCTATAGCATCTATATATTCCTGGGCCGACTTCTTTATAACTTTGGTTTACACAACCGATCATGGCCTGTCCAACTTTTCTCTGCATCAGTTTCAACTGGTCTGTTTTCTGGCTCAAGTTCTTGAGAGAGAGAGAGAGAGAGAGAGAGAGAGAGAGAGAGAGAGAGAGAAGCAAGAGAAGAAAAACACTTTCACAGGTATCCTCTGGCCTTCACAACTACACTGTGGCATATGTGCCTCCTCCCTACAATAACAGACACCACACACACACAATAAACAAAAAAAAATTAAAACAGTACGCACATATCCTGCAACAAAAACACCAATCACACAGATTTGTACCACCATGTGGTTGCTGGGAACTCAACAAAACAACAGTGCTCTAACTCTGAATTTAAACGTAGTAAATTTAAGTGGCTTAGGAAACTCAGATTTTGAGCCAAAAGCATTGAGTGCCCATCATGTCTCATGGATCCGTCTCTCAGCAACCTCTTCCCTCGGGAGTAGGGCTGAACAGCAAGGAACCATCCCCAGGCAGCAGAGCCCAGAGGCCTTTGACAAAGGGACCAGGAAAGAAGCTGAGTCTTGGCTAAGTGCTCCAATCTGGAGATATTGATTAAACAACCAGGGGGGAGTGCGATGCTGGTGGGAACTCTGGATGGTACATGACACCGGACGTCAGTGGGCGTCAGGGTGGAAGATGGAGATGAATTTGGGTGGCTGGAGCACATTCCAGGGTCTGTGCCTGGTTCTGCAGGACTTAAGCTCCAGTGACAAATACACAGGCCTAAAATAAGAAATTTTAAAATTCACTATCAAATGAGTGTACCAGCTGATGGCTTTCATTGACATCGTTATAAATACATGCCAGTCCTTGTTGGTATATATTCCCCTCTGCCACCCCTTTGACCCACTCCTGCTGGTCCTGTTCCCCCCACACACCCCACCCATAACCCTCCCTTCACTCTCATATCACATGGATTCCTTTACCCTCTGTTTCTGTTCCTCTCCCTTTCCCTCCCATCCCTGCCTCTCCCTCCCCTCCCCTCCTCTCCTCTTTTATGATCTCTTTTCTATTTTTATGACCTAAACACAGACACACACACACACACACACACACACACACACACACAAGTTTAGATCCAGATTCCGCCTATGAGAGAAAACAGTTGTCATTCTGAGTCTGGCTTGTTTGACTTAACCTAATGATCTATACAGTTTCATCCATTTTTTTTTTCTGTGAATATTGTGATTTTCTTTTCCTTCATGAAAAATTCCATTGTGCATATGCACATTCTCTTTATCCGTTCATTTTATGCTGGAAGTCTATGCTGGTTCCATTTCCTATTTACTGTGAGTAGAGATGTAATAAATAATGATACAAAGTTTTTGTGATATACGTCCAGGAGTTGCCAGTGTCGTTTGGTCCAATGATAGCTCTGTTTTTAGTTTTTGTGAGGAACGCCCATAGTGACCGTCACAGTGGGTGCTCAAGGCTACATCTCACCAGCGCTGTGTAAGTAGTTCCTTTCCCACTTCCCTTCGCCATCATCTGTGCTGTTTGTCTTCTTGTACCCTTTCTTACAAAAAAAGAATTACTTTTTATTTTTGAATGTGTGGGTATGGTTGTGTGACCATCAGTGTCAGTGCCATAGAGGCCAGATGCCTCTGAAGCTGAAGTTACCTGCAGTTGTGAATTTCCTGACATTGGTGCTGGGAACTGAACTTGGGTCCACTGCAGGAGTGGGTATGTATCTTAACTGCTGAGCCATCCCCCCAGATCCCTTTCTTTTTATGTGTGTGTGTGTGTGTGTGTGTGTGTGTGTGTGTGTGTGTTTATGTATAACTGTGTGTGTAGGTCTGCATGCCCAGGCATGCATGTGAGGGCCAGAAGAGGACACTGGGTGTCCTGCTCTGTCTTAGTTTGGGTTTCTATTGCTGCGATGAAACACCATGACCAAAATCAAGTTGGGGAGGAAAGGGTTTATTTGGTTTACATTTCCACACTGTAGTCTGTCATTGAAGGGAGTCAGGACAGGAACTCAAGCAGGGCAGGAACCTGGAGACAGGAGCTGATACAGAGGCTGTGGATGGGTGCTGCTTACTGGCTTGATTCCCATGGCTTGCTTGGCCTGCTTTCTTATAGAACCCAGGACCACTAGCCCAGGGATGGCACCACCCACAATGAGCTGGGCCCTCCACCATCAGTAACTAAGAAAATGCCTACAGCCGATCACATGGAGGCATTTTCTCAGTTAAAGTTCCTGCCTTTCAGATAACTCTAGTTTGTGTGTCAAGTTGACATAAGACTGACCAGCACATACTGTAACTAGAGTTTTTCTCTCCGGGTCCCACCAAGCCCCGGCAGTATCATAGCCCACTTATAAAATAAACATACACTTATATTATTTAAACTGCTCGGCTATTAGCTCAGGCCTACCATTGTCTAGTTCTTACTCTTATACTCAGCCCATTTATGTTAATCTATATGTCGCCATGTGTTCCGTGGCTTTACCTGCTGCCTTTACATGATGCTCCCTGGACGGCAGGCTGGCGTCTCCTCCTCTCCGCCTTCCTGTTCTCTCAATTCTCCTCTCTGCTAGTCCCGCCTATACTTCCTGCCTGGCTACTGGCCAATCAGTGTTTTATTTATCAATCAATCATCCATAGCAACATACTCTATCACTTTTTACCCTACTCTCTAGAGAGGCAGGGTCTTTCCCTCAACCTGGAGCTATGCTGGTAGCCAGCAGCCCCAGAAACACCCCCGTTTCTGTCTCCACAGGCACATGCAGCCACAGCTGGATCCTATATGGTGTTGGAGATTTGAACTCAGATCCCTCATACTCAGCTACTTGGCCACCCAGTCCTCTGTTTCTTATTCTTTTTTTTTTTTTCATACATACACACTTTTCTTTTTTAAGACTTATTTTATGTGTATGGGTATTTTACCTACATGTATGTATGTACACCATGTTTGTGCCTGGTCCTCTTAGATGACAGAAGAGGGCATTGGATCCCTTGGAACTGGAGTTACAGATGTGAACTGCCATGTTGGTGCTCGGAATTGAAATCAGGTCCTCTTCAAGAACAGCAAGTGCTGTTAACCACTGAGATATCTCTCTAGTTCTTCTGTTTTTAAAAAAAATATTTATTTTTATTTTATGTGTATTAATTAGTGTTTTGCCTGTGTTACATCTGTGCAGTGCACGCATGCAGTATCCACAGAGGCCAGGAGAAGGCTTCGGATCCCCTGGAACCGGAGTTACAGACAGTTGTGAACTGCCATGTGGGTGCTGGAAATTGAACCTAGATCCTCTAGAAGAGCAGCCAGGGTTTTTAACTACTGATCCATCTTTCTAGCCCCTATAAATTTGATTTTTTAACCCCTTTGGGTTTTTGTTGTTTTCCAGACAAGATTTCTCTGTGTAGTGCCGGCTGTCTTGGAACTCCCTCTGTACACTAGACTGGCCTTGAACTCACAGATCTGCCTGCCTCTGCCTCCTGGATGCCAAGAGTAAACGGTGTGCACCACCATGCCCTATTTTGTTTTCTTGATGTTAGCCCTTCTGCTTAGGGAGAGACAGAACTCTTAAAGCAGTTTTAAGTTGCATTTTCCTGAAGGCTAGGGATGTTAAGCACTTTAAAAGTACTCATTGGCCATTTGGATTTTTTCTTTGGGGGAATTACAATTTAGTTCATTGGCCTATTTATTGATTAGACCATTTGTTCTTTGGCTTTTAATCTTTGCAGTTGTTTATACACTTTAAATATTAATCCCAGCTCTGACATACAGTTGGCAGAGATCTTGCCCCATTGTGGAGGCTGTAGCCTTACTCTGGTGAGAGCTTCCTTTGCTGGACAGAAGCTTTTTATTTTCATATTATCCCATTTGTCAATTCTTGGAATTTTTCAATTATTATTTTATTAATAATTTTATTATAAATTTTATTAATTTTAAATTTTCTAATCCAATGTCCCCAAATCTTCCACATTCCTTAAAAAAAAACCAAACAAACAAACAAACAAACAAAACCCCATCATGGTCATATTCTACATAGTAACACTCCATTCCTGGTACCACACTCTATATTAGCTACTTTTGTTACTGTGATAGAACACCATGACCAAAACCAACTTACAAGAGTTCAATTTGGCTTGTGAGAGAGTCCATAATTGGGGGGGGGGGCGGTTTGCGGTGTGTCATGGCAACAGGCAGCCAGAGTAGGAAGCTGAGAGATCACATCTTCCGCTCCAAGGATGAAGTAAACAGAGTGAACAGAAGTGGGGCAAGGTCATGAACTCTCAAAATCTGCCTCCAGGAAAGTGCTTCTTCCAGCAAGACTCCACATCCTGAAGGTTGCATAACATTCCCCACACAGTGCCACCAACTGGGGACCAACTGTTCAAATACCTGGGCTTATGAGGGACATTTCTCACTCATCCCACGACACTTAGCATAGAGAACAGCTACTGATTTTTGTCTGTTGGTTTTGCATCAGCAAAGTTTCTGAAAACATGTTTTCTTGTGGACTCTTCGTTCTTTTAAATATAAGATCATACCATCTACAGATATAGTTTGACTTTTCCTTTCCTATTTGTATCCCTCCCTTTTTATTTTCTTGTTTTATTTCTGTAGCTAAGATTTTGAACACTATATTAAATAAGAATAGTGAGAGACACTCTTGCATCGTTCTAGATTTTAGACAAAAGAAAAAGCATCTCACTTCCAGTTTCCCCCACTGATGATGTTGTCCACAGTGTGTCATTACAACCTTTATTGTGTTGTGTTGAGATGTGTTCCTTTTAAAATAGAGTATCTCTTATTTATTCTTTGATGGTTTCATACATGTCCACAGTGTATCTTGAGATCACAATGGGGGCATATCTACCCCAAATGACACCCTTACCACCCCCAGCATTCCCCACATGTCCCATTCCTCTTATTTTTAATTTCTTTAGGACTTTTATCAAGAAGGGATGGTGACCTTTGTGAAGGTAATTTTCTGCGTCTACAGAGAAGAACATGTGCTTTCTGTCCTTAAATCACGTTATCTGTCACAGTGTATTCATGGACTTGGATATGTTGAGCCAACTTTTTATCCTTAGATGAAACCGATTTGCTTGTGGTGGTATGGTCTTCTTATTGTGTTTTAAGTTCAACTCACAAGTATTTTATTGTGAATTTTTATGTCTATGTTCACCAGGACAATTGGTCTATAATTTTCTTTTATCCTTTTGGTATCACAGTAATATTGGCTGCCTAGAAGGCATTGGTAGTGGGGCTTCCCTGGCTATTTTGTAGAACAACATGAAGAGTGTTGCTATCAGTTTGTCTTCAATGTTCTAGCTGGGAACTTACTTCATACTTCACAGATGGCCTAAGTACAGGTCACCCAGCCGAGGGATGCCCTTTGGAATTCTCAGACTCTGCAGCACTCAAGGGCAGGCAGGTGGCTCCAGAGGTTGATCTATCTGTTGACCTCAGGCTCAGGGCTCTTAGTTGAGGAGATCTGCTCCTGGCCATTGGCGGGAGGGGGAGTGAGCGTCACTACTTGAGCGGAGCCTTCTGCATGAGCTTTTCGGCTGGCCATGTCATGCTTTCCAAATCTTCAGCCCAGGGCTGTCTTCCCCTGGGGCTATGGAAGGTGAATTCAGTCTCTTAGACTTGTGACTGTAAGCTGTTCTCCGGATCCCAAGGTGGTCCTCACTTCCAGCCACATGGAGTAACCAAAGGGGATTCCATCCTCCAGCTGACCTTGAACAGAGGAATCTCTGTCTCACCAAAGCCAGCAACTTATGAAGACTGTGGGCTTGTGTGACTGCTAACCTCTTTTCACCAGGGACATCTGGTTTAACTTTTGCATGGGGCTTCTCCCCCATCCCTGTGCCTCACTGGACCTCTGATAGCTTCCATTCACTGTGCAGTGCATCTTCGTCTCTAGCTCTCCAGCTGTCCTAGAGCTGCCTTCGTGCATTAAACTCTTTCTCTCTTTGTAGTAGAGACCATTCCTTCATGTGTGGAGTCTTCTTAACTGGATCACCTGGAGGCAGATCTAATTCACCATCTTACCTAGAAAACCTCAAAAGATGAATTATTGCAGGAGGTGGTGGCTTACACTGGTAATTCCAATACTTAGGAGGCTGCGACAGGAAAATTGCCATGATTCAAGGCCAACTTGGACTTGATAATGATTCAGGACTTGCCTAAATTACAGAATGAGACCCTATCGAAAAACAAAAACAAAACAAAATCCAATTAAAAAAAGTTGAGCTTTGGCACATTGAGTTTTTAAAGTTTAGTAGGGTGATTAATGAAGCAGAGCAAATAAGTTAGTAATTGGTTTAAGTCAAACAGCTATCTTATTTGTACTATTGTCTTCGTTAGGGTTTCTATTGCTGTGAAGAGACTCCATGACCACTGCAACTCTTACAAAGCAAAGCATTTAATTGTGGTGGCTTGCAGATTCAGAGGCTTAGTTCATTATCATCATGGCAGGTGGCAAGGCAGCCTGCAGGCAGATATGGTGCTGGAGAAGGAGCTGAGAGTTCTACATCTTGACTCACAGGCAACAGAAAGTGGTCTTTCTCACTGGGCATGACTTGAGCATACAGGAGACCTCAAAGTCCACCTCCACAGTGACACACTTCCTCACACAAGGCCACTTGTACTCCAACAAGGCCACACTACCCTAGTAGTGCCACTCCCTTTGGGGGCCATTTTCTTTCCTACCAGAGTTCCTGAAAATACAGCTTGTGACTAGGGATTGGGTCAGTGGTAGAGCGTTTGCCCAGCATGAGCAAAGCTCTGGTTTAAGCACCAGTTTGCCCAGTTTGATGACTAAGTTGAGATTTTTTTTTTCTTAATTTATTTTTTCTTTTTAGACAGGCTCTCACTATGTAGCCCAGAATGGTCTCAAACTCATGGCAATCCCCCTGCCTCAGTCTCCTGAGTCCTGATATTATAGACATGAGCCACTATAAATGGCTTTAAATGGGGTTTCTGTCTTAGTTAGGGTCACTATGGCTGGGATGAAAACACCATGACCAAAGAAACTTGGGGAGGAAAGGGTTGATTAACCTTACACTTCCACAGCACTGTTTATCATAGAAGGAAGTCAGGATAGGAACTTAAATAGGGCAGGAGCCTGGAGGCAGGAGCTAATGCAGAGGCCATGGAGGGGTGCTGCTTACTGGCTTGCTCTCCATGGCTTGCTCAGTCAGCTTTCTTATAGAACCCAGGACCACCAGCCCAGGGACGCCACCACCCACAATGGTCTGGGCCCTCCCCTATCAGTCACTAATTAAGGAAATGCCCTGCAGGCTTTCCTGCAGTCCAATCTTATGGAGGCATTTTCTCATTTGAGGTTCCCTCCTCTCAGATGACTCTAGTTTGTGTGTCAAGTTGACATAAAACCAGCCAGGACAGTTTCTTATTTAATAAACTCAAGTTTTAAGCCACCTCTCTGTGATGGTTAATTTGATTATTTTAGCAATAGATAATATATAATGGGTCAGAAGGCAGGTAAGCACAGGTGTTCTGGCTTAACAAAGAATGCTTAGATTAACCCATGCATTCAAGATATAGCACCTGAGGTCAGATAGTCTAGCACTTGAGGTCAGACAGTCTAGAACCTGAGGTCAGACAGTCTAGCACCTGAGGTCAGACAGTCTAGCACCTGAGGTCAGATAGTCTAGCACCTGAGGTCAGACAGTCTAAACTGAGGTCAGTCAGCACCTGAGGTCAGATAGTCTAACACCTGAGGTCAGATAGTCTAGCACCTGAAGTCAGACAGTCTAGCACCTGAGGTCAGACAGTCTAGCACCTGAGGTCAGATAGTCTAGCACCTGAGGTCAGATAGTCTAGCACCTGAGGTCAGATAATAAGATAGCAGGTAGTTATGCATAGGATTTTAGAAAGAGTCGATTTTCAGATGTGTTTGGAAAGAGTTGGATAAGTGAATTGTGTTGCTAGAAAGTCAAATAAAAGGGAAGGAACCGCAAAAGAAATGGCTGGAGAGCAGCAAGAGCAGGGCTTTAAAAAAACAAAAAAACTGTTGTGGGGTATTCACCAGAGACGACTGCTCAGACATGGGTTAAGCCAATAGCAAGTCTTTATCAGCCAGCTGGTGACTACACTGGGTGTTCAGAATCCCAGTGTAGCCCTGAGCCTTCTCAGGGTGAGCTTTTAAGCAAACCATGTCCTGGGTTGACACACGTTAGTTAACAAGAACAGTTAGCCAGAATCGGAACTACAGAAGCTAAAAATCAAGGTCAGTACATTTAGAGACGTTCCCAGAACTATGGACTTTGATGGATTAGGCCTTTATTTTCGTTTTGGCCGGTGCTGCTGTCTGTGCTGAGTTTTATAGTCTGAATGGCACTTCCATCATGGAGTCAGTTGTGTTAAGGTCTGAGGTCATTATTAAAACTTCAGCTTGGCTTTATAAAAAGCCACTAGCAGCTGGCTTGCTCTGTTGGTTCTGATGCTGAGATTGAACTCAGGACTTTGAGCAAACATGTTTGGAGAATTAAGGTAAGCTTAGTTGAGTGCTTAAGAAGGGTGAAAGAAGCCGGGCAGTGTGCACAGCTTAGTCCAGCAAAGGCACAAAGCTACGGATCGAGAGAACCCTGTCTCAGAGCAGAAGAAAGCACAAAACAAAGAAAATTCAAAAAAAAAAAAAAAAGGGTCAAAGAAATCACCGATGGAGGCTAGACTGTGTGATGACACGTGCCCATCATCCCAGCACTTGCAAAGCAGACAGAAGAATAGCTGTAAACTCAAGGCTAACATGATCTACACAGGAGAGTTTCAGTCCTGCTAGGGCTGCTTAGTGAGATAAAAAATAAAATAAAATAAAAATAAAAATAAAGAAGGACAAAGATGACTGGGGTGTCTATATAAGGGATGCTACTAACATCCACTAAAGCAATGGCAACTCAGGAAAAGCAGATGGAGACCAGAGTCCTTCAAGTTCAAGGACAGTTTATAACACTGGCTCATAGATGGGAGGAGGACCGGGGCCCAGGGAATAGCAGGGAAGGGTAGGAATGGAGACAAACTTCTTCGGGATCCCAAAGCCCAGGAAGGAGCTTGACCTTCACAAGGCAGCCAGAGGGTGGCATGTCCAAGATTTTATCAGTGTCAGGAGTTCTTTTGCAACCCTACAGTCATTCAAATTAGTTTTCCCCTCTGAGTTTCCCTGGGCATGTCTCCACACTTCTTTGGATAATTGCTGTCCCAGACAGAGGAGATGAAGGAGACTTCTGTATCCAGAGCAGACGGCAAGCAAGCTAGTGCCTCGCTCATGGCTTTCACACTTCAGGATTAAAGGGCTGTAGTTATCTGGGGCTTCAGTCAGTGTTGATTATGATGACTTAGGAAGCCCCAGGGCTGCCATCTGGTGACACATGAAAGCCGACTTCAAGTGATTTCACTTTTACTGCTCTGAGGGCAAGTGTGCAGAGGGAGAGGCCGTAGACAAGGAAGAAATGAGCCTGGAACTGACCAGATTTCTTTCATCTATGATCTTTCTGTCTTGCCTCTTTGCTTTCTCCTTTCTCCCTTTCCTCCTTCCCACTTCACACCATATACCCCACCCTGTGTGCACTTTCCAGGATCTCACATAGCCCAGGCTAGCTTTAAGCTCACTGTGGCTTGAACTACCCTTCCTGCTTTTTTTGTTTGTTTGTTTGTTTTTGTTTTTGTTTTTCAAGACAGGGTTTCTCTGTGTAGTTTTGGTGCCTGTCCTGGAATTCACTTTGTAGATCAAACTGGCCTCAAACTCACAGAGATCCACCTGGCTCTGCCTCCCGAGTGCCCGGCTCCTGCTGTAACTTCTTAAATGCTGGAATCACAAGTGTGTGCTACATACCCAGTCATCTATGATTTTTCTAACATATAAAATAGAGGTCTGAGTTCTTCGCTCATTCGACACATGTTTCATGAGCAGCTACTATATGCTAGATGCTGTTCTGCCCACTGGGTAGTTGTTTTGAAAACTCAGTCGGATAGCATAAGTGAGGATGCTTAGTACAGTGTTTAGAATCGATTGTGTGCTGATTGTAGTAGTTTTTCTGCCCAAGATGCTCTGTGACTAGAATAAGATGGGTAGAGCCATTATTGGATCAGGCCTACAATGGATCAAGGCACTCATAGTGTTTGTGATATCAGGATGTTCCACAAAGAGAAAGAATCAAATAATTCACTACAAAGGCTATTCAAGAATAAAAAGACCTTTCATTTTAGGATGCAATTTTGAAGCAGTGGGATTAAAGGCAAAAGATTGCCCAGGGAAAAGCAAAGCAGGACCATGTCAAGGTGGTCCTGGGAGTCTGCAGAGGATGTAGTGAAGCAGCCGGGCTGTTCCGGGTTAACGCATATTGGAAACAGGAGTGCGCTGCTGTGTCTGGAACTTTGGAAACAGGAGTGCGCTGCTGTGTCTAGAACTTTGGAAACAGGGGCACGCTGCTGTGTCTAGAACATTGGAAACAGAAGTGTGCTGCTGTGTCTAGAACATTGGAAACAGGAATATGCTGTGTTTAGAACATAAAGAAAGAATTAGCCAGGCGGTGGTGGTGGCGCACGCCTTTAATCCCAGCACTCGGGAGGCAGAGGCAGACAGATCTCTGTGAGTTTGAGGCCAGCCTGGTCTCCAAAGCGAGTTCCAGGAAAGGCGCAAAGCTACACAGAGAAACCCTGTCTCAAAAAACCAAAAAAAAAAAAGAAAAAG